>NC_089692.1:1200000-1500000 GCF_031753505.1 Anomalospiza imberbis | reverse complement strand
GTCTGTTTTCTCATTAAAATTTCTTTCTTGTCTTAGTATTTGTGGGATGTTTGATGTTTACTCATAATTGGGATTAAATGGGGTTTTAAAGGATACAGACAGATTCTGATAATGATGAAATAGAACTTTCACTTTTTAAAATAGCCAAACAGGCTACTTAAAGTAGAGACTGTGTAGACCAAATACTTGACAAATTTTATGATTATACCTTTACTCCTTAAAACGAATAAATTGCTTAATTTATGTGTTTCTTACCAGATTTACAGTACTGTGTTTTAATATTGTTTTGACTAGCCAGGTTTCCAGCACAGGCTGGCTCGTGAACATGGATGCGAACATGAAGCCAGTTCAGAAGTATTGATATTTTTCTTTTTTAACAGCTGAACAGAGAATTCTCATAAGTGAACCAATAAAGAGTTTTTTGTTCTTTATTTAAAAATCATGCAAGTAGGATCTCAGTAATGTGCTGTATTCCAGCAAAGTGTGTGCGTGCAGCCCCAAGACAAGAACAGGGCAGTTATATCTGCCCATTTTGTTTAAATAGCAAAGATAAGAAAAGCTCTGCATCCTTACAGCTTGACTTAAAGTGCCAGGGAGTGGAGTGGAGAGGACCCTGCACCCTTTCTGGGAGGTTGGGGAGGGAAAGGTGGGGCTCTACTGGGAGGTACCTCCTGAGTGTCCCACACAGGTGTTACTAACAGCTCATAAATGCTGATACAAAACTGCTGACTGCTGACTTCAGTGATACTAACTATTAAATTAGTTTGTAAGACCGACAGGATTTGGCAGTGATTTTAAGGAAGGTTTTATTTCCCTGCTTTGGTGCCTGAAAGTGAGGCTTGCTAACAGAGCAGTTAAGCTGGATTTAGTCTCTATTTTGTTACCTGTAGCCAGTTTTTACTCTGTGTTACTATTATGGTAAAGCCTGCATGAGTAAGACTATAGCAGTAAATGGGACTAATGGGAAAATATTTTATTCTCCCTTTTGCCCCCACTACTTGCAGCTGGCAGTGGCTGAGGAAGATGCAGATGACTCAATGCACACAAAATGACATTCAGTGTGGCACCAAAGAAATGTACGATGGTTTCTTTGACCTATTTTTGCCTGTCTTGTTGAAGAACATGATATGCAAATGCTGGTCAGATCGTGATAAAATTGGACTTGAAGAAAGCTAGCTGGGTAGTCCTGCTGTTTAAGAATTTCCACTCACTGTTGTATGAGTGCTTTAATTATGGTTTTTATCAGCACCCTGGAGCCCTGTTCTGAGGTCTGGCCGCACTGCAGTGGTTTGTGTGCAGAGCTCCCTGGGCTGGTGGCCTGTTCCTCTCTGCTCCCCTGGGGCAGGCAGGGGCACACTGAGACTTCTTGAAAGAATTTTACTGCCTGACCTTGGTGATCTGCAGCTGCCTCTGAGGAACCTGCCCTACCTGGCACCAGGGAGCATCATTAACAGACCGGCTTGTGAGGCTTGGGAATTAGAGATGGCTGTAAAATCTGCAGTGTTTGCAGACACTGCCAGAATGAGCACGAGACAATGAATGCGAAAATTGAGCCTCAGATATTGGGATATGGTGAAGAACCATCTACCTCCCTTAGTTTTTCTGTTTGATGGCACTCACTGTAGCCATTGGCACAATTCATGTACTGTAGATACAAAATAAACCTTTCCATTTATGAGTTGTTCACTTCACTGGGTTGTTCAGGAATGAAGTGATTAATGCCGAATATGAATGGGAAAGTTAGAAATGTGAGACTCTGGGATTTTGTTCATTATTGTCTTGAAGGACTTGTTGCTTATGAAAATATTTTGATTTGTGCTACACAAGAATTACAGTTTCTGGGGACTGGAGGCACAGGTTCCTGTGGAGAGGAATTGGTGGGAGAAACCAGTTATATTTTGCATATTTTGTTTGGCTTTGTTTAAAGGATGGCTCTCTGTATGGTCTTCAGATGAACCTTCTTGTAGGGTGGGGTTGCTAAAAAACTGATGATGGACTTTTGTTTATGGGACAGGTGGCACACTTCATTCATTTTTGTCTAATCTGGAAGGTTTGTTTGAATCTCATTCAGATTTCAGTGGGGAAATGTCATGTGCCTAAAACAAAAACCTCCTTGCAGTGTGCCTTGGCTTCAGATGCTGTTCAGTGGTTCGTTGGGTCAACTGCTTGTTGGATAAAACCTAAAATATGTCTAAATCAGACTTTTTTGGGGGGGTTTCATTGGTTTTGTTTTCCTAGGAAGAACTGTATTTGTTTTATCTGTCAAAACCTACTGTGCATTTAATGGTACTTGAGCTAGAATTGGTTTTGCATTTATCTAGCAGATAAGAATGTTTGTTGTGTGTGTCCAAGCAATAACAAAACTCTGTACTAATGTAGTTAGCAGGAAATAAGTCACCACAGCATTTCTGTCGCTTTTTTTGTTCTAGATTATATGATTAAGTTCACTTTAAAATTTGATGCATTTCTGGTTTAGCCAGTTGAGAATTTCTTCTGTTCACTGTAGTTCAGTTCACTTTTTTGTAGAATAAGCCTTTGTTTTGATGTCATAAATGTTTTGAAAAAAATATCATTCTGTTGTTGATTTTGAGTGTTGATTATCCTTACTCTTAAATATGGCCCTTTCTCCTAATACACCATCAAAAAGTTTCAGGCCTCAGCAATATGTTTTGTATTTAGAATTGGTCTTTTGCCTAAATTGGGAAGGGGAAATCAGCAGTAGCTGAATCTTAGGGTTTTAGAAAACTGCTGGAGGTGGCAAAAGATCAGCTGATTTAGTAAAGATTCCACAGTATTTGATGCACTGGAGTTTTGCCACATTACAGCCAAAAGTGTACTAAGAAATAATGAAAACTTTGCAGCTCCATGTAAAACACTAGAGGTGCAACGATGATCTGAAACTCCTATTTTCTGCTTTTTTTTCTACCATCACCAGCAAAACCAGATCAGAGGTGAATTGGGAGGTCTGGTGAGCTTCTCTGCTTTGGTGTAATTGTATTTGTACCATTAAAGCACAATTCAGTTTATCCAGGGTGCTGAATCACTGGTGGTGCTTAACCTTCCCTCTCTGGTAATTGTTGTTTTCCTAAACTTCCTATCTTGCAGGGAAATTTTAATGCTCCTTTGCGATTTAAGGCCCCTTGCAGCTTCTCACCAGAGTTAATAACTCTTTTCCTGGAGTCCTGAGGATGCAGAGCAGGCGGGAGATCAGTCATTTTTTGCTTAGGGTAAAAGATGGTTTCCTGCTGGAGGAGCAGGACTGTGTTTGAGCCATATGATCCCAAATATTCATATCTGTGCCAGCTGTTTCAGATGTGGGAAGTGCATGTGCTTTGCAAGGAATAAGACCCACTTCGTTTCATGCATAAGGTTGGGACTGCTGGGCCAAGGAAATGAGAACAATAAATCTAGATTTTAATTCCAGAAAGTTCAAAGTCTTCAGATATGTTAAGCGGTGTAAAAGCAATATATTTCTCCCTATTTTGTGCATGTGTATTCTGCTGTACCATTAATTTAAACAGTCTGGATGTAAAAATGTCTTGCTAGTGTGACATTCTTACTAAAGTTCTGTGGGTATTTTTCAGGCAGAAAAAATGCTGACCGTTTTGTGGGTTTTTTGGAAATCATGCGTAATTATGTCATTTAACCACACAATAAGGCTTTCTGTGGTAATGTTTTAGATAAACAGGAAAACTCATTTTTTACTTTTTTTTCATTGCAGAACTGTCTTTTTTTATTTTTAGTGCAAAGTTCTTGGATTATTTTCCTCAAAAATATAACACAACATATTCTGACAGGAAAAATACCATTAGCAACCTCTTAAAAGTTCTTTTTCAGTGTTGGTACCTGTCACAGCAGGTTTTCCCCATTTTGGGAAATAGAGTGTTTTATGTCTGATGTGCCTGTGTTGCCAAGAAAGTGATGTAAATATGAGCCATTTACATAGCCCCGAGGCAGATGATTTCTTCATTAAGGGCCCTTCTCCAGGGGAGTTTGCAGGAAAGTTGAGATGAATTGCAATAGTGGTGGGAGGCTGATGTGGCTGACTCCAAGGACACTGGATCCCGGAGCAGAGGCTCTCTCTCAGGAATTCTGTGGCCCTAAATTGTGGTGGCTCCATGAAGCTGCTCTGGGGGCTCAGTGCAGGAATTGCCTCGGCAGTGCTGCACACCCCAGGCAGTAACACTTGCCAGTTTATTCAGGGCTAAAAGCACAAAATGGCATCATTGGGAAGCACGTCTCCTATTTAACCCTCTGCCTGGGGCTTTTTCCTCCTGCCTGTGAGATGTGGTGGTGGCAGATGGGGGATGAAGGGCAGGGATGCTCTGTCACAACACTGCAGCTGCACTGCACACGCTGGCAGAGCCAGACCTTTCCTCGGTTTACCTGAGCATAGCTCATTCCTTCTGAGCCTGCTTTGTAGACCAGATCTTTACAAATGGTGGTGAATGGTGCTGCACCCAGCTGGGGACAGTCACCAGTGGTGTCCCTCAGGGGTCTGTACTGGGACCATTCTATTTAACATTTCTATAGACGACATGGATGAGGGCATCGAGTCCTTCATGAGTAAATTTGCAGATGACTCTAAGCTGGGAGCTTGCGTTGATCTATTGGAAGGAAGGAGGGCTCTGCAGAGAGACTTAGATCAGCTGGAGGGATGGGCAGAGTCCAACAGCATGAAGTGTAATAAGTCTAAGTGCCGAGTTCTACATTTTGGCCACAAAAATCCCCTACAACGTTACAAGCTGGGGACAGTGTGGCTGGACAGTGTTCAGGCAGAAAGGGACCTGGGGGTGCTGGTCGACAAGCGGCTGAACATGAGCCAGCAGTGTGCCTTGGTGGCCAAGAAGGCCAATGGCATCCTGGCCTGCATTAGGAACTGTGTGACCAGCAGGAGCAGGGAGGTCATTCTTCCCCTGTACTCGGCGCATCTTGAGTGCTGTGTCCAGTTCTGGGCCCCTCAGTTTAGGAAGGACATTGAGATGCTTGAGCGCATCCAGAGGAGGCAACGGGGCTGGTGAGGGGCTTGGAACACAAGCCCTGTGAGGAATGTTTGAAGGAACTGGGGTTGTTTAGGCTGGAGAAGAGGAGGCTTAGAGGTGACCTTATTGCTCTCTACAACTCCCTGAAGGGAGGTTGTGGACAGGTGGGGGTCGGTCTCTTCCACCGGGCAGCAACTGACAGAACAAGAGGACACAGTCTCAAGCTACATCAGGGAAGGTACAGGTTGGATATTAGGAAAAAACTTTTCACCGAAAGAATAATAAAGTACTGGAATTGTCTTCCCAGGGAGGTGGTCGACTCACCATCTCTGGATGTGTTTAAAAAAGACTGGACATGGCACTTGGTGCTATAGTCTAGTTGAGGTGTTAGGGCATAGGTTGGACTTGATGATCTTAGAGGTCTCTTCCAACCTCATTATTCTGTGATTCTGTGAAGAGAAAGATTTTACTGCATCTGGCCTGGGATACCTCTGCATGGACCTGATCATCCAGAATAAGCAGATGTTTTCGTCATGACAAAGTTGGATTTAATGCAACATTCACTGTACTTACTCTAAGAAGAGTAGAAGAGAAACCAAAAGCGACTGCTAAAAAAAGACAAAGATGAGTAGGAAAAGAGGGCTATACAAATTTTAGGGTGTTGGAGGAATTAGAGTGGAATAGAAAACTCTCCAAAGTACTTGGTGCAGAGAAAACAGGTGAAAAGGTTTGTTTTGTTCATCAGAGAAAACTTTCTCTCTTGCCTCAGCCCAAGAAAGCTGTAGCTGTGTTATTTGTGGGAGAGAGCAGTAATTCATGTAAGAGGAGATTTCCACCACATTCAGCTTCTCATTTTTCCTTGGTAAATCAGCCTTGCAACTTCTGCTTGTGGAAAAACTTGTCAAATCTCATCACCCTAAACTATGAAAAGATGCATGATTTGAAAGTGGGTGTTGCCTCCTGTGTTGGACAAATGTCATGGTGTATTTTGTTGGCCAAGACCTGTGCTCTGATATGATGCCATTCCCCTGGTTTTCTGTTTTGTTTTTTTTTTTTAAGCTAGTCTTGGAACTGTAGTTGTGGGAGGCAGAAGCAGGATCCTGGTTTCTGAATGTTAAGAAGCAAGAACTCAGCTGTAGCAGTTGGGTAGTTGGGGTTTTTGTCTGCAGCTTTATGTCTCAGTCACCTGGAGCAGTGCAAACTTGGATGGAGCACAGAGGCTTCCCAGGAGGGCTGGAGGCTCTTGGTCCTTGCTTCCTCTTCCCAGGAGAGAGAGTGTAGTCAGCATGGAAGGGCAAGGCAGCAGTTTTATCTGGGATGTGAGCTGTGGCAGCAGGCAGAGCCAAGGAAGCTCTGGAGAAGGGACTTTCCTGCAGTTTGTAGTGGGGCACTCAACTCTGCCTCGCAGCCGTACCAGCCAGGGGGTTTTACGTGTTATTTCTGTGTCTCGTTTACATTGTACACTGCCTCATAAGTTATTTATTTCATCAATTAAAACCCACAATGATAATGAATGTTAACACATGGTTGGGGGTTTTTTAATGAGCCCTATCACTGGATGAGCCATGGCCTTTGAGAAGCAGCTTTGGTTCATGTGGCAGCATTTGCACAGCACTTAAGCTCTCTAAGTCATGGGGCTGTGCAATCAACCTTGTGTATTTCACTTTCATTTCATGTATTCTGAGTAGTTTGCTTTTTTATTGAAAACAAAGTTAGATTCCTCTCTGAGTGACTGGCCAGTGAAAGTGATAGTAGGTATGTTTTACAGAAGTTTCATATAACTTGTAACTGCAAGTTGGAAGGATGTTTTTGGCAAATTTATAAATGTGTAGGAGGACAAGATTATACTGTTGTTTTAAAGAGAATATATTTTGCATTAAGAATTCAGATTTCTATTGTGATTAGGAAAAAAGGAGTTTCTGTAGGAGGACAGAAAGCCAGACTTTTTTCTGATTAGTGTGGATTTCATGTTTTGCCATGGCTTTGCTGTGAGACAGGAGTGGCAGGTAGCAGGAGGATATTATCTGTAGCTCTGGCAGCATGGATAGTTTTTGAGAAGGGGAACATATATTTTTATTACAAGAAAAATGCTAACAGATTTAGTTGTAATCTTATTTGAAGTACCAAAGAGTTAGAAATAAATTGTGTGTATGGGAGTATTGTCCTTTTCCTGTCTCCCTCCATCAGACAGGGAAGCAGCTGAGGTTTTCTCCCAGCCTCTCTGATTAATTTATCAGTAGACTTGGGCTACCACACCCCAGGCCACTAAACCCTGCTGCTGCTGCATGTCCTAAACTGGTGGCACATCTTTACTTGCGTTTGAAATGCTTTGGGTTAAGTCAGGCCTAAGTGTACACAGCTAAGCCTTTTTTCTTATAAGAATGTGTCACAGGTAAATGTATTTTATAGTTTCTTAAGGGATAAAATGAAATATAGATATAGAGTTGCTCTGGAGTTTATTAATTCTGGGATTGGGAATATGTAAATAACACAGGATTATTCATTGCTCCAAGTGCCTCTTCAGTACATAATTAATTTCTAATGCTGTTTGCAGGAAACGCTTTGGTTTCTTTTGAGCTTTGCCAGCCAAGATGGGTGTGTTGGCCTTGAAGAAGCAGTGCTGCCTGATGTGGAGAAGAGTCAGTGTAGAAGTTTATCAGCAAAACACCAGAGTTGTTGCCCAGTGCAGCAACTGATGTGCCAGAGATTTTGGCTCCTTCAGCCTCGTGTTGGTGGCACAATTCAGAGTTGTTAGTGTTTTGAGAAAATGAACCTAATATTTGGGGCTTGTACTACAGTATTTCTAGAGAATATTGCAGAACTATATCTTTTGAAAGAAAAAAAAAATTACAAGTGTCATAATATATTAAAAATAGTGTCAAGAAAAATAGAAACTTTATTATATTGGAGAATCCAGAAGTAGAAATTTTGCTGGTTAACATTTATCATTAATATGTGATGTTGATCCTTCTTGGAAGAGCAAAGATTGGTTTTTAAAGCTTCTTTTGTTTTTTAAATTGCATTCAGTGTCATCTTCAGTTTTGAGGCTTGTGTTTACAGAGAAGATGAACTTCATTACATGAAGTTTAATACTTTAAAAATGAGGCTGTGTCTGGACAGTAATTTTTTTTTTGTATGTGTGTTATTGCTGAAATCGTAGTTTGACTTCAATTCTGCTTTGGTTCTAAATATTCCATTTCACTCATGGTCTTTCTTCCTGAAGCTATTCAATGTCAAAGATAAAATATGAAGTGTTTGATCACTGGGTTTCCATTGCAAATTTGTTTGATGTGAATTGGCCTGCTCTGTTAGCTGACAAAAATTAGTGTGGCATCTGCTGTCTTTAATGAACATGTGCTAAGTGAACTGTGAGAGGCTTTCCATGCAAGTGTGAGGTTTTTTATTAGTTTTGCTGAGTTTTAATCTGGTTTTAAATATACATTTTCTGCTGTATTCTGAAGTGCATGACAAGTGAGCATGAGGGGTATTGTCGTTTTCTTAGAATTACTGCTCATGTAAGTGGCAAAAGTGCTTTCTTGGTTACTTCTTTCAAAATCCTTTTTCTTCATTTTGCAAGTTTTGTTGTGGGAGGCAGACAAACCAATGGATGAAGCATGAAAAGTGCTTGAAGGAAGTGTATCTGCAAAACATTGAAACTGGCAAAGAAGGATTTAGCAGAAATTGTTTTTTATCCTGGCTTCTCTCAATCTTCTAAATATAAGTTTGTGCAAAACATTCGGATTGTTGAATATTTGGCTCTGAGGAAAGAATCTCCCTTAGTTCCTCATCCTCAGATTGAAGTGTGCTTACTGCAGCCTCGATAGAGTTTTGTGGCACAGCAAGAAGAGAATTCTTTCTAAAAAATGTCAGTGGGTGGATGGGGGTGGTTATCCTGAAAACCAAAGCAAAACATTCTTAAGGCCTTCCTTGCTTGTCCGGAAAAATGCAGAAACCCCAAGAAAACAACAAAACAAACCCCAAACAATCCCTGCAACTGTTTCAGGCATGGTGTGGGAGCTGTATGCTCGTGGTGTGCCAGTGGTGTGTCACAGTAGTGGCAGCTATCTCTGCTGGCTGATACTGGGCTCTGAGGGGGATATATTTTAGTTTTGTCCCCTGGACAGACTTTATTTTCAAGTACAGCGAGTGTCAGCGTTTTATCCTAAATGGTGAATTTAACTCTTGTTGAATTCAGAGTGCACATGTATTAACTCTTCCAATACATCCTCTGAATTTAGTGTGACCTATCATTATCCCTGTTCCATGTTTGTGATTGCAGCACCAGGGGATTTTCCTTCATCTCGTAGCTGCTTGTTTTATTGTGCTATAAGGGAATGATAAAATATGCTTTTATATGAAATACAGTGTACTGATGATGATAAATGTGAAAAAGACAGGCATTTTTGGAGACTGGTGGAAATCCTGAATCTGTTCTATTTTGAATTGATTTAGATCTCAATTGGTAGTGAATTTTAAGTAATAATCTTTATTGACATGTCTTTTACAATCACACAACATTAATATTGTGTAATTGTGCTTGGGGTTGACAAATGCATTCCATCTTCTAATTCTGGAATAGTGTATCATGAGTAAAAAATGAAGTAAAATGTTTGAGGTGCTGTTTGCATGTTAAGCCAGTGTCCTGCCAGCCAGGGGTTTCATGCTTTTTGGGGTGTCTTTGTCATTTTGATGTTAGGGTCCTTGTAATTTTGCTCCAGTGCTCTTTGTTGAATGGGACAAATCCAGAAAATCTTACATTACTTTGCTTTTGTTTTTGCTCCCTACAGAGTGCCCTGTTGTAAACTAAAATCACACATTCCTGAGTGTAAACTGATCATGTTCCCAATGGAAATTTCAGGAATACTTGTGGCTACTTTCAAAATGTGGAAATCTATTTATTTTTTTTCCCACTTGTTTTTCTTCCCAGCTTTTGGCGCTGACTGCGTTCATCTGCATAGAGACCATCATGGAATGCTCCCCTTGCGAGGGCCTTTATTTCTTTGAGTTTGTGAGCTGCAGTGCACTGGTGGTCACCGGAGCTCTCCTGCTTTTGTTCTGTCTCAACCTTCACACAAGAATACCCCAGATCAACTGGAATCTTACTGTAAGTTCATTTGAATCCTCACTGTGTTAAAAATGTTTGCTTTGCTTTCTCCTGTTGTTTAATATTGTGTATGAGTGTTCTTTATGCTGGGTAAAGTATACATTTTACTTACATTTCTTTTGAATGCTAACAGCAGAATGAGCTGTGAAATGTAGCAAGATTAAACTACACTAAATAGAACTAAAATCGTGTTCTGGTAGATTGTCTTTGGGAGGACAAACTTCCTGCTAATGCCAGCAATTGTGCTTTGTGGGTGAAGTGGATAAAAATGCAGCCTGTAGTTATTTAACTTTGACAGATGCTGTTTTTACAGCAGCATGTTGTTCTCTCTTAACCTGGAGGTTTTTTATGTTAGGACAAATTTGTACATATATTTTCTTACATAGACTAATACAATCACTGGGCGGTAGTGTAGAAAATTAAGTGCTTTTTGTGAAAATCAGGTGTTTTGTATTGCCTGTGCACATAATTATTAAACATTGACTGGCACTTCTTAATGTGTTCTCAGATATGAGGAGTTTTAGGAAGAGAACTGCTGGTGGTGCAGATTCCTTTTGCACATGTCTCTATTTTCGTGCTGTATTCTGAATTAAACTTTCAGACTGGGTTGCATAAACACAGGTCACAAAATCAACATGTTAAGTCACTCTAGGAAAAGATCTGTCAACTTCAAGGGCAATATTTATACCAACTTCTTTGGACAGTACAGATACAATTGTGCCAGTGTTCAGTGTTATAACAGTAATTTTGCAAGTACTGTCAGAGTCCCAGAGGTTTTTAGGCTTCTGTGTGATTAAAAAAAAAATAATTAAAACATAATTTATTAATGTAACAGTTTGCTTAGTTTCTCAGCCTAAAAATGACTTGGTTAAATGGAGACTGGAATGTGACATTAGATGATCCTTTCTACCCTGCATAGTTAATTGATGAACTCCTTCTGGGAGTGCTTGGTAGATAGATAAGGTGTTCTGTGGCTGAACTGTCCAGAAATTATCCCTTTGTGGTGGCATCAATTGTGCCTGCATAGCACCTGTTAGGAGATATTTTGGGGAAGGGGGTGGGGTTAAAAATCCAATCAGTTGTGCTTTGGGCTTTTTGTTTTATAAAGGTGTTTCAGTTTTTGAGCAGTGGTCATGCTCTGCACCCCTACCTAAACAGCACTGGAGCAATGTGAGCAGGTTGGAGGTCAAGCAAAGGGCACCTGGAATACACTGCAGTGCTTTGCTGCAGTTCAGATTGCCAGATCCAGAGGCAGAAGGAATCTGCCATGACCTCCCAAGGCTTATTCTGTTAGCTGTGTACTGAAGATGAAATGCTTCTCCCATCCTTATTTATACCAGAGTTCTCCAGAAGTGAGAAGGGAACTGGCAGCTTATGTCTTCCATGAATGATGAGACCATCCTTCTTCCTGGTGTTTCTTACAGATTTCAGCAACCTGATTATATTTGATTTTTATTTATGATTATTTGATTTTAACAAACAGTTGGGACTGTTCTTCTGACAGGAGTTGGAGATTACCTTCAGTATTCAGAGTGTTTGAAACCATTCTGTGATTCTACAGCTGTTTCTGCTCCTGCAAGTAGAGAGTGTGAGATCAAAGCTTGGTGACAAAACACCTGTGGGACATTACTTTGGCCACGTTGGTAGGAATTTTTAGACTGTAGGGTTCTGGCTGGGTTTTTTTTTCCTTTTGCTTTTTTTTGGTATTTTATTTTTTACAATTTAAATGTATGTTCATACATTATTTGCCTCTTTCAAAATTTATTACTTCCCTGTGTCTTGATGGTTATTTTTATACTTTGCAGTATATGACACAGTTACTACAGGAGTTGCTTTCCGAACAACAATCCTTCACCTCCCTCAGTGCTTTAGGAGGAAGTCACTCCTGCTTATGCATAAATTCATCAAGATACTTGCTTTCAAAAATATATATGACTTTATAATGCATATTTCCCTTATGGAAAGTCTCAAGCATTGCTTTTAGAAGCTGTGTGAGAAGAAGAGGCTGTTGCAGTGCTTGAAGGAATTTAATCAACTTAAATTTAGAAAGAAATCTTTCTTTAAAAATAGCACTTCTTCCTAGGAACCATTGAGAACATTTGCTTTCAAATGATCCTATGTATTAGAAAGTACCTGGACAACTGCTATTGTCCAACACAGGACTGTTTCCTTTAAAAGTTTATTAAAATTAGAATTCTTTCCAATGTGTTGTGGATATTGGCAGATGTCCCCTGTCCCTGGCTGGAATGAAAATGTGGATGAGTATAGACTAGGATCTAACAGATATGCAAAGTTGCTAAATTTTAAAAAAATGTATTTTTTAGCCATCTGGGGAAAAGCCATTTGTTTTGATCCTAATTAGAGACTTGCCAAACATCTTCATATTTTCCTGAGATAAACCTGCAAGAGACACGGAGCTGTTGAGGGCAGAAAAGAGCCTTGTCTGGGTGTGTTGGAGAGAGGCTGGTTTGTTCCAGCAAGATGAAAGAACAGTCCCTTGTCTGTGTTGTGCAGCACTATCAATATTATGCAAAAATGCAAAAGCTGGGCAACCTGTCAGTGGAAATTTCCATTTCCTTTATGCCTCAGAGCTCAAAGGGAGCCCATTCTGCAGGGAGACAGGAGTGGCCCAGGGGAATGGGGAGCACAGCAGCTCCTGCTCCACCAGGAGCTCAGGCACGTTTGCTTTCAGAGAGAGCTAATGAATTCTGCTAGAGTTTAATCTTTGCCTAAATTATCATTTTTTCTTTTTTCTAAAATTCATTATTTGTATCTCATGTGATATACAGGGAGACCTGAAGGTCTGGTATCCATGGGGTGAGCATGAGCTGGCCCTGCAGGAGCAGGAAAGGTGCTGGAGTCCCAGGGGTGTGACTGGGATCCTGCGCTGGGACCTGCTGTGCTGTGAATGGCATCCTCTCTCCTGCTCAGGAGACACCTCAGTGGTGCCCAGGAGCTGGGAACACCGGCATTTGGCAGCGTCCCTTGGATGAAGTTTGTGTGACAAGGAAATCCTGATTATCTGACTACCAATGTAAATCCTTACATGATCAGCCAGTAGAATGAGCTCTTTGTCTGTGTGTAGGGAAAAAAAATCTTCCAAGACATTTTGACCAGTGATTTTTTTGTTTTAAATTATTTTCTTGAAGCACTGGAGTTATGGTAGTGTATTTTTGGGAGTCCAGTTCTGACTGCAGTTTTTCAGCTTAGAGCAGCTTAGAAGTAAGGCACAGCACAAAATCAGTTCCACCGGGCTGGACTCAGTCCCAGGGAAGCACCAGGGAGCAAACAGGGACCCAGGTGTGTGTGTTAGAACACACAGACCAGCTGGGGAGTTCTGTGCTGTCTGAACATTGATTTCATCGTCTCTGCAGGGTTGGTTTTTTTTATGGTTTGGTTTTTTTTTGGTGGTTTTTTTTTTTGTGTTTTTTTTTTTGTTTGTTTGTTTGTTTTTGGGGGTTTTTTTGTGGGTTTTTTGGGTGGTTTTTTTTTTTTTTTTGCAGCAGTGAAACCTCATGTGGCAAAACAACTGACACTTGAAGGAGTTGGCAGAATATTTCATGTAGTGCCTGAATGACAAAACTGTCCTGTGCCAGCCTTGACTCTGCACAGTATAATTACAAAGCTGTAGCTCAAAGGCCTTCATAGGGAAATCTTGCTTTTTATTTCTAATTTATTTTTTCCTCTTCTGTTTTGAAAAGACATCTTGCTTTTCTTAGCTGTTTAATGAAAAATTAAGTCAGTCATCCTTGACCCTTATACTTACTGCTCTCAAAATAGCAGTACCTATTAAGGATAAAAATTAATATTTAATAAGTTTAAAAACAACTGTAAGAATTCACTTCCTCTGGGCTCTTCATGGACTGTTCTCATTTGGTGCATTGTGTGTTACTCTATAATAAATGCAGTCTCAAGTTTTAAATACAAGAAACATCCTGTATTTTGGTAGTTATTGCAGGTGTGGTCTATTGCTTTGTGTCAGTAGCTTTCTGAAATTTATGTTCATGGGCTCTTCTATTGGGGAAGCAGTGCTTATGTGTATCTTGTGTTTAAGTAGGTAACTCTTAAATATATTAGGGGAAAAAAGAGATGGCAATTAATGCTCATAGGATTAATTTGGTTCTTTCTACCTAGCACTTATTTTTGCTTGATATTTTCATTTTTAATTGTAGTGCAAAATACTCAAACAGTGTTTAATAACAGAACAAAATTCTGGGAGTTTGACCAGAGGTGCTTGGTTTAGAGGACTGACTGGTACGTTTGTAATCTTCATCTTGATAGCTTCATGTACAAGCAAGGGAAGATGTACATGCGAGGAAAGTACTGGTTGGAGGAAAAATTAAGGTCATTGTAGAAAAAAAATTAAAGTAATAATGAAAAAATATTCATAACCACACTCCCCCTCTCTTCCTCTGACAAACAAACCAGCACACCAAAACAAAACTAAAAGGAAATGTTACTTTGAGCTCTGTCTTCTGTGGAAGATAAATCAGACACCAGCAGGGCCACTGACTTCTGTCACCTTTCGTGGCAAAGTCAGGCTGTTGAAATGTGCAGACTTTGCTTCCAGAATACATTAGTTTAGCCACTTTAGTCTCCATCAAGATGTAAACTTTTGGATTTCAGAAAACAAATTACCAGAGCAGGCACCAGTTTAAATGTCATATTTCTGTTTACACGAGTTTCAACTGCAATATGGCACTGCCTGCCTTTTAAAGAGTACCTGGTCACTTGTGCAGGATGATGTACAGGATACAGAGGCAGGGCAGGAATTTTGATTGAATGATTCCTGAAAGCTTGTGTGAAGTTGTGGGGAGCTGTGGGTAAAGACATGTAGATGCTACTGGAGCCTCTGAGCGTCAGAGGCAGCTCCTGGTGATGTCCCAGCCTGAAAGGCTGAGCAGCAGCGTGGAAGATTTCAGGAGTGACTTGGTGGCAGTTGCCAGGTCTGTTAACAGAGCTCAGAGCTCTCATTTGTAGCACCAGTTCAGCTTTTCCATCCTCATTAATCCAGGAGCTATACCTGCCTGGACCCTTAAGAACAAGAGTGTGGGATGGTTGCAGAATCATGGAATGGGGCTTCCCACCTTCACAGCAGAATCCCCAGAACAGAAGCATTGCCCTGTTCTAGCATAAAATATTTATCTTGGCATAAGCCCATGTTCATCCATGAGTTACAACATCTCCTCTGCCTTGTCCTCCCCTTGAGTGGGACAGAGAGTAAATCCATGGCCTTGGATGCTCTCTGTTGGACTGACAGGACCACTGGAGACTGAACAGAATCACTTGCAAATAAACTTGCAAGTGACCAGAAGTCATTTGTTCATTTGAAATCATTTTGGAAAGGAGAAAGGGAGCAGCAGCAGCCTGGAGTGGGTTTGATTCAGCTCAAAGATTTGATTCTGTTATGGATGGCATCTCTGTACAGTATTTTATGGCACAGCATACTTTGTGTCATGAGGTTGCTGTACTTTCAGCAGAAATTCTTCTACCTCTGTGATGTGGTTTTACTTTGTCTATAAATATAACAGCAAGAACTTCAGCTCCATCATGGACAGATTTGAAGCAGCTCATATTTTTTTTCAATTAGTTTATTCTTTTTATTGTCATGATTATTCATTTACTCTTACGTGGAAAAAAACTTGCAGTATTTTAGGGAGTGTCCTCTGCTTCTTGCTGTAGTTTAGTTTCTTTTATTTTTTCCTTTTACCTTGCCCAAAACTATTGTGTCTTTTTTGCTTTTCTTATCTTTCTGCTCTAAGTAGTAGTTCCCACATTTTGGATTAAGGACCTCCACTGCTGTTTGCATCTGTGGTATTACCATTACAAGTGTATATGACAGTGTTACTGCTGTCATTGCTCCTTAAGCTCCAAAGTCTGCTCTGGGGGTATAAAATAATTTTCATTTTAGCTTTTTAAAAAACAGCCTTACGATATGAATGTGAATCAGTTGTTAATTGCATTAGAAAGGGTTGACCTAAATGGGGAAAATGGAGTTGCAGAGATGAATAAATTGGAGCCTCAAGATAGAAGCACTTCTTTAGATTTAAATTGTTGAATTATCTGTGTGGAATTTGATATTATTTATAAAAAGTAAACTAGAATAAAATGCCAGTGATGATGACAAGTTGCTGATATACTTATATCAAAGTCCATTAGAAAAGGCATCAGCAGTTTAATTTCAGCAGGATTTTATATTTTGCAGCTTGGAAGAAGCCTTCAGGTCCATTTATAGCATGGAGCTGGGTGATAAATGTGTCATGTTGTGAGCAGGGCTGGCCCTCTTGCTTACACTGTGCTCCTTTGGAAAGGTCCCCAGTGTGACAGATTGTAAACCTCAGAGGTCAGCAGGATTAATTAATGAGCATATCTGACCCCATAAATCATAGACCATCATGTGCCATCCCTGTAGTCTTTAAGTGTGGTACTAAGGAAGTACAAAATGTGTGTGTGTCTGAAAAAGCATAACCTGGATTATATGAAGTGAAAGGGTGAAATATTAAATACATCTTGGCTGTTTATTCTGATGGTTAGGTCTCCTACAATTAAAATTTGCTTCATTTTGAATGTGACTTCTGCCTTGAGTTGGCAGCTGTTGATTTTGTTTTGCTGTCAGTTTTGTTGGCTTTCTGATGTTAAGCTTTTAGAACAACCAGTGTTTTTAACTGTTTGAACACTGGAGTCTTTGCATACACAGCTCGATCTTTTTAATATTTAAAGCAGTCTAGGTTCTTTTGATTCATACTGTGAGAAATTTTCTCCTCCTTTCAATAACTTCTGTGGCTCTTCTCTGTACCCTATCCAGTTTTTGGACACTTGATGAAAGTGTTGAAGCTGAGTCTGTTGCAGGTATAGTGAGACTTCCCCTCTAGTGGGAAAAAGGTTTGTGCGGGTGAGAACCACAGCTCGTGTTGGCAACTGCAGGAGCACAGTTAGAGCTGTGAACTCAGCTGCAGAGGGGCACGCCTGGGGAAACTGTGTAATGCCATTTACTTTCTAATGCTGCTGTTTATATAAAGTTTAAATTTTATCTCTGCAAAGAAAAAGTTATATAATTAAAACTGCAGTAGCTAGTTAATAGAATTTGGATTTGTTTGATGTCCTACGTCTCAGGTAGCATCTATCTCAGGGAGCTTGAGCAGGGAAAAAAAATATCTCTGTACACAGGCAGATGAAAAATTGGTAGGAATTTGTGAGACCCACAGTTTGTTTTTGTTTCTTTACTATTTGATTACAGTTTGGGTCTTACTGGGCTCGTGACATCTGGATGTGAGTGTGGAGGTGGCCATGAGCCATGGGAACCTCTCCGAGTCCTTGGGAAAGTCCCTGTTTGAAATGAGGCTCAGGCCACAGAGATGTCTCGTACAGTCTGGACACTCAGTTTTGATAACCAGCTGTTGCTGAGTCAGTACCCTCAAAATAGATTGTTTTGTGTGAGTAACACAGTGCCAGAACCTTCCATTTCTGCAGCTACTTTCTGCAGCATTCTGTAATTGTGGCTGGGAAAAGAGATGTTTTGGGGCTGGCTGGACAGCACTGTTCCACCCAAAGCCTTTGTGCTGTGTAACTGGAGCACAGCTGTGGGATTCATACCCAGTGGAGTAAGTTCAGAGTTATGTCTTATGTCTTCTAAGCCTGACTTCTCATTGCACTTCACATGATGAACTTCAGGGAAAAAGTAAAATAATTATTAAAAAAATGGAAAAAGTGAAGGAGCTGTAACAGGAAGTAAGCCTGCCTTACATGTGGCAGAAAAGAGTCAAGTAGAATAAATTGTCCTTGAATTCTAATTATTGTGATTGCTTTTATATGGTGGGAGTTACCATGTTCACTGTGGTTTTGTGTGGGTTTTTTGGTTTTTTTTTCTTTACCTCAAGCCTGTAAGTAACACAGCAATCTCGAATTGAAGGTTTTCTTTCAATCCCTTCTGTCTGTGGTAGTATTCACTTCTCACTGATTTGATGTTTGTGCTGAATTGTCCTTTCTTGATCCCTCCACCCTGACCTCTCCTGTTCATTCATGGTAGTTTTGTGGTTTGGGAGTTTAGTGGGAGCATGCAGATAGTGCAGAGTCCATACATATCAGATGTGAAAGGTGTCATGATAACACACTGAATACCTTGTCCTGTACTAATCTAGACTTTGTTTCTTCTGTTATTTACACCCTTGAATATTTTTCCCTTGAGTCTGATCAAGTAGACTTGTATTGATGTAATAATTTTTGTGCAAATACCTGCCATTGAGAATTCTTCCTTTGGTTCCAGTGATGTGTTAATGACCCTGTTTGAGGTGAGGCATGGCAGCATCACCATCTGAACACCAGTGACAGGAACTGTGTGTAGCAAGTTGTTTTCCTTTGCTTGGGGCAAAGCAGTTTTCCCTGAGCATGTATGTTCTAAAATGTCTGCTTGAAATACCAGTTTAATGCAATAAATAGGTAAAAAGCTCTGTTCTTACCCTGCTGGCAGCTGTTACTCCCAGAAGTGGCACAGGACATGCAGTTTTGTTCAATGCAGGCCTCAAGAATGGGTGGGAGAGCTCCTGTCTGGTGTGTGGGCAGGACAGGAGCTCCACTGGGATGTGAGGAGCAGGGGTTCTGCAGTTCAGCCAGCCAGGCTGGGTCAGCACCCACTGAACAGGGTGGAGCAGCGTGAGCCCTGTGCTGACAGCTCTGCCCAAGCTGAGGTGGTGTTCCGGGGCTGCTGGGTGCTCTGGGTGCCCTGGGACTGCAGCTCACGCTCCTGCTGGTCCTCTGGGACAGCCTCTGCCTTCGTGGGACACTTGGGCAGCTGCAGAGAGAGGAACTGGCAAAGGGTTGCTGCACTTCTGGTTCCAACCTTCTGTGTCATCACTGCTGATAAAGCAAACAATCACCATTTAGTAATGCTACTGAATTTATTTTTTTAGGATCTGGTCAACACTGGACTCAGCACTTTCTTCTTTTTCATTGCCTCTGTAGTACTGGCTGCTTTAAACCATAAAACTGGAGCAGAAATTGCTGCTGTGGTAAGAATTTAAACTTGTTTCTATCTGACTCTTACCTTGTATTAAAATTACCTTTTACTCATTGATTGAATACACCTGTTGCCTTTGCCATCACAATTTACTTCTACTTTTGCAATTTGCTGTGAGCTAGTTCTTATTTTAAGAATGCTAACACCCTTGGAGCTTTGTCTGAAGGCGTGAGGCAAGAACAGCAGAAAAATGACTTGCAGAGAGCACTTTACAGTTGAACTTGCCTTTCTCTTTGGTGCCTTCTCTTTGATGCTCTATGTTACAAGCCTATGGAAATGACTGAGCCAAAAAGTAAGAAATTGAAGCTGCTTACACATAATTTATTTAGTTCTTGCTCAGTACAGATGATTTTTTTTGTCCTTTGGAGTGATTGTAGTAGCACTTCAGGGTTTTAAATCTACAACAGTCAGTTCAAACAAATTAATTTTTGTGTGAGTTGGCGGTCTCTTATTATTTTCTTGTTTATTTTCTTTTTAACCTGGTTTTTAAAATCACATGAGTTCTGCAGAAGCATAGAGGCTGATGCTCTAGGCTTGACACTTTTTGTGTGCACCCCGAGGAATGAATGAGCTTTTGGATGAAGAAGAGCTGGTTTCTGTCAAGGGAGTTCTTTACACTGGGCTGCACTGCAGGAATTAACTGTCATGTTGGTAGTCAGAGAACTCTGTTTTCTGGGATCATTGATCTTAGCCACTTTTGCAGATTCTCTAGTTCATTGAGAAGAAAAACATAATTTTCCAGGCCACGATAATTTGTCAGTGCAAATAACGTAGGAAACTGAACTTCTGAGGACTTTGCTGTGAAACTACTTTTCTACTTGTTTTCACAACCTGTCTGTGACATCTCTTTGTGCTCCTCATAGGTGTTTGGCTTCCTGGCGATGGCAGTGTATGCTGTGAACACATTTTTGGCAGTTAAAAAGTGGCAGCTCAGCAGCAGGCAGCAGAGCAGCCGGCAGAGCAGCGACTACATCCGCGCTCGGACAGAGTCCAGGGAGGTGGTGCACCGCCCCGAGATCCAGCGCCTGGACGCGTGAGAGCCACCCTCAGTGGCACTGAAAGGGAAAACAGCACTCAGCTCCCTCATGGAATAAGGGTTTTGGCTTTATTTAAGGAGGAAAAGGTGGATCCGAGGGTGGCAAGGATGCCCAGCCCCGCACGTGTGCAGAGATGCGTGGAGCCAGAAGCTGCTGTCATGGAGGCAGAAATGGTGATGGTTCAAAAGGAAGATCCCCTCAAGGCCTCCACAATAGACGTGTGCATATATTATGTAGCTCACAGAATATATAATATATGTCTCTTCTGAAGTATGTCTTTGCTTTGGATTAACTGCACGGCAGTTTCCTTCCTTCTCTGAAGATCCACTGTTCCTTCAGCTGCCCCAGAGACAGAGCAGCCCTGCCTGGCTGGGTGAGGGAGGAGGGGCACCCACGGCAGAAGATGGAGCACCCAGACCTGCCAAGGAGCCAGAGGCACTCAACCAGCAGGGCCTGTCCATCCCAAACTGTGTCTGTCTGTCCTCCCTGAGTCTCTGCACACCTGCCTGCCTGCTGGAGACCCGTGCCACGTGTTCTCCTGGGTGCTGGGAAAGGGCCACTGGCCACTCTGGACTGGCCTGAGCCTGGGGTGGTTGCTGCTGGCCAGGGGATGCACTGAGTGGGAGTAGGTGGTTGTCTGCTCGTGTTGGGACACATTCCAGTTTTCATTCCAAAGTGGGAAAATAAGTATGTTTAGGAGATGGGGTGGAGAAAAGGGGCTTAAGGGGCACAGTGGAGAACGAAGCGGTTGTCATCCTATAGACTTACATTCCAGCCATGGCTTTCTTTTTCTTTCTCTTTTTCTTTTATTTTCTTTTTTTATTTTTTTTTTAATGTTCAACATTTCTAGAAGTTTTTGCCTAGAACTTGCTTTCCCTCTAAGCCCAGGGTAAGCAAGAACTAGCAGAAATTTATGTGCTTTTAAAGTGTTCCTAAGGTTGCAATGTTGTGATTCATGTAAGGTAAAGATTTCTTTTTGGAAGGACGGTTTTTCTAAAATTAAACCTTAATTGGTAGTAAGTAAACCTGATTTTTATTTTAACTGGTTTCTGCAGATTTATTCCCCTTAGGTTTCTTTGGAAAATGAATTTAGCTAATTGGAAAATAATATGATTGTACTGATTTGTTTAGAAATAGTTTTACTTAGCTTAAGTTTTTTTTTTTTTTTTTCCTTGTACTTCCAGTGAATGAATTACATTTTCTCTACTCAGAACTCAAATTTAGTAGTAATTGGCTAGATAATGTCACAATATTATTAGGAAGATGTCTCTTGATATTTTTCTGTTTCTTTGGTGTTTTTATCTCTGTAGTGCATTATTTGGCATTTGTCTGTCTGTGTGAAGACAGTGTGGGAGGAGATCTCTAGAACTGAACTCCTTAGTGGTGTGAGGAAAATGAAAATGTGTGCAATTAGTGGAACTGATTGCCATGTATGCCTGAGTTTGTGTGTCCTGCTGGAGCTGCGCTGCCCAGGGTGAGTGCAGCACCGGAGCATTAAGAACAATGGGCAGTGTATTGTGGAGAAGGTATTTAACATGAAAAACAAGATACACCCAACAGGACACCAGGAGAAGTGCCTGGGCTTTTATAATACTGGAGGGAGCTGGGATAGTGAAAGTGTGAACCTAATGCTGCAATATTCAAATTGAGCAGCATAGAATTATTTGATGAGTGACAAAGGTGATGCCTTTTCATTGTATTGACATCTGCAGCGCATTTCACCTCAGTGGCTAAGATAGAGATTAAAATTCAGAGTTACTGATGAGGTTAAGGAAAAACTGCATTTTCTTAGTGATTGATGGTTTACCAGTTCCTACAGTAACACTTTATTGTGCTTTATTGGATGTTATGCCAGAGGGAACACCAATTTAAAAGATTGAACCAGCTCTTGGTGCTGGGTTAGAACAGACATTCCACAGAGGGTTGTCTCACCTGGGTGCATTCCCTGAGCAGTACCTGGCAGTTCCGTGGTAAGAGATGACAGTTTGCTATTGCAAGAACTGATGTGACAGCCCTGCTGTTTGCCAGCACTGCCCAGGACTGGCAGAGTTTGCAATGTCAATTATTAAAAGACTTTTAATTTAAAAGTAGCACAAGCATACCCAGTCGGGAAATGTAAACTGCCATCAAAGCAGTTTGGATAAAGATTGTAAAAAACCCCAAGCAAACCCAAACCAGACAAAACAAAACAAAACAAAAAAAAAACCAAAAACCCCCAAACATCCCACACCAAAATCAGGCCAAACCCACCTACTGCAATACAAAATACAGTTCTCCAGAGGGTCCATGGTTTTAGAGTGGAGCTGCCATCTGAAATCAGGGAACAGGATGGTGTCACAAGGGGATTTTGTCAGGAGTGTGTCCTGTCACTGGCCAGGGCTGAAGGAGCATTCCCAGATCCTCTCCTGTGCTCCCTGAGCTCACTGTGGTCAGGGCAAAGCTCTGGGAGCTCCTGTGCCTCTCTAGGTTTATGAATTTGGTACCTCCCAACCCCCTGCACCTTTCCTGGCCTATAAAAAGGGTAACGGGGTTTTCTGTGGAGTGAGCCCCGTCGAGCTGCAGTGACAGGAGCAGTGGGGCAGTCACACCTCCAGTGGGGCCCTGGGGCTGCTGCAGGAGGGGTGAGCTTCCTGCACCTGGGAATGCCAGTATTCTTTACTCACATCATGCCCTGAGCCTAGCAGAGCTCTCAGGGTGGAATCCAAAAGAAAACAGTAATTTTAAAAACACTATCTGATTCACTTTGTGAAACAAAAGCAAATGTAATTGTGTAATTTCCTTATTTTTGGGACCAAAGATGATTTTAGTATTGTATAGTATATACTTTCTAAAAAATCTTAAGCACTTACTGCTCTGCAGAGACATTATTTACTATTTGGGTTATATAGAAGGGAAATAAAATAGCTGTGAGAGACAACTACATTTGAAATATTAAGAAAATTTGACGTATCCATGGCTCATTCCCCCGAGTTAATTTTACACAGTGTATTGGAGAGGTATTTTTTTAAGACTGTTATCTAAACTGCAGTCAGACAAAACCCTCTTAAGAAAAGAGGGTAGAAAGTTGTTTTTTTTTTTTAATTGCTTAGAAAAGTGACATTAAATTGCTTCTCTCAGCCAGTTAGTCTTACTTGTAATTGCTAGCACATAGGGATAATTTCTTTTAGTCCTTAAGGGTGCTTTTTAGCTCCATAAAGGGACTCAAACCCCACTGTAAACAGAACTAAATGAAAGCAAACAGTTGAACTTGGTAGGAACAGGATGCTTGAACCAGTAACAGTTTGGATGAGTCGCCTTTGGTCAAAGGGAGCCCTTAGACCTGGAGTCTGTGTGTATTTCTGGATGTAGACATGACTGAATCCTGCAGCCTGTGCACATGACAGTGTGAAACAGTGAGCTCTGCCTGGAGCAGCAGCATGGGAGCTGCTGCTCAGGGCTGGAAGAGCCTGTTTCCCTCTCCTGCTCAGTTTGTCAGCCTCAGCTGAGGTTGGTGCCAGGTCCTTGAGCTGTGCAAACGGCCCCAGCAGGAGCTCCTAAAGCCACAGAGGAACTCACTCATGTGTCTGAGTAAAGCCAATTCCTTCTCCCTCTCCACCTTTTTCTTTCATTTGGAATATTCGTGCCTAATGGATCAAATGCTTTAATATTTAATTCTTGCTAAGTCTTGTTTGTTGGTCTGTATAGTGCCAGGAGGATCAGGATGTGTCCATCATCCCTTGATTTCAGCTGTGGTGCTCTTCCCTTTCCTGATGGCTTAGGAGGTTGGCTGGGTGTTCTTTCCCATGGGACTGTGGAAAGCTGGTGGTGCTCTGAGATTCCTAGTAGGAGCTTGGGAGGGGTAGAGAGTGATCTCCCTGTGCCTTCTGAGACAGGCACTGGCTCCAGAGATCTGAGATTGCAGTCTGTGCTGCTCACTGGATTCAGGAGCACAGCACCAAGATCTGTGCCTTGGCAGCAGCTCCTCGTCTTTCAGTTGTGAGGTGTCTTTGACATGGGATTTCATTAAAGGAGCAGCGTGTGCTGCTCTTCCATTGGCCTTCTCACCTGTTGTGACAAACACTTGCCAGTGTTTCTTTGTCACTCTGGTCTCATGGCATGCTCTGGGATTGTTTCAGCTCTCTGTATTTCATTGCTGCTTCCAGACAGAGGAGGGAGAGGTTCCCACTCCTCCCTGAGGTAGCAGTTTTGTTCCCCGTGAGTTGTTCTGCCCTCCCACCAGGGCAGAGCCAGTGGTTCATGGAGTGCTGTGCACGCAGAGAGTGCATCTGCTGCAGGCTGCACTGGACTGTTCTGGCTCTGTTAACCACCAGCTTTTCATGAGCTTTAAGGTCCTTCGTTGAATTTGGTATTTGTCACCTCTCTGCTGTCTTGAGGGTGTGCAGGCACAGCAAATGCTTACCTAATCTGTGGCTTTATTAATGCAATCCTTTCTTCCTCCCTCTTCCTTAGGCCTCTTTCTGTATCTGTTATTTTCTTGTCTCATGTCATGTTGTAATAATTTCTACTTGTTTTCTTTCGTGAGGGAAAAAAAATCACCAAAAATTTAAAATAAGCAAGAATAATGGTTTTAGGGCATAATTAAAAAATTAAAACAAGCTTAATAGCAGTTCAGATAGTGTAGGAAATAACATCCTCTCTCCTGCTCAGTTGGGATACTGAACAGCTTTGTCCATGGAGGAGCATGAAGAACAGTTCTTGTCCTGAAAGCTCTGGAGCCAAAAATCTTCAGTAGGCATTCAGGATAATAAAAAGGCACGGTCTGATAAGGAATTGTGAGAAGGAGATATGAGAAGGACACTTGACAGTCCAGAGCTTTCAAAGTGAGACATGAACAGTAAGAAGCCACAGTAGTCATGGGGATTTCAGGGGGGAAGGGCTGGGATTGTCCAGGCTCAGCTTCCAGAGGGACCAGAGGGGGATCCAGGCTGGTCCCTGCTCAGTCCCACGGGAAGGAGGAATGCCAAGGTCTGGCATTTCTGAAAATCAGGCACTTGGCTTGTTTGTAGCATGAAATAATGGATTGTTCATTATCTGGAGAGCCAGCAAAGCTCAGAATTACTGTGCAGATAGAGGTGTCCCGTGGGTGAGTTTTAATGGCAACACAAGCATTTAAAAATGATCTTGAAATCAGTACAAAAATGCACGGAATGTGTGAAAATACTTTGTAGAAATGATGCCCTGTTCCTCCCTATTTTGACAGAGGGAGTTGGTTAAAATGAATTTATACAAATAGTCAGAAAATCTCTGAATGACATTTTAGAGGGTTTTTCTGGTATATAATTTTCCCTGTCAGCCACTTGGCCACCTTGATAGATCTGCTTGACCAAGTCAGAGTGGTGCTGTCCAACCTGAAAGGGTTCCCTTGTTTTTTTGTTTGTTTGTTATGGTTTTTTTGCTGGGTTTTTTTGTTTGGTTTGGGATTGTTTTGTTTTGTTTTTTTTTTTTTTTTGTGTGTGTGTTGTATTTTAAAGATCTGTCTATAATTTAACCATTTGTATGCTAAAAATAGTATTTTTTAAGAATCTGCTTACACTGTGATTTCTGGTAGCCTAATTTAGAGTATACAACACAATCTAATTTTCTTTTGGGATATGCAGCTTTCAGAAGTGTTCTTATATATGCCCAGAAATGAAAGTTGTCTATTTATCATAGGAATGTGATTAGATAAAGTAACCTATCCAGAATCCAAGTGCAGCTCTTTCATATGGGCTGGATGGACTAGTTGGTGAAATTGCTTTTTAATCTCTATGGGTTAATAAATATTTTTTTATAACTAGCCACTGATATTCCTTTTTAAATTATACTTGGCAAACAGAAGATATTTAATTTTATATACAATATACATAGTTACCTTGATTGACATATTTATAATATAGAGCTTTGTGTTTACTATGAAGGTTTTATCTGTATCCCGTGGACTTCATGGGGTAAAACTTTAAAAAGTCAATTAGCATTTATGGAAGAATATGGGAACTTTCTTCATGGCTTCAGAATGAGGACATAGGAGCATTTAAAAGGCAATAGCCAGATTGTTTTACAGAGTATCTGGGGGCATTCTTATTTTTCGACTGGGGCTGGTCCCTGCAGCTATTTTAATAACATCTGGATGTGAGTAACAGAATGGAACATGAGCATCTGCCTCTTCTGACTGACACAGGCTATTGTCTAGAGCACAGGAAATTTCAGGGTATTGTATTGTTTTGCTTCGGACAAATGTCTCAATAGACCTATTTAATTAAAACCTTCATGTGTCTGAAAGAAAACATCCTCTCCTAACTAGGCTGATTTATCACTTTTGGTACCCTTTTAATCCCAAAAGTAGTGTTGTCTAAATATTTTTAGTGATGTTCCAGCTATCCTGATGTCTGCAGGTTAAAGTGGTCCTGGCTAGCACCCTTTTATTACAACAATTGCTACCTTCATTTTTCTACTGTTTCTACTTTAATCTTGAATGTTTACCAGTTTCTAGTGTTGGATCTTGTGGAGGGAGAGTGTCTTAGCACTACAGCTCATCCAGCTTTAACTCATACATCACAGTCCTGGAGTAAGAAAATATTTTGAAGTATATATTGTGGCCAATTTATTGCTTTTTAAAATGACTTCTATACTTAAGACACAACATTTATGACATAATAGGACAAATTACTTAGCTAATCATTGTTATCTGTCTAGACTTACTCTCTTTTGTGTTAGTGTCATTTTGAAACTATTTGTATATGTTGAAGTTTGTAAGGGTTCAGGAACCCACAATAAAATAGTAAAGTATGTATTTATTTCTCATTATAATGCTCAAATTTGATTTGGAAGTTGACACTTTGTATGTCTTTTCACAGACTTGTAAACAAATACCGAAAAACTGCTTCACCTAGGGTGCCTTCCATGTGTGGTACTAACACTTGTCATTCACAGGAACAGAGATGTAAATTTATGAATCCAGTAAACACTATTTTTGTAATGTGAGTCACTAACGCAGCTCTGGCCTCGTTGTGCTTTGTTCCCACCAACACCAGATTTATGGCTGCTGTGGTCACTGCCTTCTCTCCCTGTGTGCACTGGATCTGACCCCTGGGGACTCAGAGGTTGTGTCTCTTTTGCTCTGCCCTCAGTTCCCCCCTGAGCACATTCCTGGTGCTCCAGGTTCCCTTCCTTGGGCCTTGTGGAGGGATGCTCAGTGTGGGTTGTCTGTATCCTCAGGGCTGACCCTGGCTCCTCTAGACAGACTCTGCAGCCTAATCCAAACATTCCAATTCTAGCTCATAATTTGTGATTTTCAGCTTCTGAGGAGGGAGCATCCAGGCTTGACCAAAAGACTTTATCTCTCTGGGTTACAGGTGCTGTATTGACAGGTTTGTAATTGCAAACAGCTGAGAGGTATTGTACAAACACCAGGTTAGAATTCTATTCAGGCTGAGCAAAGGGGATGCAATTTTCCTTTTATCATGAGCACAAGTCTGATGTGCGATACCCTTGGTACTTTGCTTTTGGAGTAAATCCTGCAATGTTCTGTCCTGGAGAACCCTTGGTGCATCTCTGTGTGGTACCAGGGCAGCACCTGGCTCTTGTCCTGCCCTGGGCCATGCCCCCTCCCCCAGGGGCTGCAGGCCAGGGCTTCCATGAGCACCAGATCCTGCTGCAGGGTTTCAGCAGGCAGCACATTCCCCTGGAGACAGTTCACAGCCCTGGAGGATTTCCCGTTGTTCTGCAGAGCCTGGAGCTGCAGCAGCTGCTCCAAGGTGGTGCTTCCAGCTGGGAGCACCTTCCTGTCGTGCCCACAGCTGGAACTCAGCGCTGGCAGAGCAGCAGCTGCCAGCTCTGGGTGGGAAAGGTGTCCTGGGAATGCTTGACCAAGCTCAAAGGCAAGGTACTCTACAAGAAATCACAACCTCCTTGTGTAGCTTGTTTCTACACCAGTAACCATCTTTCAGTTGTTGAGTTCTTTCTTTGGTGTCTGTGCTAATCAAAAAACACAAGCTGAAGAATTGTAAAGTCTTGCAATACACAAAGCAGTCTTGGTTTTAAAATCCATACTGTTGCGGCATAATTTAAATGTTGTATTTATCAGTTTTAAATGTCATTTTGCTTTTCCAGTCTTTTGTATATGGGCACAATACTTTTTGTAAATTTTTTTTAGTTAGTTGTCTTTCTGTCTTTTCTTTCTGGTATTGGAAGATTTGAGCTCTCTGGGTTTTCACGGTACTCTTCTGGTCATTCTTCATAGTGGTAAAAGTCTGTATTTTTGTATGTAGGAGAAATGGTAGTTTTCTAACACTTATCCCAATCAATATAGTACGGAATCATTTGTGAAGGACTTCCTGTATAATAAATGGACACATAAAGTACTAAAACAGTGTCTTCATCTGTAAACATGGGCTGGGCTGGGGTAATTTTCTTCCCAGTGGCTGGTGTGGGGCTGTTTTGGATGTGTGTTGATAATTCAGATGTTTTTGTTATTGCTGAGCTCACCAAGAGCCAAAACCTTTCCTGCCCCTTGTGCTGCCAGGCTGGGCGGGGGGGGGCTGGGGATGCCTGGGAGGCTGAGGGGGACAGACCAGGAGAGATGACCCCAGCTGACCACAGGCGTATCCCATGCTTGATGGCATCGGAATATGAAGGGGGAAGAAGCAGGAATGGGGGCATGTTTGGAGTGATGGAGTTTGTCTTCCCAAGTCAGTGTTCCAGGGGATGTGGCCCTGTGGCTGTCCTGGAGGTGCTGAACACCTGCCTGCTCATGGGAATTAATTCCTTGTTTTGCTTTTCTTGTGTGCAGAGCTTTTGCTTTCTCTATCAAATTGTCTTTATCTCACCACAGGAGTTTTCTCACTCTTCCCCTCCCCATTCTCTGCCTGATCCCACTGGGGGGAGGAGAGTGAGCCCTGCTTGGGGGCTGCCGGGGTAAAACCACCCCGAGAGGCAGCAGAAGCCCCCAGTGCAGCACTGGGGGGTGCTGGGCTCATAACAAAGCCAGGCAGCTGCGAAAGGCACTCTGTGTGTGGGACAGCCTAGGGTTCAACACCCACCGCGGCAGCCCTGGCTGGGGCTGTGCCTGGGATACTCGCGGCTGCAGGAGTTAAAGGGAAACCACGGCAGAGCCGTGGGGAGAGGGTAGCGGAGCACGGGGAAGGTGGAACTGCTCTGCTGCTCTCGTGCTGGTGGTGGAATTGCTCTGCCGTGGGCTGCAGTGCTCCATCCTGGGGTCTGCAGCTGCCTCTTTGGGACCGGAAAGGGATTCTGGGGCTGAAATGCCCCGGGGAGAGGGGGAATCCTCTGCTGCCTCACGGGCTGGGGCTGCAAGTGACGCTGGGGGGATTTTTGGTTTCCAGGTGCTTTAGGAACGAGGTGGAAGCCCTGAGTCAGTACAGGTGAGAACTGTGGGAAGGGATGGGTGAGTCTGTGAAGGGATTTGGGAATGTGGATGCTGCACTCAGAACGCTGGCCAGGGGCAGGTGGTGACACCAGGGCAGGATTCCCTGAGGGAGCCAGAGGCTCTTGCAAGGGGCCAGTTCATTTTGCCTGTGTGGGGCTGTCAGCAGCACTGTGGCATTACCCAGGGTGGTATCCGTGGTGCTCCTGGGTCAGGAGAAGCTTCATCAGCTGTCAAATTAAAAAAAAAACAAAACATATTTTGTCTAACTTTTAGATACTGGATCTTCCTTCAGTCTCCCGGCAAGACTGTAATTAATTTATTCATGGATCAGGCTAACAAAATGTGATGGGCTGTGTCCAAAATCCATAAAAGGACAAGTATTTCCTGGTGAAAATGAATGTTAGTATCAGTATTTTCCTCTTCACAGAAGTGGATATAAAAATTGACTTATTTTTAAAAAGTAACCGAAACCAAACAATCAAAACCCCACAAAAGGAATAGCAATAAAAAACCAAACCAAAAATAAATCCAACCAATCAACCAAAAAAAAAAAAAATCCCTAACAATCCCAAACCAAAATCCTCCACCCAAACTCCTCCTCCTCAAAGTCCCAAACAAAACCACACTTAAATTTTCTGGGTAGCACTGTTTTACTTTCTGGCCTGGAAGCTTTGCAAAACACTGACACTGAATTCTTCCAGCAAAGTCCGAGGGTGACTATCTGTGTCGCAGTGTGGGCTCTTTGATGCACTCCCGTTTATTTATTCCTGACTTTTTAAAGATCCTGACTTTTAAGCTAATACTCCATGCAAAAAGGTGTTTCAAGCATCTTGTAACAAGATTCACATTCTCAGTGCTTACCTAAATTTCTTCTGCTTCCTTGATGCATCCTCTCTGAGGATAAAAGGATGGCCAGGTGGGGCTGCTGTGCACGTGCTGCACATATGGCATTTGCCCTTGGAGGGCAGTTTGTATCCTGGTGCAAATCTGGAGTGAAGCCACTCAATGATATTATTTCTGATCAGAACTGTGCCCAGTGAAGATCCTTAGCAGAAGGACAATGAGTGGAACCAGGTGCTTGCTGAGCAGAGCATCCAGGTATGTTCTGCTTTCCAGCACACCAGCTCTGCTCTTCCTTGGTATCCTGGAAGTGACTCTGTCAGATGGAAACTGAAGACTGGAGGAACTTCAAACAGTATCAAGTGAAAAGCACAGTCAGGTGGAGTAATGGACAGTGTTCAAAGGGTAACAGAGCCTCTTGCTTTAGTCAGAATCTAAAAAAGCTACTTGGAAAGGTATTTAAATTCCTTGGAAAGGTCTTTTGAACGTCTTAGTGTCACCTGTCCAAAAATCACTATACAAGTCACAACAAGTCCACAGATAAATGTAAAAGCTTGGTAGGAGGGAGACAGTCCTTCAGGCAGGTGAGAGCTGTGTGAACTCACCTGAGGTGCCACTTTCCCTTCCTGTCACGGGCTTTGAGGTAATGAAACTTCTAGCATTGTTCCTACAAGGATTTGTCCACACTTGGGGTTGGAAACTCCTCAGGCAAGCCCAGGAACTCCAGGGGGCTGCAATGGGGGCAGGGATTGGGCTCTGGGGCCTTTGGAAGCAGCTCCTCCATGGGACACCAGTGATTGTGATTGGAAAGAGGTGTCTATGAGGCCACTGAAATCAGCACTCATTTAAGGGCTCCACACTGCAGGTGGGATGTTGTGCTTGTCTTGTGAATTGCAGAGTGCTCCCAGCACCCTTTTGATGTTGTCAGTTGAGGAAAAACAAGCAAACGAACAAAAAACCCAAAAAAGCCAAGCTGACTTTTCCTCCACGTGCCCCAGACCCTGAACTTGGTGCAGTATTTGTGGCAGAATATGGATGGAACACTGAGTCACCCCTTCCACCCCAATCCAAACTGGCTTTGAAGTAATTATTTTAAATCTAATTTTAATGATATCCCTAAAACACAGAACCATGTTTTCTTTCAGTCACGGGAACAGATATTTTTTAATAAAAGGCTGGGATCTTACAGAAGTGCTTGACTCTGGGAGCAAGCAAAGCAAACTGCTTTGAAATAATCAAGTCATCAGGACTGAAAAGCCAGTAAAGAAATTCTCTGGGCAGATATCTCACTGCAAGCTGCTAAAGCAGTCCTGAAGCAACCAATGAACATTTTGTTTGTTGCCTGTTTACTTTAATCCAACATGGAAAAAATGACCAGAAAACCTCAGTATATTTTGGGTGTGTGAAGGATGAACCTGAAGGGGACTTTGTTGTTTACAGGGTTATTGGTTGCCAAGAGAGAGCACTGAATCCACAATGTCTACTCAATAGTTAGAACAAATTCTTGGTTAAATTTTTTCATCTCATGACCTAAGGAAGGTCCTGTGGCAGGTCCCCAGGGCTGGCTCTGAGCTGTGCCCCTTGCCCAGTACAGACTGAGGAGTCCTGAAGTCACTGTCCCTTGTGCTGGGCAGAGGCAAAGCAGCAAAATCAGGTCTTCAAGTAAGTAAAGACACCCAACACTTCTGTTAAAAGAAGTTTAATCCAGCATGGTTTCTAAATATTAACCACGTTTCCAGCTGTGAAATGCAGTACATTTTTTACTTTAAAAAAAAGATAAACGCAAAACAAGTATAAAAATGAGCCCAGGTCCCCTGAACATCACAGTGTGTGGCAGTAAAATGACAAGAGACGGGAAAGAAACACAGGATTTTGTACAAGAAAAGGTCCAAAGAAATCTTTCTCATAAATCAGATATTGTCTGTCCCATTTAGAAGCAACCACTTGTTTTGCATTTACTCTGTCAGTGGTCAGGAAGCAGGAGATGTAGGAGCTGCCTGCTGGACAACTCTGAGCCTGACCAGCACCCCCTGGTCCCTGCCAAATCCCCTGTCCTGCTGGCAGCTGCCACAGGGAACTGGAACCCAGGTGCTGATTTTATTCCAAAGGAAATCTGCCTTTATTGTTTCATCCCTGTTTTTCACTTACTTTGTGAGTACCATCTGCTCTCATTTTAATCATACCTGTTTTGGTACTGTATTAATTTTTAAAACATCCATACAGGTTTCTTTGCCACAGACCTGTCTGATGCCACCTGTGAGGAGCGTGCCATGCTCTTCCCAAGCATTCCCAAGTGTTTATAAATGGATACAGATATTCCAGGGTAGGTGGTGCTACCTGTGAAAGCAGCTTGTAAAATCAGAGGGCTTTTTCCCTGGAATACACCACAAGATAAATCACATCCTTCCAGGGGCGAAAAACCAACCCAACCCACCCCACCCACCCACCCTGAAAAAAGGGGGCTGGGGAGATGAATTAATTGTGGACATTTTGTAGTTTGGGGTTGGTTTCTTAGCCTTTTCACAGTGGGGAGGAGGCACTGCCCTCCTGGGGCCTGGGTGCATTCAGTGTGGCAGCACCAGTGGCCTGTGGCACAGAGCAGGACATCAGCACTGGTGCCTGGGGCACAAACACCTGCAGGTTTCACTAGGCAGGTCCTGCTGGGAGGTATTTGCCAAGCCTGCCTTCCCTGGCTGTGCAAACATTCCCAGGGCTTCCACAAAAACAGGACAGGGCTGCCCAGAGCTGCCTCACCTGTTCCACCCCATCCTGTGGTGAAATTTCAGCAGAGGGGATGTGACTCCATCCAAGCAGCTTAAAACAAGGGATACTGAATGTTTGATGAGCCAGCTGCCCTGCAGCACCATTATACTTTGAGGTTTGCTCTTGCTGCAGGATTTCAAGTTGTCACTTTTCCTTGTCACAGATAGACAGGAGATACAAAGGTATTGAAACCAACATGTTAACTGTAATCCATGCCTTCATTGCTTGGGAGTATTCAGACTTTGGATAAAGAAATACTGTTAGTTAATCAAGAAAAATACAGAGGCATCCAAACCTCTCCTCTTTGGCACATCAAGAAGTATAAAAGCTCTAAGTGTTACAGGTTTGGAATTATGAAAGAACATTAAAAGCTTGTTAAAAATGCTGCTCCCATTTACTCAGGACATGGATGTGCTGAGTGGGGAGGGGCAACAGAGAATGGAGCTGTGTTGTTTGGACAGTTCTGCTGTAGGATCTGTAGTTGCCAAGGAGTGTTCAATGGCACTGGGAGTAGTCTCCTTTTCCACATCACTGCCCTGTCTGTGCTCTGGTGATTCCATAAACAGTGAGGTGGAAAGGGGCTGAAATGAGGGGATATTTTAGTTGGCAGTGCATTCAGCAAAGAGGAAAGTGCTTGATCATCTTCCCTTCACGCTTGGCTGGTGTTTGGTTCTTCAGTCTGAGTCAGAGTCAGAGTTCTCATCTGAGGGGTGAAACAAGGAACAAAAGTGAAAATGCAAACTGGAAATCCCCCCCAGCTGTGGCTCTGGCCAGGACAGAGAGGCTGCGCTGGCAGGGTGTGCCTCAAAGGACACAGCGGTGCTGGGAATGAACACTTCTGTGAAATGACAGCCCTTGCTGAGGTGATGGCACCTGAAATGGTGTCTGAAGGACTTAGGAGATGCTGCTGAGAGGCCCTGCTGGCACAGCTCAGGGCATTGCTGTGTGCCCTGCAGCTCTACACCTCTGAGAGCCAGAAGCCCTGAGATACTGAGAAATCACAGCAGGCTCACAGAGCTCCATCCTTCTGGCCTCAGCACTTAAGAGCCCCTGTGTGAACTCAAGTTGGGACTGCAGGGCTGAGCCCTCCTTGCATGGCCACAAACACCAACACAAAGCTGTGTGACTGCACTTCTGTGAGTTTATGTATTTGTGTCTCCATCTCCAGGGGAATTAGATCTAATCTGTATCCTAATTCTGCACCCTTGCCACCTGATCTTCTTCTGAGGGCAGTTCAGTTTTTAGCTTTTACAGTCTGTTTCCTGTTCCTTTTATTCTTTTTTTTTCCTTTGTCCTTCTTTTCAGCCTAAAGCTTGAAAAACACTTAACAATCTACTAAAATGCCCAGAAGAGACTGTCAGTGCTGCTGTTCACCTCTTAGGATTCTATACACACCTTGGGTGTTTGGTTTTGCAGGGGTTTTAGATGGGGTGCTCTGGGGGGATTTGGGATATTTTTTGTTTGTTTTTAAGTATGGAACAGTCTTTTTAATCCATGTGGGTGCAATAAGGAGTCACAGGGATGTGGTGCCTTATTTGGGCTCCTGGAAACTACAAAACAACTAGCCTTGTCCTGACTTGAACTGGCTTTGAACACCCAACACCTTCTTTTTATCTTTTTCTAAGTGAATCTGTCTGATCTGAAGTAGACTGTAATAGAAAAAAAACTGATAGCAACCTTGTTAGTTTTATGCTGTTTTACCCTTGGATTTCAAGGTCATTTGCCCACAGAGGGTCAAAGATCATAAGAGGCAATTATGATAAGGAACTGATAAAGAGAAAAGCACTATTTGGACATAAAAGGCTGTGGATTAATGGATGTTAATTATAGGTTACAAAAAAAAAAAAAAGGTAGAAGTTTGCTTGTTTTTACAGCAAGACATTTTAATAGGGAAAGAAAATCTGTGCTGCATGGTGATTTCTAGAACTGGATCTGGGGCTTTTCAAAGTTAGATGTGAAACTCTGAGAAACTTCACATTCCTGGCTTGCAAGGTTGTCTTCATAAATCACTGGAATTCCATTTGTAGCTTCCTAACTGAGCAGAACTGTGGCAGACAAACCTAAGAATAGAAACTGCTTTTACTGAGCAAGAGCCCTTGCTTCCTGCAAAGGGTGAAATGGAGAGGGAAATCTCACACTGCAGCTCATGTGACAAGCAGGGAATTTTACCCACCTTCTGTCTTGCGCCCCTCGGGGGAATCGGAGCTGCCTTGCTTGAGGAAAGTGACCAGGTCATTGAAGGTGATGTAGAAATCAATGGCAAACACGATGGTGGCTGCAAACCCAAACACCTGAAAGGGCAAAATAATGTTCTCTTTAACAACAGCTCCTGTCTGTCTGTCAGGGACAAACCAAACCCACCCAAACCCACACACGAAAAACTCCAAGGGTTTTTTTGGACCACGCCTTTCCAAAAAGGCAGGGAAGGGAAATGGTTTGTGACACATTGGTATCACCTGAATTACAGCTGCTTTGGGAACCTGAGAAGTGACCCGGGGTGTCTTTATCCCTCCCCCAGGCTGCAGCCCTCTTGGGCTCTGGGCACGTTCTGGGCATCAGCACCTCCTGCACTTCCACTGTCCCAGGGCACCTCTGCCACCAAAGAATCACCTCCATTTCTTGGGAAATAATTTTCCACTTGTTTGCAAGGAGATGTATCTATTGCTGAATGAACTAGACAGATTAAAACGATTCTGGAATTCCCTCTCCAGTGTCAAAGCAGCAGAGCTGTGCCAAACTACGTGCTAGTCTGGGAGCCTGGGCTGAACACACTCCATTGCTCCATGGCTCACAGCAGGCACAAAGATTAAACAAGATTTGGGCTTGTATTGTGGGATGGTTTGGGAAGGGCTGCTGGCTGACACCACTGGGCACTGTTCTTCCCAAGCTTAAAAAATTGTTATGCAAATTTTATTTATGCTGCATACATTATTGATGCATAGAGTCAAGTTGCAGATGCAGGGGCTGTATTGTATTTCTGACAAAATGCTGATGGGTGAAGGCTCTCTCCTGGGCAGTCCTTGTACTGGAGGGTAAGATGACACTGCTCTTGTTTCAACTCAGCCAAGTAAAACTAAGCAGGAGAGGCAGGAGGTTGAAATTCCTTAATTTAGGCTGGCCTTAGCAGTTTCAGGTTTGAGTTCTTTTTTTTTATCATCATCATTATTATTATTCGCCCCATTCAAGGATCTTGACACTCCTTGCAGGAGCAGCTAGTAAAATCAAAAAGCAGAATAGGTGTCTTCCCTAGGAGTATAGTTAACACTGAGCAGCTCTGTGAGGGTGAAAAAACTATTCATTGGTTCAAGACATGTTTTTCTGAAAGTGACCACTTCTTTGGTTTAGGCAAATTAATTCTCAGTTAACTAAAGAAACTTCTATGACTTGTGGTGGGGTCATACTTGAACTGTTTCTTAAGTACATCCATGTACTTAAGTGTACTCAGTTCACCACAGCACTTAGGTGGAAAGCTCATGCCTACTCACCCCTGCTGCTTTAGATGCTCCATCGTTGTATTTTGAGACAGCAGCAATTGAAATGGCAAAGTAAATAATGGCAGCAGTGACACAACGCAAGAAATCCTGTGGAAGAAGCAAGGGTGCATTCTCAGACTGGACAAGGATTTCCTCTAAAAACCATTCTGGAAACAAACACTCAGTCCCTCTGTTGTTGCATCAGTGGCTTTGCTGGCGTGTGACCACAGCCTGGTTTGCTGTAGAGGAGGAACTGCTCATCTGTGAAATATTTCTAAATAAGAGAAGAACTGAACCTTGGCATAAACTTCTGCTCTTAAAGATGCTGGGATAAATCCTGCTGCTACCCTGCCTCTGTCAGGCAGACCTTCCTTCAGCCTGGGAAGGGCTGTGTGGGGCATTTGCCTTGGAGCACAGCAAGGGCTTTAATGGAAAAATCATTTGAAATGCCTTAAAAACCTCATGTTTGAGCAGAACTCCTGTGGCACCAGAGGCTCAGGAGGTCCCAGCTCCCATGGGAACGGGTGCCTGTCTCTCTGTGGATGCAGGGCTGTGTGGTGATCTCCAGGGAGACTTGTCTCTGCAACTCCTCATTCAGGAACCAAACACTGGTTTAGTGTTGGAATGATGTGTACTTCCCACGTCCGCTGCCAGCTCCACCAGCCTGCCCCAGGGGCGTGTGCCTGATGTGATCCCTGGGATATGTCCTGCTGAGCTGTCACACCTGCAGGGATGTCTCTGCAGTGAGCCTTAAACACAGAGCATGTCCCAGGGCACGTGCAAATCACGAGATCTGCAATAATGGTACCCTCAGCTCTGTTCACAATTAGTTATTCTGCCTTTCCAGCACAGATGGAGGAGTAAGATCCTGTGTCAAAGCACAAATCCTGCAAGAAACCTGATTCCTCTGAAGTCAGGACAAGGTCAGTTACCTACATTCTGTGCCTGCAGTATGTTATGGTAATGGCCATAATAAACATACAAATGCCTTTTTTTTTCTTAGTTCTAGAACCAGATGCATGTAGAAAATGGGAAAATGATGGAACTGAGATTACCAGCTGAGAGCTGTGCACAGTCGTAGCCAAAATCACTGACATTATTTTATCTACCAGTGGCCTTGCTATTTTTATACACTGAGAGCTCAATTCAAACTCAGTACAATGAACTACTGATGAAACCAAAAGAGAATACAGATTGATAAAATCAGTGGGTTTTTTTGAAGTATTTGTACTGCAAGGCAGCTGCTCCCTTTGCAGTGATATTTGAGACTGCAGGGACATCCAGTGGCCAGGGCTCTCCTGCAGCCCCAGCACCGCCCCAGCAGCCACGGGGTTCCTGTGTGGGCATGAACTAGACGGAGTTGCCCCTTCCCAAAGCAGCTCAGTTTGTCTGTGGGTGTAACTCTACCCAACAATTTAAGCACAGCCTGATAAAATCTGCCCATTATCATCTGTTTCCCCCTCTGCAAGGGTGGCAATAAGGAGCCCCCAGTAGTCAGACTTGGGCTGATGCTTGCCCTAAGCCATTTGCTTGGAATTGGGCATACATTCTGTGCTTTGATAAAGCCATGCTTTGTGTCAGCATCCAAAAAGCTGCAGTGCAGAGCAGAGCATAGTTTAGAGTGCTCCGGGACCCTCTGAAGCAGAGGCAGTACTGACAAGTTTCTAACAGGGCAGTGAAGTGATTACAGTCACCCTGAACTCCTGCCCAGCCCCTTTCACTCCCCTCACACTGCACAATTAAATCTGAAGGTTTCTGTTGCACATCTCACTTACCGTCAAAGGCCAGTGGACTCCTTTAAACTTCTCATTAAGCTTGGAGGCGTAGGCAAAAAAAAGAAACAACGACAGCAGAAACTCTAGGAGTGGTGCCATCATGAAAGAAGCTGCTAGAGATGCAATATAGCAGATAAAGATGATAAATGACAGCACCTAAAGTAAAGGGAAAACTCGTAGTTATTTGCATGGAATAGCAGAGCCGTAGGCAGCTAAGCAGCTTTGAAGTGTTATTTTCCCTGTGTATTTCTGTCAGTGCTGTTGCTGCTGGCAGAGCTTCAGCATCCTGCTTTTTATTTTTCATTGGGCCAAATGGTTTTTCTTGTTCAGCACAGAATAAAACTGAAGTAATAGTGTTTATTTCCATGTGTGTGAAATCACTGTTCCAGAGCACTGGGTGGATTTGCACCTCTCGAAGTCACTAATTTGCTCTGGATTGTAAACAGCTCTGACAACATAATTCTGAAAATAGAGTGGGGTGTTGCCAAGCAAGCAGAGCTCTAAGCTTTCAGGCATGACAGCTCTCATTTGAAACCCAAATCAGTGCTCAGACAGCCTGAAGTAACTCAGCATTTATAATCTTGGAGTTGAAAGAATAAGGTCTGCTGATGATGGATAGAAAAGGGCCAAGAATTAATTGTTCTGACTTCTGGAATTGTCTGGTTCCAGTTTTCCAGCATGGCACCTATTTTAGAGAGTAATAGGACAGATAACTCCCATAGATTTCCTTTATCTCCATAATGTTTCCTAACTCTAGTAAATAATAAAAAATGGCAATTTTTTCCGCACTCAATTGAAATACCTTTAAGAATATGGCTCAAAATACAAAGTTTCACAATGGCAAAACAACAGAAGAAAATGTATTTTCACCTAAACCAGGCAGTACCAGAGGGCTGTCCTACACTCCTAGACTGTGTTTGTATAAGTGGAAGGTGAGGGAGCCATGGAGAAGCTCAACACCACTTTCAGCTGCTGTATTGTGGGTTGGTCACCTCCAAAAAGAGGCGCCAGTCCTCCTGTTCTACTGCCTTGCATGGGAACTGGTTGCTGTTTCAATCAAATGAGCATGAAGTAACAAAAGCAGGCAGGATGCTGAATTACACGTTATTATGTACCAGTTTACACCTGGGCTGCTCTGTCCAGCCTTTTTTTCCTGGAGACAAATGTCTGCCTTCCCAAAGGTCAGGGATGCTTTTGGTCAGCACAGACTGAGCATTAGATTACAAATACTTTTTAAACTTCTAATTCCAAATCAGGACACTAACATTCCCACTCACACAGCACTGAAAAGAAATGAATTTTTTTCCCCCAGATGGCACATCTAAAGGCAGATGTAGCTTCCTGCAAAGGTAATCAATGCATTTGCCTTGTTACATTTCATCTCTGTGGATTTCTTTGCTGCTACCATGGGTTCCTGGGGACCACCTGTACCTCAGGAAAAAATCATCATTACACTTGAGTGATAAGGCTCCTATAATTATTTGGTAATTACTCCTATGAGAGGTCAGTCAACCCTCAAATACATGTATCAAAAAATCCTTTTATGTTTAGGGGACAACTAAGCAGTTAATCCCACTGAAATATTTCCTCGGTGTAATTAATTACCAGGCCTTTATTGTCAGCCTGTGTTTTGGGGAAAGCAGTCAATACCTGAGCAGGATGCTAACAGCTGGAATAAACTGTTTTCATCCATTAGGACTGGCTGGTGAGGTTAGAGAGGATGTGACATTTTTAGTAAGAGACTATATTTATCTTAAAGGTCTGTGCATTGTTCTTGTTTCACTGGGTTCTAAGAAACTGAGCTGAGACAGTTTACAGAGCTCACTTCTGCATGGGCCTGCTAGCTGGTAATATCTGCCCCATTTGTTCGTGTTTACGCCATTCTGATTTGTTTATTGCTCACAGAGCCTCTCTGCAGGTTTTTCTTATTTTGATAAAAGTGGAGAGAGTTCATTCCTTGTATCTCATCCTAAGTGTGGTATTTTCTTCCTATGAGCTAAAACTGATAATAACTCTTTGAAGGGAAGTGGATTTACCAGAGCTTGACAACTCCTAAGAGGAGAGAGGACTTCCTTCTTCCCATCACAGCACCTATTCCCTTCCCACCCCAAAGAACAAAGACTGCACTTGCTTTGTGAATCTGCTTCACTTGCATTTCTAGAACATAATTTAGTCACAGTTCTATGTTTTCTTGGAATAAAAAGAAATCACTGTTTATACAGGACATTTTCTTTTTGTTCTGGTGTTGAAAAAAATATGTTCCTTTTTGTGGCTAAAGGCAGGTGTGTGATGGCTGAGCTGCAGGAGTGACCAGCAGCAGGGAGATGGGTTCAGGGCAGGTCCCACTGACCACAACCCTTCCAATGGCACATCCTTAGACTTGAACTAAACCTCCTGATCTCTCAGGAAAGGATTAAATGCAGTGTTAAACAACACATCCTATTGGAGCAGCAAGGGGAGGTAGAGAGGCAAATTTCAGATATGTAAGGTGATGCTGCACAGCAGAGATCCCTTTGATCTCAATTCTCTTTGCGTCAGTAACTCCTGTGCTCTGACTGCTTTTGCACTGAGAAAAAAGCTTTCCTGTCAAAGTGTAAAATGAAAGGAAGAGCCTTTGTGGTCTGTTCTTAACTGCTTTATGACAATTTGTGCAGGGAAAGCTCCAGCTGTCTCCTCTCAGCCCTGGGCAGGTGTGAGGTTCAGGAACAAGCTGGTCTCAGGGTGAAACAGGAGCTGTTCTGTGGCAGGAACACACCAAGGAGCCCCTGATCCCAAGAGCTGGGGTGTCAGGTGATCCCTGCTTCTGGGCCAGGGAAGCTGCTGAAGCGACAGATCAGTCTGAGCATTTCAACTTTCTAATTGGGTCTGACCCAGAGAAGCTGGTGAAATGTACTTGTTTATTTTAAAATCTGGTTACCAGGCCAGCCACTTGTTCAAAGCAAGCCCTGCATGACTGGTAGATGAAAGCAGTGTCCCCCTGCCTGCTCCTCAGCCCTGAAGGTCAGTCACTGTATTTCCACCTTCCCCATCCTCAGTGGTGGGATTAAGTCCAGCCTGTCCTGCTCTCCACTTGTCAGCATCCCCTTGTGAGAACTGCACCTCTGACAAAAAAGCACACTGAAAAAAAGGCACCTTTTGATTCACAAGAAGCCATTTGATTTCAGTAGATTACTGATGGTTTTAGTAAAGGGGAAAGACTCTGAAGACTGGTAATTGGTCTGCAGGTAAACATCATTCCTCATTCTGGAGGCACTGTGAGACTGAAAGGGCCCAAGGAAGATTTTATGTGAAAAAAATGTCTATAAAATAATAGACCAGATTTTGAAAAAGAAGATTTGAAAAATGGTATTTTTTGGATACCTTCACTGGGGGAAGGCTGGAAGGCACAGGAAGGAGAGGGAGGCAGACCTTGGAAAGAGCCAGAGGAACAAGAGGAAGGAGGTGCCCGAGGGCTCTGTCAGGTGATGACCATGGCACCGCACCTTGGCACTGCACTTCGCTCTTTGGTTTTCTTCTTTTCTGTCTCCCATCACAGCCCTGACATGGATTTTAATGCCAAACTTCCTTGGTAGCTTGGGAACAGCCCTGTGTAATACAAGAGCCCACAAATTGCAGGGTTTTGATGATGTTTCTCATTTCTCCTTGTGTAGAGCTCATTTCCTCTTCTGACAGCTGGAATGCACGGACTCCTTGAGCAATACTGGATATTATCTATAACTTTTTTGAATTACAGAAGTGAGCAGGTGCCTTTTCTGACCATTTAAGTGCACTGCCACAAACTCAAGAATTTGATGTTATCTTAAAATTTTAAAAATACACCTCTCCTCCCACAATACAAACACTACAATGCCAGTCTGTACCCAGAAATAATGACACCTACCTACGTACTTTTCCAGACTTCAAGTCTTTGCGAGAAACATCTTGCAAACTGAAAGGTGCTCTCAAAACTCAAAAGCACCAGACCCTTCCAAGGACTGTCAAATATTCCATTGCACATCACACTCGTTCTGCACCTCTCTTACTGGAGCTGTGTGTTTCAGGGTCACTTCAGAGAAAGGTCAAGCAATGAGACCTTGTTTTTTCAAATATCTCTGTATCTATGCTTAAAAAAAAAAAGGGCAGCTATAGAGGAAGTCTGCGAGGCTCCATGCAGTTGCAAGTTCATTTCTAGCACTGTCAGAAAGTACTGCAGCTTCTGGGAGGGAAAAAAAAGCAGCAGTGTTTTATCAGTTTTGTGAATTGGTATTTACACAGCGTTTTTCTCTTCCCCTCACTTGGGATTGCACCCTGAGCACTGAGAGCAGCAGAGTCTGAGCTCTTCCTGAGCTGCTGATGACAGGCTGGTGTGACTGCTGCCAGCTTCACTGTGAAGGAATATCTGCATGCAGGAAGCTCTAATGCTGCAAAGAGCAGGACAGGAACCTTTCATAGCTTGGCAATCATAAGAGTATAAAAAATCCTGGCAAAAAAGCAGCCTGACTATTCACTGAGCACCTTTTATGTACACTCCCATTCACACAAAACCCTTCTTGGGTATTGTGATTCAGAAAGTAACTTTCCCATTTAAACCCATGTAATTTTTACTTAATATTGTGTTGCTGGCCTTCTTAAAGTGGCCAGGTATTACAAAGTTATACTTTATTGTACAACCAGCTTGCAGTTCAAGGTCTAAAAAATAATCCTGACAGTGGTTAGAAAGCACGGTGTCCCTGAAGGGAGGGGGGCCTGAGCAGTGCTGAGGTCATGGCAGCTCCAGAGGCCTTTGTTTCCCCTGAGGAGAGAGAACAGACCCACTGGAACCCAGTGGGAACACAGGGATGCTGGGTAGCCACTGCCATCACTGCACCACCTCCTCATCTCCTGCTCCCACCTCCCTCCCCAGGAAAGAACAGCTTTGCCTAAGGCTTTACGAGTGGGCAGCAGTGTCATCTTCTGGACAAGAGTGCATTTTTTTCTTGTATTCTTGTCAGACAGACAAAGTGCATCACTCAGTGGTCTCTGCTGATCAGTTACGACTTCTCGAGGAGGTGAAATTCCTGCTTCCTCCACAACTGGCTGCAGGAGAGGCTTCTGGATACAGGCCTTGAGAAAGACACAGAGGCCTCTTCAAAGGAGAGTTTACACCAAGAAGCTGGAGTTTCAGTTACGAAGGTCAGGTCAGAGGAGACTGAAAAGACAGGAGAAAGACAGGAAAAGAGGAGAGAAACAGGCTCAATGATTTCTACATCCTTTTATGTCACCACAAAGGTGGCACAACTTTACCTATTCACACTGCATTTTTATAAAAATAAAATAAAATGTAGTGCCACTGCATGCTGGCTTCAGGAGACTGAGGAGATGCCAATTAAAGCAGCCACAAGGGCTTGAGTGGAACAGCCAGGTGAGCAGCAGAATCCACAGCTGGGGATCCTGCCTGGACAAGCTCTGGTGCCAGTGTGAGAGTGGCTGTTAAATGGTTCGAACACAGGACATGGGGAACTGAAAACTCATCTCTTGAAGAGTAGAAAAGAGCAAGGATGAGATGCTGACCTTCAACACAGCAACCTGAATGGTTAGGAAAAATTAGTAGCTTAAGAAGAGTCTTAAAATGTGTGAAAGAAACCATGGCATGGGGGTGAAGAATAGAGAGGAAAAAAGAGTAACCTGTAAGATTAAAAATGGTGGTTAGAAAATGGAGGGAGCAAGGCAGTGAGAACAAACAGGATTAGGAGAAATAGTGAAGCTTATAAATGTATTTGATGCTACTGCTTCTTTCTGGCTTTACAACTGCCCCAGGTGGAATAAAAAATTAATCAGGCAGGTCAGTGGGGAGGTGGACTGGATGTTCCCCAGAGGTGCCATACAACCCCAACCATTCTGTGATTCTGTGGAGATCAAAAGAAAAAGGAACAGGGGATGAGTGGAGGATAACTTTCTTATCTGAATAAAATCTGATATTATAATTAAGCCTCTACCTGTAATCAGCTCCATCCCCAGCCTGGCCTGTTCTAGGGGAAGCACTGGGATGCCCATTTTACATGGGTACTGCACCAGAGCAAATCACACCTGAATATCCTAAAGATTTTCCGTGTGGAAATGTTATTTTCAAAAATGGCTTGAGAGCTGCAGAAACAGAAGTGCATTTCTGGGGAACTGCCAAGATGCTGAATAATGTGACATTTGTATCAGTAATGAGGACCCCACTTTGCTTCTGAATAAAAGGCACTGTTCAAAAGTGTATCCATGAATATTATTTCCATACATTTATGCAGAACACAACCCCACCCCACATTAGCACTGTGTCAGAGGAAAAATTAAATATTCAAGATGAGAAATACAAAGCTAAAGATGAAACAAAGATTTAAACCATGATGTATTTAACTTGGACTCATCTTCAATTATTTGGCACTGCATTTCTCTAATTGCATACAGGCTGCATTTACTCTGGGGCTTGTGTTGTCTTCAAGGGTTTCTTCTGGCAAAGTTGAGACAACTGGAGAGAAACTACAGCTGCCTCTTGTCTGCCAGGAAACCACGTCCTGAGCACGTGGGCTTGGCCTTCAAGGAGCACAAGGAAAACTCTCTGCAGATGGGATCTTAGAGCTGCTGTGGCCTTACAAAGGATAAATCCCTGTTTTGTCAAGATAGAGCAGTTTTTATTACTCCAAGGAGGCATCGTCAGTACTTCTCTATGACAACAAAAGGGTGAGTCTGATCCCATGACCAGAACAGTATTCCTCCAATATGTCATCATTCTGAGATGTTAAAAAGCCAGGCTGCCTGAAAGCCATCATTTAGTGGCTGTAAGCTTGTAAAGGAAATTCCAATGTGTGTTATAGTATGTAACAAAAATACGTGCCAAAGGAGGCAGGTTACCTGGGGTCTGGTATGTTCTAAATGTGTGGTTTTGTAAACTACAGATGTTGTGTGAGTGATGGGGTACCTGGAGGAGGGATGGGGTAGCTGGCATTTTTTTGGTGGAGCTGATAAAGTTCGTGGCCTGCTGCTACCCAACCCGAGGCTTTCCCCACCATAGAAGTCAACCTGACCTCCAGAGTGAATGCTTTTCCTCTCAAAGCCAGCCTCACATCTGGCTGTTCCCTGTCTCTCTGCCACAGGGCAATGCCTGCAGCCTCACAAGCCCTCAGGGCTGGTCCCCACCAGCCGGTCACAGACAATCCTGCCTGCTTCTGTCTGTTCCTTATCTTTCTTTTTGCTGGAATATCCTGGTTTCCTTTCCTGAGCTAGCACAGTGGATAACCAGAGACACCTTGCACATCTGAACAGCACTCCATGGACCTGAATGCTAGTTTGGCCTGTCCTGGTATCTGACTATCTGCTGCCAAAAGTCCAGCAAACTTAGCGTTTGAATTTATCATTATTTCTAGCAAAAATGACGTTGACTATCTCATTTCACTCAACAAGCTTCCTATTCAGAAACTAAATTTTGGTCTGAAATACCAGCTCCCATTGGGGCGAGCAATCGCCTTCCCTATCACGTGGGTACTGTTCCAGCTGTCAGGTTTTAAGCCTGTACACGTAAAATTCCATAAAGTCTCACACCACAATCACTGCCCTGGTCCTGCTGCCGCACTACTGCTGATCCAAGCCAGGTGTCCTGGCCCTGTGCCCACCTGGACTGGTGCCCAGTGGCTGTCTCAGCACCCAGGGCCTTTCCCTCTGGGCAGCTCTCCAGCCCAAGGGCTCCACAGCAGCGAGCAAGCGCATCCCTCTGAGGGTCAGGGACAAACACGGCTCCGGAGGGCTCTGGACAGCAGCTGAGTGACCGTGATGCCAGCCTGATGCCACATATCATAAATTCATGAATCAAGTCTTTCCTGACACACTCAAGACAGGCTGCCCCCTAACCTGGCACCAGCCGATAATGCAAACCGCAGCCCTAAAGGTTACTGGATTCACATATAGCTTAAAACGAAATCACAGCGCTTTTTTAGCTTTTTTACGAAAAGGGGTCCCCAATAGTGAAACACAATTAAGGCACTGGAAGTCAAACGTGCCAAGTCCTGGTCTCGAACGTGCTCTGCCTGAATTACGCTAAATCCATTACACTCTCAGCTCTGCAGTTCCCCCATTCCGGTACGGCTGTTTCCCCGTCTCCCCTCGGTTGCTGCCTCCCTCTCCCCTCGGTTGTTTTCACCTCAGTTATTGCCCCCGTCTCCCCTCGGTTGTTTTCCCCCGGTATTTCCCTGGGTGGTTGTTCCCCAGTTTTCCCCTCAGTTATTGCCCCCGTCTCCCCTCGGTTGTTTTCCCCCGGTATTTCCCTGGGTGGTTGTTCCCCAGTTTTCCCCTCAGCCGCACAGGGAGCGGCCCGGGGCAGGTCGGTCCGGCGGAGTCCGCTCGGGTCCCGGCTGCCCCGGCGGCGGCTCCCGCAGCCCCCCGGCCCCGGTGTCCCGTCCTTACCGACTCTGCGAGCAGCAGCTGCCCCTTGCGGGAGCGCAGGAACTCCCGGGGGGGGAGCAGCGAGCTCAGCCCGGGCGTTGGTGCGGCCCCCGCGGACTCGGGGTCCTCCATGGCGGCCGCGGCGGCGGGCGGGGTGGGCGCGGGCTGGGGCTGGGCTCGGCTCAGCTGGGGCTGGGCTGGGCTTGGGATCAGGCTCAGGGTAGGGGGTTGGCCGTGGATTTTTTTTTTCCCTCTCTGAAGGAGGGAAGCGGAAATCGTGACACTGCGGAAATGTGAAAAAAAAAGTTTCAGCATCCCCAGCTGTGGGGGGCGGCCCCAGCGCCCGCCCCCAGCCCTGGGACAGGGACAATGGAACTGGGCTGCCGCCTTCGCCTTGTGCTGTGCTGCTGGACCGACACCAGGGAGCCAGAGGGCCTCCTGTCCCTGCCACTCTCAACATAGAGAACCACCGGGCGCTGGGGATGGAAGGGGCCGCTGGAGCTCACCCAGGCCAAACCCCGCTCAAGGCTGAAATTTCAGGATCCAAATGCCTCGGTGAACGCTTTAACATGAAATTCGCATGGCACATTCGATGGTTACTGGGTCATTACATTTTTACTTTACTTTGATATGTACATTTACTCTTATGTGCTTTTTTACACTTAGTAAATAAATAAGATTAAATAATGCACTTAAGCCCGTTTGTATTTTCTTTTTATTAGAGAAAGAAGACAACCATGAAAATAATTTTCATACCAGTAAAAACATAAGTAAGTTTAGAAAAACATGACAATTTTCTCTGAAGCTTTAACTGGTGAAATTGCAATGCTGAAACTGAATTTGGAAAAGTACAAAACCTTATGAATGATACTTGAAGAAACATCAGTGCACAGCAAATTCAAAAGTGAGCGTGTGAAAATACAAATGCTTTAAAAGAGAGTGGGAAAACAGAATGGAGAACTCATTCTTTAACATGTCATTCTTATTTGGCAGGAGCACTCCTTCCTCTTGCTTTATCAAGGCTAATCTTCTTGCAAAGAAGAACCACGTCGGCAATGCAGAGAACAAGCAATATAAGACCCAACACCTACAAAAATTACCATAAAATTAGTTCCCCCAATCAGTCTCGAACTTTTACTGTAGTGACTCATCAGTAAACACATCTTCCTAACTTGGTTCTGGCCTTGAAAATATATGTGATTTGAAACAGCTGATAAATCAAATAACACCCACATTTACATCCCACTGGCCTTTCAGGTCAGGCCTTGGAGGTAGTGTGGTGTTCTCCTTGAAAGCAAAGCTAATGCTGCATTATGCCAGACAATGCTTTTATCTTAAAGAGACAGAAGGGCTTTCATTTAAGGGTTGCTTAATTAATGGGACCGGCCCTGAGAAAAGTCAAGGGGAAAAGTCAGTATTCCTAGAAACAAGCCCAGCAGGAAAAAGCTCTTTTCCTCTGAAGCTCTGAATGGGAAACATATTCCAAATTGAAGAAAATGTACTAAATTATTATAAAAATAAGACAACCTCAGGCAGGTAACTGGAAAAATGTGTTTGCAGAGAAGCCACTGAGTTAACTCACTCAGCTCCTGCCCTTCAGCCCCATCCCACATGCACACTGGGGTTTTTTAGCAAGCACTGAATTATCTGATCAGGGGAGTTATTTTCAGGGGAGCTCTTGGGAGAGCACAGCTCAGGCAGTTTGTGCCTCAGGAGAACAGGCTGGGGGTGATTCTGTCCCTCCCAGCACTGAAGCTGTCACATGTTCCATCCAAACTTGTATTCCCAGCTACCTGCTCAGTCTCCTGCTCCCACCTTTAATTTCTGTGAACTTCACAACTGAGAATACAAATTCTATTCCAGCACAGTCACTCTATCAGAAAGTCTCCTTTTTGCTTAGGATGTCATTGCCAGTGAAGCCACCAGCTTTCCCGCTCATCATCTCCTAACCTGAGTCTGAAAGAGCTCTGTGGCAGGTTTTAGGTTTCTTTTGGTTGCTTGTCACATTTCAGCTTATCTTGTACTTCTAGAGACTTCCAAAATGGAGGGGTTTTCTTCCCCTCCTTATTGTTTATTAAGGTTAATTACATTAATTGCCATTTGAATTAAAAATACCAGTTACTTAAACTATTAAACTGATTTCATATTAAGAACACTAAATTCTTATAATCAAAGTATGAACAAAACTCCTTTTAAACTGACATAATTCCTCAGGTTGTGTAAGAAAAAACAATGTACACACCAGGAGGGAGGTACCAGCATGTCTGTTAAAAAGTTTCAGCTCTTTTTAGGACAGTTGGTATTTTTTCTCAAGTAGTAACCAAACTGGGTAGTCCTGAAAGAGCTAGGGATTCTCCCACCTGGGATTTCAAGCTATGGTAGCAAATGTAGGTTACTAAAAAAACTCTAGAAATTCTCAGTGTTTCAGTACTTCTCTGCAGTAATTCCCAAGTCTTGTAACATTACTAGATTACTAGTGATGTGAGGATTATTTTCTTTTAGTGAGATGCTCTGAATGTATCTTGTTTGCTACTGCTGAGAGTGTTCTTCCAAGACAGTTGTTTGCATGGTCCTACCACAATGTGAGCGTACTAAGAGGTTCAAATCGCTGCACTCCAAGAACTGAAATTCATTAACAATGTTCCTACTTACTCCTCCAGCCAATGTCCCCTTGTTGGTCTTGATTATTATTGCAAACAAGCCCACAACGAGGAGGAACAACGCTGCAATCACCGAGTTGAAAATATCCTGAAACAGCCAGTGGAAGCAAAGTATTTATTCTGAAATACAGGCCTGAAGGAGAGTGTGGAGAGCTCCCAGCAGAGAAGGGAGTTAAAAACAGCTCGACTGCCATGAAAACAGTTACAGCAATATCTGTGTGAGAGGACACTGACACCCAGTGGTTTGATTGCAAAAAGAGCGTTTATAGTAAAAGATCCTTGTTTTACCTTTCTTCTGTTGTTTTTGCATCAAATTTTTGCAACTTGGCTACACCTGATAGACTGAAGCAGCAAATGCATGTACAAAAGGGAGGTAAAAGGAGAACTGGTTAGTGTATTTGAGTGAAAATGTGTGACTAATTTGTGATGTGAAGATGTTACACAGCGAGACAAACAGTGCCTGTGCCGGGAGGGGCTGTTATTGGATCCAGAAGCCGTCCAGGAACTGATGGAACAGAATGCTCCCTTAGGAAAAACTGCCTCAACCTCCACAGAACTGGGGCTTGCCTTACCTGTACAGAAACAATCACTGAGCCACTGACAATGACCCCTGGGACAGGTGATCCCTCCTGGTCACAGGCCTGCTGGTGCTCACAGCCAGCGGCTGCAACAGCCAGGGGACAGCATGACCCACAGCCAGGGGACAGTAGGACCCACAGCTATGGGACAGTAGGACCTACAGCTATGGGACACTGGGGACAGTGGTACCCACAGCCAGGGGACAGAAGAACCCACAGCTATGGGACACTGGGGACAGTGGTACCCACAGCCAGGGGACAGTAGGACCCACAGCTATGGGACACTGGGGACAGTGGTACCCACAGCCAGGGGACAGAAGAACCCACAGCTATGGGACACTGGGGACAGTGGTACCCACAGCCAGGGGACAGTAGGACCTACAGCTATGGGACACTGGGGACCGTGGAACCCACAGCCAGGGGACAGTAGGACCCACAGCCAGGGGACACTGGGGACAGTGGTACCCACAGCCAGGGGACAGTAGGACAGTGGTACCCACAGCCAGGGGACAGAAGAACCCACAGCTATGGGACACTGGGACAGTGGTACCCACAGCCAGGGGACAGAAGAACCTACAGCTATGGGACACTGGGGACAGTGGTACCCACAGCCAGGGGACAGAAGAACCCGCAGGTATGGGACACTGGGGACAGTGGTACCCACAGCCAGGGGACAGTAGGACCCACAGCTATGGGACACTGGGGACCGTGGTACCCACAGCCAGGGGACAGTAGGACCCACAGCCAGGGGACACTGGGGACAGTGGTACCCACAGCCAGGGGACAGTAGGACAGTGGTACCCACAGCCAGGGGACAGAAGAACCCACAGCTGTGGGACACTGGGACAGTGGTACCCACAGCCAGGGGACAGTAGGACCCACAGTTAGGGGACATTGGTACTCACGGCCAGGGAATATGGGTACCCAGAGTCCATCGATACTCACGGCCGGGGACACGGGTACTCACAGCCATCAGTACTCACAGCCAGAGCACCCCGGCACCCGGAGCCCACGAGTACTCACAGCCAGCGGCCAGAAGAGGCACAGCATCCGCGCGTCGAGCCTCAGCAGGTAGAGCAGCAGGAACAGGACGGTGATCACCGTCTCCATGCCGGCCAGCGCCGTGTAGGCCTCGTGCGCGCCCGAGGCCACGAAGCAGAGGAGGGCGGCCAGCGCCACCAGCTGCGGGACAGGAGGGGACGGGGGTCAGCGCCGGCCCGGGCCGTGCCCGCGGGCCCTGGGCCGCCCCCGGCCGTACCGTACGGGCGATCTTCAGCGCGCCCCGCGCCGAGCGGGGAAAGGCTCGGTCCACTTCCAGCCGCGCCATGGCGGCCGAGCGGCCCGGGCGGTGCGCGGCGGGATCGGGACCCCGGGCCGACGCCGAGAGCCGGGGAGATACCGGGGCCGATCCTACAGGTGATCCCGGGGCCATCGCCGGCGCTGAAGCAGCCCCGCCTCAGAGCGCCGGGGCGGAGGAAGTGATGGCTCGGCGGCGGAAGGGCCGGGGCGGGCCGGAGCCGGTCCGGTGCGGTCCGGGCGGCAGCGGGATGGGCCATGTGGCGGCGGGGCGCGGCCTGGGCGTGGGGCCGGCGGGGCGCGGGCAGTGCCGTCCCGGGCCCCTCAGCGGGCGGGCCCCGCGCCGCTGCCGACCGTAAGTGCGGGGCGGAACCGCGGGGCCGGGCTGGGCCGGGCGGCCGCCCCTGGGCCCGGCTTCGGCTTCCTGCGGGCCCTCGGGATGCGCTGGAGCGGCTCCGGGGGAGCAGGAGCGGGGTCAGACCCGGGCGCGGCTCCGGGGGAGCCGGAGAGAGGTCAGAGTCTGGAGCGGCTTTGGAGCAGCAGGAGCGGGGTCAGACTGGAGCTCTGACCGGGGCTGACTGCCGAGCCCGTCCCTGCCTTTCTGCCATGCTTGGTCTTGTAAGCTCAGCTTGGCTTGGAGAGGGTTTTTAGTGCTGTTTTGAAGTGTAAGGTGCTTGTTTTGGAGCTGCTCTGTAATCCTCACCCTTACCCCGCCGGGCCTGTGGGTGCTGCTCCAACTGGTCTTTCCAAAATTCATTTTTCCCCTGTGCAAACCCTCTGAGGAGCAGCAGATTTAGCAAAATTCTGGTGACAGTGTGAGCACTCACCCTCGGACTCTTGACAGTGTCAGGAACAGTGGAGAACTGTAGCAAAATCTGTGTCAGTTGGTGCCACAATGTGTTTGTTACATGACCCAATAATTAGAAAATCTTGAAGGCTGATAATTTAGAAAATAGTCGTATTAAACCATAGGGAACCTAAAACTGGCCTGGAGGGTCTCACATTAAAAGACTCAGTGTAACTAGGTTATGAGACTGCTTTGATTTTAACTGTTCTTTATTTCCATTCTAGATAAGCATCTGATAAAAAAAGATGCTAGAAAGAGAATTGTAAGTATTTGCATTTTGTTCAGTAAACAAAGTAAAAAGTGCAGCCTCTTTCATTGTAATTCCATTATAAATTGAGTGTGTGTGTATTGGCAACCGTAGGCCATAGATGTGTCACTGTGTTGTGGTGGGTCTGTCACTGGGTGATACTCTGTGCAAGGCTACACTGGTCTAGTTCTGAAAATTGTAGTAAAATTGTGGGACATCCGTGCGAAAATTGTGAGGCCTTGTGTCGGGACAGGTGGCAGTTTGGGTTCAGTGTTGAATGTGTAACCTTGCCATTGCCTTATATAACCCACCCTGGGCTATAAATTATTTTAAGACAGTTGAAAAAAATTATCTTAGTTTATTTTAGTTATTTAGATTTCTGAAAATAAAAATGGGATCCCTCTTAAGGTTTAAGCTCTCTATGTAAGGGATGCTGAAGTAATAACTTCACTTATTTGAAGTTGGGAGTGAGGTCTCTGAGGTGGGCTATGGAGAGTGAGGAGCAACAGGTGACTTTCTGGAACCCCTGGGGTCCTGGGAAGGGGAAGGAAGCTGGAAGCAGGACAGGGGCTGGCTGTGGGAGTAGCAGGGAGGGAAAAAGTGGTGGTCTGAGAGAGTCACAACATCCAAACAGATCCCCATGTGAAATAATCTCTTCCCAGCGTAGGGAGCTGGCAAGTTGGAATGGGCAGGGGGCATTTGTAACACACTGTCACTGCTCTGACACAGTGTGGGTCTCAAAGTGACTCTGTTTTTCACCAGATCTGTATTGAGGGCAACATTGCCAGTGGAAAAACAACATGCCTGGATTATTTTGCACAAACTACCAGCATTGAGGTACTGGATGCACATTTCTTTGTCCTTATTTCCCTCACTGAGCGGCTGGTTGTCTTAGGTCCAACATGTCCTTGGGTGCATGATGAGGGAGCAGCAGGGGCTGAGCCAGGGGCTTGCTGGGGCAACACCCCAACTTTTTAAGTCAAATTGCAGCAGAGAAATTTAGATCACATGTAGTGTGTACTGGATGCCAAAATACCAGTAAAACCTGTGAATCAGTTTGTGCCTTTATAAAATAACAGCAACCCACAGAGCATGGGCATGTCTGGACTTGCCTGTTTGCCATTTCATGTCACTGAAATCTTAGATGGGTCTGGTAAAAGCAAAGTAAAGAATTATTATGCAAAAATACCTATGCCATGTAACAGAGATCCCAGTGAATATATGGCTTTTTTAAAAAAAGGAAAATCTGTTAGAACTGTTCAAATCTGTTTCAGGAGATTTCTTAGACTCATTTGGAATTTGATTTTGTGTTGTTTAGATCCAGGTTAGGGGAAGGGCAGGCTTGTTGCATTTTAAACAAAATCAAGGTCAAACCTCAGTGAGCAATTGTTCTTGTACAACAGATATTAATGCTTTCCCCAACAGACCTGGCAACACATTTGGCAATAAGTTTTAGGTGTCCTCACAGAAATGCTGGGTTGCCAGGTGTTATTTAGTAATTTAACAGGAATTGTCCTTATGAGATAATTAACTGTTAAGCCAAAGGATAGCAGACTTTAATTTTGCATACAGTGCAGCATTTTTAAGTAGCTACTTAAGTTCCCAGGCTGATGAGATTCTCTTAGGCCTGACTCTATGGTGTTATTGCAGATTTAGACCCTATTTGAACTAGGCAGGTCTCTTGTGATTTTACCTATTCAGGGTAGAAGCTTTTCTGATTCATTTTGTAAAAGATTTGAATACATTTTGTTTGTTAGAACATAAAAATAAAATGAAAACGAATGTGGTAGCAGTCTGATCCTCTTCCTTTGCTGATAAGTGTTAATTCCAGAGAAGTTAATTTGTGAGGGGATGGGCTTGTCATTGAAATGCTAAGTATCTGCTAAGCTGTTCTTTCCCTTACATGACACTGATTTTGACTCCAAAAAAAAAAAAAAATTCTCTCCAGGCTTATGAGTAATCTTATCAGTGTTTAAAAATGCTAAGAAGACTTTGGATATTGACATGTCTCTATTTTTAGCAGTGTTCATTATTACCTTTTGTGTTACAGAATGCAGTGCTGGTTTTTTGAGTGTGATGAGCTTTCCAATACAAATCCTGAATACTCTGATTTACTGCACAAGTATTCCTTAAAAATAGTTGTACACTTGTACGATCACATTGAGTATCTTGAATCTAAGATGTGTTTAACATGGAGTAATTCTTTTAACCAGGTTTTGAAGGAACCCTTGACCAAGTGGAGAAATGTTCGAGGTCATAATATCCTGGTAAGTGGCAGAAAATATTCCTGCAGTTACAGTGACTGTTGTTTCAGCAAGACATGTGTGATGGCTTTTTATCAGCCAGCAAAACGGCTATAAAAGGTGTGATCCAAATCTCACACAGCAAAAACTAAAGCTCTACGAAGAAAAAGAGCTTCTACTGTGATTAAGACATGCATGTAATAGAAACATTGCATATAAAATGTGGTTTTGGCAAGGACTGGGTGTCCGGTGGGGTGAGTTAGGAAGGTAAGCCCTGAATGTGGCAGTTGTTTCTAAATGTGCTTGTGCCTGTTTCAAAGAAGGGAAGGGTGTCGCTCGAGGTGAGGTGAGGGCTGGATCTGGTCAGTTAATGTTGGACCGGAGTTCTGTGAACAGTTCTGGTGCCCCCACCATAAGAAGGACATAGAACTGTTGGAGCGAGTCCAGAGGAGGCCATGGAGGTGCTGAGGGGACTGGAGCACCTCCCCTGTGGAGCCAGGCTGGGAGAGCTGGGGCTGCTCAGCCTGGACAGGAGAAGGTTGTGGAAAGCTCACAGCTCCTTCCAGGGACTGAGAGGCTGCAGGGAGCCCAGAGAGGGACAATTCCTCAGGAACTGCAGTGACAGGACATGGGGGGAAAGGGGACAAATTTAAAGAGAGGTAGTTTAAGTTGGATGTATGGAAGAAACTCTTCCCTCTGAGGCTGGGCAGGCCCTGGCACAGGGTGCCCAGAGCAGCTGTGGCTGCCCCTGGATCCCTGGCAGTGCCCAGGGCCAGGCTGGACACTGGGGCTTGGAGCAGCCTGGGACAGTGGAAGGTGTCCCTGCCATGGCAGGGGTGGCACTGGATGGGCTTTAAGGTCCATTCCAACTCTTTAACACTGCATGAATCTGTGATCCTGTGGCTGCTGCAGGTAAGGAAAATTCAGCCCAGTGAGGAGTTGAGGGCTTCCATTGTCTTTTGGGTGGCTGAGGTTTCTTGGAAATGTTCCCCCCAAGATGTCCTGGGTCCCAGCTGCAGCTGCACACTGGCCTTGCTGGGGTGCTGGAAGTGGTCTCTGCTGTCAGCCCTGTGCTTGGGGCTCAGCCACTGTGCAGAAACCCCACTGTGGCTGAGACAGGGGTCTGCAGGGCTCTGCAATCTGCAGTGTGGACACACCCCAAGCCAAATTTGCCCTGACGTCTGTTAAATACCGTCATTGTTAGCACATGCCCTCTGGAACAGTAAATTGTCCCTCCTAGGAGTTGCTGATGCCTTTCTGATTGTTAGTAAAGGGGTGGGGCACGTGTTGCAGAACACCACAGCAGCCTTGGAGCGCTGGGAAAGTCTGGTCTTGGCAGGGAGCAAAGCAGAAGGTCAGACCTATGGGCTGAAGCTTTGCTGCTGGCTTAAAACTTGTCACCTCAGCCAACAGACACTGAATGATGTTTTATTTTGAGTGAGATCCTTTTTCTGCTGTGCAGGATAGATTGTTGTTTTTAAGTTCTATGTATGTGGAATTGCAGTAATCAGAAAGTGGAACAGCTACCTGAGAGCTGCTGTGAGGATGCTTTGGGAAGAACAGCTGCCTGTGTTAAAGGACACGTTTTCAGAGGCCCAGACCATACTTAGGACCCTGTATGATTTCTGGATGCACTGGGTGTACTGAGGGTCTATCAGGGCACAAATATAGAGGAGTAGATTGGTTTTTTTTCATTAATTGGTTATGACTGTTCTATGTGTAGAGTAACTAATTCCTGCTGACTTCAGCCAGCCTCCCGCTCAGTGTCTGTAGGGACAGGGCTGTAATTCTGCATCTCCATTGTGGAGAGCAAATGATCACTTCATTTTGGTCAAACCTGATGTTTTAGTGCACTTCTTAGAGCCATGCTGTTGTAGGGCAAAAGCTTCCTAAATACCCACCTTCCTGTTGTGCTGTTTGTCCTAACAAATGTCCATCTGTCCTGCTTCCATCTCTGTCCCCAGGGCTTAATGTACCAGGATGCATCAAGGTGGGGGATAACTCTGCAGACCTATGTCCAGCTGACCATGCTGGAGCAGCACACTAGGCCCGTGGTAAGGAAACTTCTTTTAATTTTAAGAGCAATTAGATGTGGTTATGAGTGCTAAATCCTTTTAACCTTGTGTTCAAGAGTTAGGATGCTGTGTGCATTCATTCTTTGTTCCTGCAGTGAGCAGGAATTTCTGTGGTGCAGACATTGATATGCTCAGCGTGTGCTCTGGGGGTAAAACCTCTGCCTCCTGCCTGCTCGCAAATTCCCCAAACTGATCCTGCTATGTGGGCATACCCTCCAGGGCTAGGCTTGTACAAATCTCTTCCTCATTTTATGTCAGTGACTTGTCTGTAATTTCATTATTTCAAATCTTTGGCAAACACCAAGTAATCTAGTGTTAGAATTCACAGTACTGCTTCGTGCTGTCTAGTACAAATTTAGCCATTGCTTCTTCTGTTTATGCAAAATACTTCCACTACCATTTTCTATTCCTTTTTCAGGGGTTGACATCCTTTTTTTTTTCCTCGTAATTTTTTTCTTTTTTTTTAAATATTAAATTTCACATCCTACCTTTTTATCAAGATTTCTCCATTCTTTTCTCCTTCAGACACCTTTTGTTACATTCTATGTTGTCTTCCATTCCCTGATTACAAGACCTGGTCTTAGATGCCATGCTTATATTTCACTGATTGTTCTTATGTTCTGGTTTCTGAGTTTGTGTCAGGGCAGACTTTTGGCAGTGCCAAATATGAAAGTGACACATATAATCATTACATTTTAGGAAGAGGTGTTTTTCCAAGACAATAGAAATCCTGTTCTGTTGGAGAAGAAGTTCATTCAAGAATTCCTGAGGATTTCCCTCTGTTTCAGTCTGAGCTTTTTTGTCATTTGAGCCTTGCTGGAACCATTTTTGCTTCGTTAATGTGCAGAAACCCGGGTGAGAAGTTGCTCTGCCAGGCCCAGGAGTGTCAGAGGATCTCCCTGCTCCAGCATGAAGTGCTGGTGGAACATGTGCAGGACTGGCTGAGGCCAGGGCTCTGTCAGCTGCAGTTACTTCTTTTAAAAGTCCTGCTTCCTTTCTTGAATGTGTCTGATGTCAGCCCTGTGCTGTGACCCAGCAATGCATGGGATGTGGCAGCACTTTGGGGAGCAATAATTCCCATTGTCCTGCAGATCCCAAATGGATTGCTGCTTTTTTGTACCCTGAGTTACCTTCCTCTGCTCAGCTGAATGCTGAGCACTTGGCTTTGAACTGGTGTCTGAATAACAAATCAGAGTAAAATCAGGAGTCCTTGTCTGCTCTGTGGTTCCCACCCTCCCAGTAAGTTTGTTTCTCACAAGATTTGAAAATGGTGTTTCATATGTGCCATATGAGTATGAAAATGACAAGAGTCAGGTTTTGTGTTGCAGATTTCCCCCATAAGGATGATGGAGCGGTCGATTCACAGTGCAAAACACGTTTTTGTGGAAAACCTCTATCGAAGGTATGGGATATGGTTTTCTGCTTTACTTTCTTGGATTCATTATTATAAATATATATCTAATCAAATGATAATTTGTTTGGTAATGTGCTGCATGTAAGGGGCCTGTGAAATCTGCCAGTTCTGTGTTGGAGTGGCAGTGTGTTTGGTATGGGCTGTGCTGGTCACTTCCTGAAGGACTCTGGAAAATCTTTTTCAGCAGTGCTTCTGAGTATTTAGCACTCAGTATTATTTAGACAGCATCTATTGAAGTTATCTGCTCTCCAGCTGAATACCCAAATCTTGCTTGAATCAAACACATGCTGGACAGGTGAAAAAACACAAAGATAGAAAGACTAAGACTGTAGGAGGGAGAGAATTGGGGCAGTGTTATCCAGCCTGGCATCCAGGATTGGCATTTCTTGCAAGCAGAATGTCAGGTCCTGTGCTCTTGCTCAGAATCGGGATTGACAGGATCAAAATAGATTGCAAGCCTTGGTAGGCTGTGAGTAAAGAAAGAGCAATTACACAGTTACACCTAGCTGCCCTAGGTGTAACTAACCCTTCCTAAAGTAACTGAAATAGTGCAGGAATCAGGGTTTTGTTTGTTTGGAATGCTGGCCTTCTGTCGAGGACTGTATGCGACAGATGGGTTTTGCTGGGTTTTTCAGTGGCCTTGAGGGACAAATCCAGTTTGTGCCACAAGGTGTCATCCATGCTGCATGAGCACATCTCTGCCACGGGAAAGCCTTTGGAAGTTACTATTCATCCCAGTCCACACACAGTGCAAGCAGCCTGGAATATCCTCTTTTTTTTATTACTGGCTTCTTTTGTCATTCTAGACAAAGTGCTTTTTTTCCCAAAGACTTAGTTGCCATGAGGCTAAATCTGTTTGTGGCAACACTGTGAGTTAATAATAACAACAATTTTAAGGGCAGCTATGATGTTTTGTGGCTTCAGTACTTTTTAAATGTTGAAAAAAAGGCATTTGCTCTGTTTTGTTACAGCAAGCTAGAAGGCAACTGATAGTACCAACAGGAAGCCAAAAGAAAAGGATGTTTAAAAGGATTATAGATAAAACAAGGAATAATTGAGGAATGTATGAAAGTAGCTGTTTTGTGACAAATTAAAAATTAGTCAGTCTGGCTGTGTTAGGTGAGTCTTAAGTGTGTGCATATGAGTGTGCAGGGTGTGCTGTAGGTGAGCACTGCAGTTCAGAGTCCCTCTGAGTCCATCACTGGTTAGGATAGAAACTCACTCTGTTCATGGTGGACTTAGGCAGTAAAAACCTGACTTGGCAGCAGTCAAATTCCAGCAAACTATGGAAATGTAAACACCATTTTGTGCTTTTTATATACCATATATCTTTATGGATCTTGGGCCAGAGTCCTCCCAGGATTACCCAGGGAAAGCCAAGATGTGCTGTCCGTAGGGCAGGTCAGTGCAGAATTGTCTTGGATGTAGTTGTCTTTTAGGGTAAGAACAGGGGAGCTTTTCCTTATTTCCAGTTCCTTTCAGCCTTCCTGTTTCCTCCATCTATCCTGGAGAAAAGTAGCTCAATCTGTTTGGCTGACGTAGATCCCTGTTACCCAGAATTGATGTGATTATCAAGAAGAGCAGCAGTGACCAGTGTTAAACCATTTCTGGATGGCAGATAGAAAGGGGATGTGGTACAAATGGGGATTTTGCTTTTTTCCATACTTAGGGAAATATCTTTATTACTTTTGCTCAATTTTTCAAGTGATCAAAGCAAGTTGCCAGGGGACTGGTTTAGAAATCTGTGGAATATTATTTTTCAGTCCTATTTAAAATGGCCTAACTGGTCTTAATCATTCAGCTAGAGGGCACAGGAGCCTCCCAACTCCATCTTCTTAATATTTTTTCTATTGCAGAAGTGTTTAGGAAAGAATATGGGGTATGTGTTACTGTCACCAGTTTTGAAGCGAGGATACTGTAAAATTAGTAATATTTGCCAATCAGGAATATGGTAATAAGTGAAAATTGATACACTAATAAAAACGTAGTATGTGATTCTTAACATGTCCTCAGTAACTCCCTTTTACTTTAGTTCTCTGATACTTTATTGTTGCTGAGATTACTTTGGGACATTTGTCTCCAACATTCTGTGGTCTTGAGTTCAGAGTTAAGCATATTGAATATTTCACTACTCTTTCCACAAATATTTCTTACAGTGGGAGTAAATTTATTGACATATTGACATTATATTTTTTTCTGTCTTTTACTGTGGCTTCTGTAAAGAATTGTTGGTGCTGCTCAGTAAATCCAGCCCTTCTGGTGGCATGCCCTGGGACAGATTTGAACTGATGCTGACACAGAGACCAAGAGCAATAAATACCATTGAGTACTTAAAAAAAAAAAAAAAAGGAAAATATTTGGTCTTTCTATTTTATGAACAATGGTTTATGTGGCCTTCAATTTACATGGGCATAATGTTGGCCTTCTTTTCACAAATGTTGGAGTCCATGGGGAGGAATTCTGGTCAGGTGAGCAAAATGAGAGTTTGTGATGCCAGTGAGTGATGCCTCTTGTGTTTGTTTGTTCAGTGGAAAAATGCCAGAGGTGGATTATGCTGTCCTAAGTGAATGGTTTGACTGGATCCAGAACAACATCGATGTTTCAGTTGATTTGATAGGTAACATCTTGATATATCTGGAGGGCTGTGTTTCTGGGTGGATTTCCTTTCTGGGAGAAAAAAAAAATTCTAAATCAAAAATTCTTGTTTCTTGGCTCATAAATAATCACATTATTCCATATAAAAGTGACCACCATCAGACAGCTTGAGTTTGTGGGTGGTTCATGGGTTGGGTAGTGCCAAAGGGGAGGTCCAGTGGTGGTACCCAAGCCAGGATCCTTCCCTTCTATAGCTTTTGAAGTGAGTTTCTTATTTGCTTTTAAAGCTGATCCTTGAACATAACTATTAACATATTTGTTCCTGCAGTTTATTTGCAGACATCTCCTAAAGTTTGTTATGAGAGGCTAAAGACACGATGCAGGGAAGAGGAAAAAGTCATTCCTCTGGTAAGGAGTTCCTCTGATATATGTGCTTACAAGGATCTTTGAAAAGGAACGATTCCAATCTGAATACTAAAATTGTATCCTGAGTACATTGCCAGAGCGTGGTGCAGTCTGCCGGATCGGTCCGTGTCTCACAAACGGGACGGGACCCTGACTGGCTGCAGACTTAGGGTTTATTATCTGTCTGTATCATACAAGCAAAAAGCAAGAGACACAGAGAAATAACAACATCTATGCAAACACAGATCAGAGACAAGATGGCAGCCCATGCAAAGCCTTCTTCTACATATTCTGTGAACCAATTGCATAAAAGAAAAGGTGTAAAGGCATTATACTCTAAGCAATTAGAAAAGGACCCACATGGGTTTAACATTAACAAAAGGACTTCTATGAACCTCAAACAATACACAATAATTCGTTCTTTAAGATGGAAACTTTTTCTATCTTTGCAAAGCATTTATCTAGGCCTTTTCACATCTTGAGCTATAAATATGTTCTTGTTCTTTCTTGTTCCTTATGATAAATATCAATGTATTCACTTGGTTCTTAACTTCCTAGCTTTCTCATGAGAAGGTTTAGAAATTTCCCAGCCTTTCTTAGCTTTATGTCTACTTTCTGAGGCCTTTCTGCACTTTCTAAAGTCTTTTACCTTTTTATATTCCTACAATTCCCCCTCTCTTTTTCTACCCTAAATAAATCATCTTTGACTTGTCATTTGTTTGCTACCTTGCGTTGCATTGCTTCACTACTGTATATATTTCTCACCCTAGGAAAAAATGATACAAACTTTCTATATAAAGGCACTTTTTTTGTTTACTTTAAGCTCTATCACTTTAAGTTAAAGCATTATCAATGCTGTGTAAAATCAGGTTTAGTATCTGCATCAGGTTTTGACAAATCTCGACTTTTCTAAGGTCTCAATTCCAAGGCTAAATTTGTGAGTGACTCTAATTCTATTGCCTCTGTGAGGTTTTGTCTACTTTCTAAGACCTTTCTACACCATCTAAAGTCTTTTACCTTTTTATATTCCTACAGTGCAGCTGTTTCCACTGCAAACTAAACCCTGAATATTGAATTTTGACTTATTTTTAAAAAATGATCTGTCATGCATGCTGACTCTCCCAAGTGTTCTGCTGTAGTAATCAGTGCACTGTAGCTGACTTTAGATGCAGCATTAATCAACTGGTCATCTTCTCTAGGATGTAAAAGTCAATTGCCTTTGTACCAGGAAATGGCACAGAAGCACCCAGGTGAAGCACAGGTGCCTGGCCTTGCAGGTGCTGAGATTTCTGTGAGCACTTTGCTGTCTGCTCCCACCAGGATGTTTGTACATGAAAAGTGTCTCTGCTGTGGCTGAAAGGGAGCAGCTCCTTGAAAACTGTGAGCTTGGGAATCTGCTTTAAAACAGACGGTGATGATGGAACAGTGATTTCTGTGCCAATTCACAGCATGGCCCCTCATGCCACAAGGCTTCTAAAGAAGCCTGACCAGACATGAATGCAGTTCCCTCTGCAGCTCTGGGTGGGTGGCTCAGGAGAAGCAATTGTCAGTTGAAGATCTGTGCAAAGAGCTAAATTTTGGGCCAAGGGAAATTTTGAGACTAAATCTTCCTGTAATGGATTTGAAGAGCCCTTGTGTTATTTTGCAGCTCTGCTGAAGAGGAGGGGAGCAGTTATGATTGAGCAATGTGAAGTGGTCTCCATGAAGTAAAAAGTCAGTTCATGACAGGCAGAAGAGCTTTTAGAGGAAATTGAGTTACAAGAAAGTGAACTGGGAATTCTAGGGAAATGTACTGACACAGAAAGTGCCTCCCATACTTATTCTTTGCAGCCTTGCCCTTTTTGTCCTTACTTTGTTGTAGTTTTCTCTGTAAAATCTTGAACCACAATTTACCTGTGGGAGAGAATCATGGTTGCTTGATCTTAAAAGGAGCTGAGAGCCCTGTTCTCCTGTAAGCTGTGTCTTTGAGGTCTTCCTGCAGTTAAACTTTGTACTGGGAATTCATTTTTCTCAAAAACCTTCTTATGCTTTTTATTTTTTTGTTAGTGGAAGATATGTGTTGCAGTCTCTTAACTACTTCTCAAATGGATAAATGTGTGTGTCATCCCTGGGCATTTGTATTATTCTAGTGCCTCTTTTCTAGGAATATTTAGAAGCTATTCATGAGCTCTATGAGGAGTGGCTCATTAAACAAGCACTGTTTGAAGTTTCCTGCCCAGTACTTGTGAGTATTATTTTTATTATAACCAATCAGGCATGTGGGGGATTGTGCTTTCCAAATAATAGGAGCATTGTTTAGTGGTAAAAGTAAATAAATCTGCTTTTCTGATAACCTTTGGAGAAGGACAACTTCAGACAAACATGGTAGCCTGTTGGTGTATAGTACAAAAGTGGGGTCTGCCATCTCTGCAGTAGACTTTGAGGGGCTGTTCACTGAGATTGCTTGCAGGATCAGCTGTGGAGCTTTTCAGGGAATGCCAAATTCCCAGCAGAAAGCAGCTTGGGCAGATCCCTAGGAGTGTCCCAGTTTGGCTGCACTGGTAGTCCTGTTCTGTTCTGCTCAAAAGAAACCAAGTTTTATGGTGTCAGTTATTGCCAGTATTCACCTTCTCTCCAAGGTTATTGGAGCTGACCATGACATGCAGAAAATGGTAGAGAAATATGAAGAAAACCGGGACCAAATACTGAACCCAGCTAACAGACAACGCTGTTTATAGAAGCCTGTGACTGTTGTATCAGAAATCATCTACTGAAGTCTGAGTTAGTATTTTAAATATTTAAATATAATGGGTATTGTTTTTGCACTATGCTTTGTAGAACACTGTGGACTTACAGCTCTGAAATGATCAGATACCAATCAGGAACAGAATGTGAACCAATTCCCTTTGTGTTTTTAGGTTTTCCATCAGCTTTGCTGTGTCAGTTCTGTTCAACTAAAATATGGCTGTTTCCCTCATTTCCCACTTCACTGCTGCTTTCTAGAAGTGACTTGACTTTCTTCTTTTTTTTTTTTTTTTTTTTCCAAAGACAACCCTGTTTTTGTAATTTGAAATAAATGGTTTATTACAACATCCCTCTGAGGGAGGGTACCTCAGGTTTCTCTGAATGACCCCCGAGGGGTGAATTGGGGTGAAACACCACCAAATGGCCAGTGTGTGTACGAGGGAGGTTTGTTCATGACAGAGCTGTCAGGCTGGCCCTGGGGCCCAGCAGATCATCCTGAGTGTGAGCACAGGGCACGGATGGGATCACCATGGTATCAGCCCCCACCAGTCTGGGTTTAGGAGGGGCAGGTCCTGCCTGGCCCACCTCATCTTCCCCAGCCACATGCCCCTCCTGGTGGGTGAGGGAAAGGCTGTGGATGTGTCTCCCTGGAATTCAGCAGAGCCTTTGAGGCCCTCTCCCATGGCATCTCCTGGAGAAGCTGCAGCCCCAGCTTGGCTGGGATGGGACCTGGCTGATGGCTGGGCCCAGAGCAGTGGGAATGGGATCCCCTGGGATCCATGCTGGGAACAGCCCTGTTTAACCTTTTCTGATGGTCTGGAGGAGGGAGGGCATGGAGCTGACCCTTAGCTGGTTGGGGTGATAGCCCTTGGGTAGGAATGGGAAGGCTCTGCTGAGGGCCCTGCCAGGCTGGGTGGCTGTGCCAAGGCCACTGCCATGAGGTCACGGGGCAGGGGCCGGGCCCTGCACTGCAGCCATGCTGACCCTGCAGCTCCAGGGGGAGTCTGGGCATGGCACGCAGTGCTCGGGGCTGGGTCACAGTGCTGGCTTACAGGCTGCACCCAAAGACCTCCAAGGTGTTTTCCAAACTCTGTAATTCTGCGACTTTCAAACAATTGAATTGCAGTAGAAAGGAGAGGTGCAGCTCTTTGGCTTCTTTTCTATTCAGACACAAAATACCACAAAGGATGGAAGGCATGGGTAAGATTATGTAGTGGAGAGATCTCACAGCAACGAGGCTGCGTTGTTGGAATTTTGATGTCCACGGGCAGATACATGTTCAGTCTTGATCCCTTGGGGTGGTACCCACCAAACAAAAGGCTCAGAAGCTTGCAGATATTCCATTTAGCATGGGAACAGCTGTATCCCTCCCCAGGGAAATGATTCCTCCTGTCAGCTCAAACACTGAGGACCATGCAGAGCCCTTGGGTGGAGCCTCCCTGGCAGGAGTCAGGGGCATTCTGAGGCCTGGGTGGTCTCAGTGCCCCTCTGGCTCTTGCCCACTCGTGCTCCTGTGCTGTGTGGGCACCACGGACCTGAGCAGGAATCTGGCTCCAGGAAGGTGCTGCCCTACCCTCTGCTCCTTTGTTCCCCTTTCCAGGCACATCCTGAGTGGCCATCAGGTGCCTGAGGCATTGACTCCTTACTGCCAAGGCTTTACACATTTCATCCCAGAGGTGGGATGTTCATTATTTTGTTGGAGGCAGCAAATGAAGTGCATTGAGTTGAAGTAGCTTTGTTAAGCAGATCTTACCAGTTTGAAATGGTGTTTTGCTCTAATCCTGCCCACATTAATGCAACTTCATTGAGTTCAGGAAGTTCTTTCTGCTCTATGGGACATCACAATATAGCTTAGTTCTGAAGAGAACTGTGCACTGGTAGTCCCACTGAATTCAGTGCAAAAAAATTTAAAAAAACCCACAGTTCTTGTAAGTGACTGCAGAATGGCCATGAGGGTTTTTTCAGCTAGCTTTTTATAGAGAGCTTATTTTATTTGTTCATGAGAATCCCAGCCCTGTTCTGACTGAGCTGAGGAATAGCAAAAATACAGGGTGCATGGGACTGTGTTATTCTTTTCAAATGTTTCTAAAAACATCCTTGTCATGGTTTCACACTGGCGCAATGCCAGCGCCCCCATGAAAATGCACCTTTCCAAATAATTGCTGTGAGATGTGATCAGGAACAGAGCAGAGCAGGCCCAAGCTTAATAACAAAGAAAAGAACTTTATTAAACTACTACTACTATAAAACTACAAACTCTAAATCCTGGATGAAGACCTTCCAAAACACCCCTCCTCCTCCCACCTAATTTCCAAACAAACCCAACAGTGAGACACCACCCAGGATCCTGATCAAGTTGCTTCAGATAATCAAATACTCAGTCCTTCAAGGGAGACAGGAGTCTCTCCTGTGCCACAGACCCCCCAGGAAACACAATTGCCACCCTTGTGTTTCCATGTCACACATGGCAACTGCTCAGAGAAAATCTGCCATGGTGACACTCTCCTTTCCATGTCACAGTGCTCCCACCACGGTGCATGGACAGACTGCTCATAGGGCTCCTTTAAGGATGCTTTGCCATGGACCAAAAGAGACAAGAGTTCAGTTTCTCATCTTGGGACTACAGTCCCCCCCACCATTTTCCCTTGGGGCTGAGGGTCCAAGAACAGAGGTCTTCTCCTCTTCTTCTTCCTCGAAGACAGAGAGCCTCTCCACACCTTCTTCAACTCTCCTCTGTCCTCTCCACTCCTCTGTTGGTAATCACTGAAACAGGTCTCTTGGTTCACCAACGCACCCCCCTAAGTGCAGCCTCTGTCAGGAGAATTTGGTTCAGTCTATGGCTAACAAGAAAAGTCCAGCCACAAGCCACTCCATCATTTCCTTCTAACTCAACAATTTCCTCTTCCATCATCTCGGATCCCAGACTGTCTCTCTTCTACTTCAAATCAAGGAGGAGTAATATTTTACAAAGCCTTCATTTCCCAGGAAAGGGTTAAAAGCTCAGACTCCCTGGACAGCTGATATCTCTGCCCAGCAGCCGATTCCCAAGGCCAAGGCTGGGCACCTTCCCCCCCCCACCTTCTCCTCCGCGCCGGCAAAGTTACAGGTGCCGTCCGGACTCTCTGTCTCAACCCTCTGGGGGGGGATGACAAAGGCATCTCCGCTTCTCTCCACCCTTCCGTCCACAGGTGCTGGCTCCGTTCCAGTCCTTCTACCCCTCGGCTCACCTCGACCAGGCCTCATGGCTTCCCCTCCCCCACCCAGCCCCATGGCTGGGCAGGGGAGATCTGCACTGCACCCTGACAGGAACCAAAGAGAGCGAGCTCTTGGGAGTTCCTGCTTTTAACCCCCTGTGTTCTCAGAGGCATATCCACACCTTTAGTGGTCACTTTAGGTGCCAATATCCAAACCTGACCACTGATTGGTTTGACCTAACTTCCTGAAAACATTCACTTCCACGACAATCCTAGAATCAATTGATTTCTTAACTGGATTGCATTCTGATTTTACTTCTTTTTATAAAGAAAAACACAGGTGTTTTTTTGGGTTTATGTCACAATCAGTTTATTATGACCTGTAAGTACTTGGAGAGTAGAGAAAACCAGTGGGGTTTCATTCCTGGACTTGTCAAAATTAATGCAGAGTTGACCTTCACTTGTGCTTTACCATCTGGGTGTTGCCTTCAAGAGAATCCTTTCCCTGCAGCACTCAGACTGCTCTCACATTGATTTTCTGGGTAATTTTAGGGGAATGATCCCAGAAGAACAGAATTTATTTTCCCCTACTGGTTTTGGTTGGTTTAGCTGGAACAAGCAAGGCTTCATTAGCACTTTGATCACTTTATACAGACATTTGTCAGTGCAGGACAGAAACAGTTATGTGGCTTTTCAACAATATCTGATGGTGCTGCTTCTGTAGGGTTGTGGTTTGCCTAAAACCCATTGCACTGAAAGAACTCCCAGTCAGGAATTGCAGCTCCTGTCCAATTATTCTGATCAGCTGTTTCTTTTCTAAATCACTGCAACTTAATAACAGTAAGTGCACAGAGAGAGCATTTCCTAGTGAAGTACTAAGCTAGTACTAAAGCTTGTGATTCCAGAAATGCCATTCTTCTGCTCTTGTAAATCTTCAGAATTCCAGCTTAGAAGTAAGATTTTGTGTGCTAAGTAATTATCTTGCTTACTGCAGCTTCTTTGTAGGTGGATACCAGATATTCTTGAAACTTTCAAAACTTTTTCTTCTCTAAGAGTCCAAAAGGATTTCTTTGGAAATGGTTCTATATGTTTGAAGCTCAGTCATCTGCAGTTTGTTCTAAATTCTAATTTCATTATGGACATACATTTTGCACAGCACAGAAGATGTCACTTCATGGTTTAGTACAGAGAATCTTACAGCCCAAAGGATGCCACTGTTACTTGTCAGAACACAGCCCTGTGAACACTTTTTCTTCCTAACATCCATTTCTCACAAGCCCACCCAGAGCTGAAGGCAGTCCTGTCCCCTGGTGTTACCTTGGGCAAATTCTGTTTCTCTTACACTGCTGGAATCAGGGGATGACAGAATTTCAACCATTAGTTCTTCAAAAAGCAAATCTTTATATTTTAGTTCCTGAGGTTTTTCTAGTCTAATCCATGTGTGCTCCTCTGAATTTTTTTTCTGGGATGAAATTCAATTATGAACAATTAATACAAAATTAGTTTCAGCTAATTATTTTAAGTGTACATGAAAGGCATTTTTTAGCATTTCAAACTGAGCTCCATATTAGCCACAGTGACGAAAATTAACTCTTCCCCTGCCCAAACCAGTGCTACTGAAAAAGCTACTTGAAGCAGTATTAAAGTGTCTTCCTAGGTAACAAGTGTATCATAGAATCCCAGAATTTTTAGGGTTGGAAGGGGCCTGTGGAGGTCACCCAGTCCAAGCTCTGCTCAGGCAGGGTCACCTGGAGCAGGTGACACAGGAGTGTGTCCAGGTAGTTTGGAATGTCCCAGGGAGGGAGACTCCACAGCCTCCCTGGGCATCTGCTCCAGGGCTCTGCCCCCTCCAGGAAAACAAGTTCTTCCTCATGTTGGGATGAAATTTTTTGTGTTTTAGTTTAGGAAACCTGCTCCTTGTCCTGCTGCTGGGCACCACCCTCTGACACCCTCCGGAGGTATTTGTATAAAGAAGCACTGGAGACTGTGCCTAAGCACAGCAGCAGTGTGCTTTCCTAATTGAATTCAGAGCTGTGTGTGACAGCGGCTCTCAGTGCTGGGACCCCAGCTTCCAGCTGATCCAACACTCCTGAGCTTTCCACACAGCACTTCCACCTGCAAGATATCCCTGATCCTGCCTCTGCAGCTCACTGGGATCCTTTTCTGAGCAGATTTTTTCTCCTGCCATTAAATGGTGAAGAATTAGACATTTTTTTCTCTTCATTTTAATGAGATGAACTGGCCCGCAGAAAAATTCTGTGCAGAATTAAGTGTCAGGGGCAGGGGCAAGGGAAATGGCAGCTGTAGCTGGACCTCTCTCTGCTGGTGGCAGTGAACAGTTACAGTGCTCAAGGCTTCTCATGGAAATTGTGGTCATGGCCACAAAACACTTTGGTAACAAATGGTTACATATTGATTAGATATGAAACTGGTAACACAGGTTAATGCCTCTACAAAACCAAGTGTTCACAGCACTGTTTCCCTCTTTAAAGCTAAAGGAATGTTATCCAACTTTCTAAACCTGTTTTCAACTGAAGTCAGAAGGAAGATTAGCTCAGACAGCTTCAAAGGAATGCAGAGTTGACAGTACAGACCAGTATGGCATTTCTAAACTTCTTCCAGTTTAGAAGAATTTACCTTGTACTGGAAGAGTATTCCAGGAATAGGTCTGTGAAGGGAAAAAAGAGAAGTAGGATGCCCAGCTGAAGAAACCTGTCTGGCATTAAGAACAGCCAGAAGGAATCAGACTAGTGAATTAAATGGATTTAAATTTATATAAGTTTACCTACCCTTTAAAAAGGTGAGCATTCAGGTTTCCTTGTGAGAGGAACCATTAGGAATTTGTGTAACTCCTGCTATTTACTGTCCCAAAGCAGTGATGTGGTTTGGATTTTAGAACTGTTGTGACAAAGCTAATCATCTCCCTGACAACAGGATCAAGGCCACAGGTGAGAGGATAATCCCCCCCAGGTCATGACAGATAAAGCACTACAGACTCAGGTGTGATGGCACAGCACTGCCTGGTCGGTTCTGTCAATGATGACATAAGGCTCCTGGTTGTCAGTCTCTTGGGAATTGCAGTGCTCCAGCTTCCCTTCCCTGCCTCCAGCAGAGTCACCTGCAGGCTGCCCCAGGCTCCTCCTGCCCTGGCTGCTGCTCCTGCCCCCGTGTGAGGGTGGCACATCAATGCTTTTGGGGGGGATGTAAGTGAGGTTGGGGGGCTCTCTGACATGCCTGAAGCACTCAGAAGCTGGGCGTCCCTTAGTAGGATCCATGAACAGTCTCGTGCTGTCAGAACCAGCTGTGGAATCCTCAGTGTGCCCAGCAGTACAGCACTGACCTGAAGGTGGCTCAGGGTGTGACGCTGCTCTCTTGTGCAGCTCAGCATCAGTCAGGTATGCATGTTTTATTTGGGAGTGATTCAATTCTTTAATGTGCCTGTCACTTCCTCCTGCATAGACCACTGCCTCGGGCTGGACACTTTCCTCTACTGGATACATAAGTTCTTCCTGAGCATCCTTCATTTGTAGTTCTGTGAAGGTTAAAGACATCTCACAAGCATCCTCTTCCCTGGGGACGCAGCAGTTTTGGGCAGAGGAAAAGTCCTTGTAGGGCAGAGACTTCAGCTCAGTGGGTTCATCACCAGGGGCTGGGTCTATGCAATTTATGGCATCATTAATTTCTGCTTCAATTGATCCTTCTGGGACTCCTGGAGCTTCAAACTGCAAGGTGGTTTTGCTGTCACAGGAGCCGTCAGCAAACATGGCAAAGGCTGGGGGGCCGCTGGCTCCCGGGGACAGAGGCGCAGGCCCCAGGGCTCGTGCAGCCAATTCTGCAGCCCCTGCCAAGGCACACTCCTCACCCAGCCTGGCTCTTGGCTCCTTTTCCAAAGCCTTTGGAGAGAGACTCTCACTAAAGATTGGTGTTTGTGCTATGACAATGTCACTGTATTTGATCAGGAAGTCCTCGCTGTCTGAGCCCTTGCCCAGGAGATGCACCTGGAGGCTGCCAGGGGATGCAGCAGCAGCTGACTGAACCACGTCCCCTTTGATCCTTGCATTCCCAGCAGCTTCAAAGGATGCAGCACAGGTAGCTGAATGCTTCTGCTGGGGAACAAGGCACAAAGGTGTCTCACTGCTCCCTTCATTTTCCAGACTTTCAGTATCTCCTCTCTGGGGTGTCTGATGTTCCTCATCTTCCTCTCCTTGATGCTGATGTGTCTGTGTACCCTGCTGCAGGCTCTTCTCCAAATTGCCGTGTGTTTCTTCATTTGTCATCTCGAGGATGGCTTCACACTCGATTCTTGCCAGGAATATCTCAAATGCAGTCTGCTTTGTTTCCTCATTGTTTCTCTTTTTGACAAGTGAAAACTCTGTTGGTGTAGTTGCAACATAACCTATTTTCTCCAGGACTGCTTTCACAATGTCCTCTGGCAGCGCTGGCTGGATGTAGTAGACAAAATTCCCAGTGAAGGTCTAGAACAGAACACAACATGGAAAAGCTGGTGAACACTGGGGGAAAGGGTGCAGGGAGATGTGAAACAGCTGATTTCCTAAAGATCAAAAATACTTCCAAGACTTGCTTACAGCTTTAAAAAAGCCGTGTTCTACAAGTCTGAGTTTTGAATTGCAGTGAGTGAGGCTTTTCTAACAGCACTGTTTTGGCAGCCTCTCAAGCATTGTGGCTTTGCTACAGCACATCAGTTCCAGTGAAGTTGTGCCAGTTTAAACCTGCTGGGGTCTTGGCTAAGAGTATCAGTATTCAAAAAAAGGAAGAGAGTAAGGAAATAATTTTAGTCAAACTAGAGAAACTCAGAAATAAACCTTTTGTGTTCTACTGAACCTAAGCTTTTGAAGCAAACACAGATTATAGAATGAATCACTGAGGTCTTTTCCTAAAGAAAAAGACATGATGCACTCACTGTGAATCCCATTTCTGAACTGGGGACAAGTCTGTAACATTTTCTTTTTCCATGGTTCAGGCTTCTGCTGTGAACTTTACTACCCTTGAATTAAACTGCCATTTTTTAAAAGCAGCTTTCTGAAGAGAGACTATTCTAACAGAAATATTGTCTAAACACCTCTCTTTGCACAAGCTGTCTCCCAAACACCAATAAAATGCTGCTGCTGTGCAACAACTTAAAAACTATTCAATGTTTGCTTGGTTTTAGAGCAACCCCAGGCACGAGGCCTAGTTTGTAACATGGAAGTGGTTTTTGGTTTTGTCTGAAACCCTGTGACAGGAGAGACTACTCTGAGCTGGGCATGACCAACTCCTGGCAAGTCAGAACAGAACAGAGGTGGGAATGCAAAGTCAGAATTTCCAGGAGTGGGGTACCTTGTTTTCAGGCTGCCCAGCTTGGGCCAGACCAAGGCTGACCCCTGAGCATCGGTGTCACAAGCAGGAGGCTCCGGAGAACAAAACTAACCCCCAGAATGGCCATGGTATAATTCTCAAATAAATCTGTTAACAGTGCCCTGCACTCCTCACCTTCTGTTCCTTCTGGAGGTGGGGCAGCTGCAGGCACTGCAGGGACATCAGAGCAGGTTAGAGGCAGGACATGGGAAATACTATTCTATGTATTTAAGTAGCTTTTAATTAAATCTGTACATGCACAAAGTACTGGTTGTTCTCCAACTTGTGCCTTGCAGTAGAATTATTTCAGGCCTGCAGCAGGCTGTCTTACACTTTGGGTTGCCTACAGTGGTCTTCAAAGTTTAATTTTAATGCAGCTTAGGATTCTTGTGTTAGGAAAAGCTGAACCCACTAAGTGTAGACCTGACTATCTTATGCTTTGCCCTGTTTTAGGGAGATGAATGAGAAGAACAGGAATTTACAGCTGTTGGAAAAGCCACAGGTGACACCTAAGTGCAGGAAGAATCAAAGATATGGCTTTTCCTCACCAGCACTTGTTGTCAAAGCAAGGGCAATAAGTCAGCATTTGGGTATTTGGGGAGTTCTGTTTAAATTTGGGATGCAAGATGGCTGTGTCTTCTGGGCAATGAGACGTGCTCAGTGTGCTGGGGAACTGGGGTAACCGTGACCACCCTGCTGCAAAAACCGGCAGCATTTCCTCTTTCCAAGGGGCTGTCCCTGCCCACTCCAGCTACAGGCTCTCAGCTGGGATCAGAGACCAGAGAGGCACTGGCTCACCTGGCCTTTGGCACCAGGCCACTGCAGATGGCCACAGCTGAAAACATCCCTGCTTACAGGCAGATTCTGGTCAGAGCTTAGTGTGATGAAAAGCAAAGCCTTTCAGAGTAGCTTTTACTTCCCTGCTGTCTCACCACAACGAGGGGCTCTGCTCCCAACCTCGGAGCTGCTCAGCACTCAGGGCCTCAGCAAGGACAAGGCCTGTAAAGGCCAATTAACACCTCAGAGCAGCCCTGCACCGTGCTGGGCACCCTGTCCCGAGCTGGATGTGCCCCTGATCCCGCTCCCTGCCCCGAGCTGGATGTGCCCCTGGGCCCGCTCCCTGTCCTGAGCTGGATGTGTCCCTGACCCCGCTCCCTGTCCTAAGCACAGAGTGCCCCTGACCCCGCTCCCTGCCCCGAGCTGGATGTGCCCCTGGGCCCGCTCCCTGTCCTGAGCTGGATGTGCCCCTGGGCCCGCTCCCTGTCCTGAGCTGGATGTGTCCCTGACCCCGCTCCCTGTCCTAAGCACAGAGTGCCCCTGACCCCGCTCCCTGTCCTGAGCTGGATGTGTCCCCGGCCCCGCTCCCTGTCCTGAGCTGGATGTGTCCCCGGCCCCGCTCTCTGTCCTGAGCTGGATGTGCCCCTGACCCCGCTCCCTGTCCTGAGCACAGAGTGTCCCTGACCCCGCTCCCTGTCCTGAGCTGGATGTGCCCCTGACCCCGCTCTCTGTCCTGAGCTGGATGTGCCCCTGACCCCGCTCCCTGTCCTGAGCACAGAGTGTCCCTGACCCCGCTCCCTGTCCTGAGCTGGATGTGCCCCTGACCCCGCTCTCTGTCCTGAGCTGGATGTGCCCCTGACCCCGCTCCCTGTCCTGAGCACAGAGTGTCCCTGATCCCGCTCCCTGTCCCGAGCTGGATGTGCCCCTGACCCCGCTCCCTGTCCCGAGCTGGATGTGTCCCTAACCCCGCTCCCTGTCCTGAGCTGGATGTGCCCCTGACCCCGCTCCCTGTCCTGAGCTGGATGTGCCCCCGGGCCCGCTCCCACCTCCCGGTGCCGCTGCCAAGCCCTGGCCCGGGGAAGCGGCCCTGTAGCCCCGGGCGGGGCGGCAGTGCCGTACCTTGAGGGAGCGGATCTCCCGGCGCCAGGGGCACAGCAGGAGGTTGACGCAGAGCAGCTCCAGCAGCTCCAGCGCCTTGAGCAGGTCGCGCAGGGCGCGGCCGCCCCGCGCCCGGCGGCAGCGCTCGGCCACGCCGCGCACGTCCAGGGCCACGCCGCGCACGTCCAGGGCCCCGCGGCGTCCCGGGCCCAGCAGCCGCCGCGCCCGGGCCTTGAGCGCGGGGTCGGCGCAGGCCGCGGGCTGCCCCTGCGCCGCGCGGGCCGCCAGCGCCGACACGTACTCCCGCAGCAGCGCCGGCTCCGCCATGGCGCCGGGCCCGCCCCGCGCGCCCGCCCCGCGCCGCCATTGGCCGGCACCGCCGGCGCGCCGAGCAGCCATTGGTGCTTCCGCCTGTCAGTCAGGCCAGGGGCGGAACCCCGCAAACCGAAAGTGAAAGGCGAGAGGGTGGTGAGGGCTCGGGCTGCGCTGGGCCGGGATGGGCTGGGCTGGGCTGGGCTGGGCTGGGCTGGGCTGGGCTGGGCCGGGCTGAGATGGGCCGGGCCGGGCTGGGCTGGGCTGGGCTGGGCTGGGCTGGGCTGGGCTGGGCTGAGATGGGCCGGGCCGGGATGGGCTGGGCTGGGCTGGGCTGGGCTGGGCTGAGATGGGCTGGGCTGGGCTGGGCTGGGCTGGGCTGGGCTGGGCTGGGCTGAGATGGGCTGAGATGGGCTGAGATGGGCCGGGCCGGGATGGGCTGGGCCGGGATGGGCTGGGCTGGGCTGGGCTGGGCTGGGCTGAGATGGGCCGGGCCGGGATGGGATGGGATGGGATGTGATGAGATGGGCCGGGCTGGGCTGGGCCGAGATGGGCTGGGCTGGGCTGGGCTGAGATGGGCCGGGCCGGGATGGGATGGGATGGGATGGGATGAGATGGGCCGGGCTGGGCTGGGCCGAGATGGGCTGGGCTGGGCCGAGATGGGCTGGGTTGGGCTGGGCTGGGCCGGGTTTGGCTTGTCGCGACAGGGGCGCTGAGGGGAGGGGAGAGCGTGGGAATGTCCCGGGCCGTCGGTGGCTCCCCGGTGCGCAGCGCCAATTCTCTCACCGCAGGGCGCTGTTTCTGCACTTTAACTTGGTTGCATGAAGCAAGGAGCTGCTGGTAACCCACCAAAAGCTCCCTAGTCATCAAAACTTGTGGGAAGATAGGGACAGGCGATCGGAAGATTATCGGAAGATTACGTGCTGTACGGAAAGATAGGATCTCCCCTTTGTTTGTTAGTATTGCTGTCTATTTACCGAGCTAGCCAAGATTGAGCAGCTTGTGACACAAGCAGACAGAAGTGATGTAACCCCAAGTTATATAAGGCTGTGTAACTTGGAAATAAATGCCATTTTACCGTCCACCACATTGGTGTCTGTGAGTACTTGGCCCAAGCAGTCTGAGATGGCTGCCGTGCTGTTCCTGAACCAGGTCGTGTAAGAGGCCGTCTGAAGCCCCCACATTTGCCTACTGATTGTCACGAGGAGAAAGCCCTTCCCCACTGCAGTTCCGGCTTGGAGAGAGCGGCAGTGCAGGTGCAGCTACTGCACCGTTACGTTAGCTGTTCTGAACAAGGACTTGGCAAGGAGTTGGCAAGAACTTGACGAGGAATCGGCAAGGGCCTGGCATGGACCCAGTAAGGAACGGCCTACTGCATCTTTGTCCACTCTCCTCCTTTAAGCCAAATGAACTTTTGGGGTGACTCCTGTGGTCCTTCATTGAAGACCCCTCACCTGCCTTGTTACCACCGTGACAAATAGACAAATACTGGGAACCCTCCTCTCAAGGACTGAGACTGAGACCCCTACTACATGGAGGAGGGGGGGAAAAAGGTGGTCTGACCACTAATGACATGACCTGCTTCCCTTCCCTTCAGTAATTTTAATGGACTTATTCTTCATTGTGTTCACCTTGCTTTGGTGGTTTCAGTGGACTCACCTGTTCCCCCACAGCAATCACAATGGACTCTCATTGTCCTGCATGTTCCCCCCTTTTTCCTCTGTGGACTATAACTGGACCCCTGAGTTGACCAGAACTTTGGAGACTCCCCCGACACGACAAGACGGATCCCCATTGTCCGGACCACTGAGGATCTCGCCTGTGTTGGTAGCTATTCCCATCCCCCACCCCCTCTCTCCATTCTTTTATCTCCTTTCTGATCCCCACTATCGCATTTACTGCTTTGGCCCCTAATAAAGGTGCATTTGTTGTGATTCACTGATAGTCCCTTGTTGTTTGCCTTTTTGCACTTTTGGGATCGGTGAAAAGAACCATCACGACACCCCACACCAAGCAGATTGTGACAGGTCGTCACGCCTCAGCAGAGGCAACAAGTAGTGCCTAAACCCAGGATGCGGGGAACGGGGTTCGCCTGGACTGGCGAACAGCGGCCGGAGCGGCAGGACCAGCCTGGCAGGGAGGATGCTCCCAGACCAGCGAGAAAAATGGAAACCCTCGCGAAGTTTGTATCACAATTACACAGGCAATGGGGAATTGATTGCAGGCCTAAAGAATTTGTTTCTGCTGTTACTAGGCTTTTGCAAATAGGTGTTATTGACTTCCCGGTGGATATACTCCACTTGGACGTGTGGGACAGGTGCACTAAAGCCTTGGCAGAGGACACCATGTCCTCTGGTATTGGGAAATATCTTAAATCATGGGGTAAAGTCGTGCAGGCTTTGCGAACTGCTTTACAAGAGCAGGAAATCTGGAAGGCCACCCAAGATTGCCTGCTCGCCACCCCCAAACTGGGGGTTGGTGTGGCGGCGCAGACCTCGGTCGATGACCTTCTGACCGAGAATGGCGGCTCACAAGAGCGGGGCGATCTCTTGTCGCTGCCACGCCCATCCAGCCCTGTCCCTGAGCCCCCGTCCGTGCAGCAGCAAAAATCTTTGTGGCACGACTTACTTGACGAGGTCAGAAATGTTGCTGATAACTTAGAACTAGAGGAGATGTGGGACAGACCCCCACCGTATGCTCCACAAAGTGGCGCTGGGTGGCAGACCGAAGGGCAGGGTCCAGGCGTTACGAGTGGGTGGAATGGGGGCCATTGAGTGCGGCAAATGCGTACGAGCGGAAGTGGGAGGAGGCTCGAGAAAAGGGGGGCAGCAAGAATGACCATGGAGGGGTGGAGAATGTGAATAAAGGCGATAAGCCCAATCAGGACACGTGCCGCAGGACATGCCTTTATAGGCATTCTGTAAGTAGGTTGCGGAGTGACCTTAGGGGAAGGGAATGGCCCACCCATCGTAAGAGGGAGCGAGGGCAGAGCTCGACAAAAAGGTACTGGAGTCCGGAACTGACCACTGCGTCAGATTCCAGCTGGGATGAGTGGTCAGACAGCCAGTCTGTTACTGATTCAGATTCGGAATACGAGGGAGTTAAGGCAAGTAAAACTAGAAGTGATAACTCTCCTGCACCAACAAAAAGGGGGCAAGTGAGGGTTACTCCACTCACGGACTGGAAAAAGATACAAATTTGCCTGCCACTTTGGCGTTCCCTGTTCGAGTCACAGACGGAGGGCAAAGGGCCTACACCCCCGTGAATCCCAAAGACATACAGGCGATCGTTAAAGCAATTGCAGATAAAGGAATCAACTCCGCTATGGTCTCCACCCTTGCGGACAGTGTCTTCAGATATGATGATATGCTCCCGTTTGACATAAAACAAACACGCAGAATGATTTTTGATGGGGCGGAAATGATCGTTTTCAAACAGGAGTGGGAAGATAATTGCATGAAGCAGCTTGCCCAGGTAGCCACTGCAGACCACCCACTACACGGCTCCAGCCTGCAGCGACTAATGGGCACCGACCCAGGAATGATTACACCTCAGGTGCAAGCTCAGCACTTACAGGCCCCTGAAGTTGCGGCAACCACTCGTGCAGCCAGAGAAGCCATCCTCAGAGCCTGCAGAGTAGTTGCCAAACTGGCACCATGGTCTACCATAAAACAAGCCGAGAGCAAAAGTTTCACCCAATTTGTGGACCGCCTTCAGGCAGCGATCGATTCCTCAGCTCTGCCCGTGGAAGCGAAAGGCCCAGTTGTACAGGAATGCTTACGTCAACAATGCAATTCAGCTACCAAAGAAATTCTACGCTCACTGCTGGCCGGAGCGAGCCTCGCGACCATGATTAAACACATCGCGAAAGAGGAACATCTAGCCCCAATTCAGGCAGCTGTCTGTACAGCGATAGCCAATGTAATGGCATGCTTTAAATGCAGCCGGCCAGGCCACGTCGCATCGAACTGTCCCCAAGCAGATGACCCGCAACCTTCAGTCCCCTCACTACCCCCGCGTCAAAACCGACCCAGAGGACCATGTTGGGCCTGTGGGAAAAAGGGGCACTTTGCAAAAGACTGCAGGTGCAGGGAAATGGGAGGGGGAGGGTGAGGGGGCAGGCAGGCCGTGTGCAGCCCCCTCCCACTTGGGATGTGAAGCGGCCCAGCTATGCCTACCCCGGATGGAACGGGGGGCTCCCGAATCTGCCACCCTCCCAAATAGCAACCAGTTCTGCTACCTATCCGATGACTCAATCAAATTCGGGAACAACCTCGAATCAACAAGAACCGCTCTCAGGGAACGAGACCCCTGGGTGGCCCTGGCTATAGAATGCAATAACCCTCCCATAGTGTGGGGAAGTTGTTGCCTTTACAACTTCTTCATGCTCCCCCGGAATTCCCCTTCGGACAACATCACCATCAACGTCCCTTTTCTGATCGACACTGGAGCGGATGTTATGGTTATCCCAGAAACAAACTGGCCTCCACACTGGAAATTGGAAGAATCTCCTTTGGTAGGCAGAGTCGGAGGATTGTCCCGAGCCCGAAAGAGTGCCCAATTAATAGCCATAACGCTCCATATGGAGAAGGGACCTGAAAAAACCATCACTCTCTTCCCATAAGTCATGTCAGGAGTTCCACCTTTATTGGGAAGAGATGCTTTAGCTCATATAAAAGTCAGGGTGACAAATTTAGCCTGAGGGCCACTGCCACACACCCACCCTTCCCAATCAAACTGATGTGGAAATCCCACGACCCAGTGTGGGTCGAGCAGTGGCCCTTGCCAGAGCCTCGAATGACCGTCCTTCTTGAGTTACTTAATTGTCAGTTGCAACAAGGTCACATAGAGCCCTCCACCAGCTCCTGGAACACCCCAGTCTTTGTGATTCCCAAAAGAAGTGGTGAAGGCTATCGGCTCCTTCATGATTTGCTTGAAGTAAACAAGAAAATTCAACTGATGGGCCTTGTCCAAACGCTGCTGCCCGCAAACTCCATGATACCGGAAGGACAGCCTTGCACAGTGCTTGACATCAAAGACTGTTTTTTCTCAATACCACTGCATGAAGAAGACAAAGAGCGGTTTGCCTTTTCCATCGTGTTCCCGAACGGCCAGCGCCCCAACCTGCGCTTTCAGTGGACAGTGTTACCCCAAGGTATGGTCAACTCCCCCACTATCTGCCAAATCACAGTGGATCGAGCATTGATATCAGTCCGAGGTGAAGACCCAACCGCTACCATCATCCAGTATATGGATGAGATCCTGATTGCCATGCCAGCAGGTCAAGTAGACCGATTAGTGTCTTCTGTTTCACAAACCTTGCAAGCAAATGGGTTTGAAATTGCAGATGCTAAAATAAAAAAGGGACCCTGCGTGACCTTTTTAGGAGTGCAAATCACAGGCTCCTATGTATCCCCTCCACAAATAAAAATCCGTAGGAACATCAAGATGCTCCACGATGCACAACAGTTAGTGGGATCTCTACAATGGCTTCGCAACATTGTCTTGATTCCCCCCAAATTCATGTCCCCGCTATATTTTCTTTTGCAAGGGAAGCAGCCATGGGAGAAAAAATCCCTAACCCCAGAGGCAATAAGCTCGCTTGATTTCATCGAACGTCAGATGTCCTCGGGCTCGCTCTCGAGATGGAATCCAGGCGTGCTGCTTGATTTGTACGTCCACTTCACAGAAGGAGGAGGGGTAGGAGCGCTAGCTCAAGGAACTCCCAATGAAGCTAGGCCCATACAGTGTGTAGTTTTGGGAAAACCACTACGCACATTCTCCCCGGAGGTTGAGTGTCTCGGCAACCTCATCATGAAAGGTAGAAAGCTCGCCCTGAGTCACCTAAGTGTTAAACCTGCTGGAATATATCTACCCTTCTGCAAGCAGCTTCCCACTCTATCAACAGCAATGTCAGAACATCTGGCCTTAGCTCTCCTTGGGTTTGCTGGTGAGATCCGATACACCGCGAAACCTCCGTGGATTAAGCTGCTGAGAATCATAGACATTGACCTCCCACAGAAAGTGATGGACCGACCTTTGCCGGGACTGACAGTTTTCACTGACACATCCTCAGCGACTTTGACCGCAGCGGTGGTATGGCAAGCTGAGGAACAATGGTGCTGCATTAAAATGACTGATCATGCACTCTCAGTCCAGCAACTAGAAGTGGCAGCCCTAGTACTGGCATGTGGACTGTTCACAACAGAGCATCTTAATGTGGTGACTGACTTGATGTTCGTTGCCAAGCTCAGCCTAGCCATGTCTAGGCCCGGTGTGTCAACATCCGCTACGGCGGTGAAAATTGAAGAAGCTCTTTATTCCCGAGAAGGCACCATATCAGTTATCCGTATCAACAGCCATGACCCAATTAAAGGGTTTTTCCAAATCGGCAATGATAAAGCGGATGCCGCAGCAAAGGGGCTATGGACACTTAGAGACGTCCATCAGTTCCATGAAACACTTCACATCGGAGCCAAAGCGTTAGCCAAGAAGTGCAGAATCCCCATCACTGACGCAAAACATGTTGTAGCTACTTGCCCACATTATCAGAAGACCCCACTATGGTCCAGTGGAGTCAATCCTAGAAGCCTTAAAGCCTCCGAGGTGTGGCAAACGGATTTTACCCTTTGCCAACTGTTGAAGCCTCGAGCCTGGTTAGGGGTAACCATAGATACATACAGTGGAGTGATCGTAGCCACACAACACTCCAAAACCAATTCTAAGGCAACCATCCAGCATTGGCTAACAGCCAGGGCGTGCCTCAGTGTCCCGAACCAGATTAAAACAGACAATGGCCCAAACTTTGTTTCTAAGTCTGTCCAAGCATTTGTTTCCAAATGGAACATCACTCTGGTACATGGCATTCCGTACAATAGCACAGGGCAGGCCATAGTCGAACGAGCAAACCAGACCTTAAAAAACAAGCTAGAGGTATTAGCTAAAGCAGAGGGCTTCACCAACGCTATTCCCCCAGAAGCCTACTAGCTACTGCAATGCTAGCATTAAACCAGTTCTCTAGAGGCCATGAGGCAAAAAGCCCAACCTAGAAACATTGGGCCACCCAAGCTTTGGAAGAAGGCCCGCCGGTCGTTATCAGGAACAGGAACAGGGGTGGAAAATAGTCCTAATGGGGCGGGGGTATGCCGCAGTTAAAAAAGACAATAGAGTTAAGTGGTGCCCACTCAGGTCCATTAAGCCGGAGCTGCGGAATCAAGTTAATGAAAGCTGTGAGTTTCTTCTTACAGGAATGGATCTGCGGTCGTCCTTGTAACCCATATGCCCTCGTAATGGAAGAAGAGGAAATGCCCCGATGACTCCTGATCCTGTTTTTAGGGTTTGTCGGAACCACTGATGCCAGGCATTACCCTCATCAGCCATTCAGGTGGGTCCTGTGTCACCTTTCAGGTGATGAGACAATCAAAGAAACTGTTGTCCCCAAAAATTGGGCAAATGGGCGATCCCATTTGAGCCAGGGATGTGGGTATGCCAGCAATCTGGGGTCAGCCTTGTGTGTACCTTGATCATTTCAATTCTTCCACTGAATTCTGTGTCAAAGTTCTAATTGTCCCTAGGGTCCTATATCCTCGAGAGGAAGAAATGTATCATCTTTCCGATGAACCTTACCGGCTCCACAAAAGGGAGGTAATAACAAGTATCACCTTTGCAATGCTCCTCGGTTTGGGAGTTGCCGGCACAGCTATAGGCATTTTGGCCCTTATAACCCAGCGTCAAGGACTTTCTCAGCTGCAGGCAACCATTGACGAGGAGTTACAAAAAATTGAGGAATCCATCTCTCTTTTAGAAAAATCCCTCTCTTAGCTTTCAGAGGTTGTTTTACAGAACGGATGGAGCTTGGACCTCTTGCTTATGCAACAGGGAGGTTTGTGTGCTGCCCTGAGAGAGGAATGCTGTTTTTATGCAGACCATACTGGAATCGTACGGGACTCAATGGCTGAACTGAAAGAAAGACTGACCCGAAGGAGGAAAGAAAGAGAAAGCCAACAGGGATGGTTTGAGTCGTGGTTCAACCAGTCCCCATGGCTAACCACTCTTATCTCCACTCTCATAGGCCCTTTCATCATGATACTTTTGGCATTAATCTTTGGACCCTGTGTTTTAAATAAATTAGTGTCGTTTGTTAAAAACCGTTTAGAGTCAGTTAACATCATGCTAGTTGAATGCCAGCAACTGCTTTAAGCAAAGCTTTTTGAACAGTTAACAGTGATACTAAAGTTTAATAGTTTAGGTTTTAATAGTTTAATAGCTCACAGTTTAATAGCATCAAATTAATAGTACTCATTCTATACGTGTTTATGCATTTAGTTAGGCATAGAAGAGGGGGGAAATGTGGGAAGATAGGGACAGGCGATCGGAAGATTATTGGAAGATTATGTGCTGTACGGAAAGATAGGATCTCCCCTTTGTTTGTTAGTATTGCTGTCTATTTACTGAGCTAGCCAAGATTGAGCGGCTTGTGACACAAGCAGACAGAAGTGATATAACCCTAAGTTATATAAGGCTGTGTAACTTGGAAATAAATGCCATTTTACCGTCCACCACATTGGTGTCTGTGAGTACTTGGCCCAAGCAGTCTGAGGTGGCTGCTGTGCCGTTCCTGAACCAGGTCGTCACGCCTTGGCAGAGGCAACAAAAACTTTGCACTATTTGTACATTTTACCAGAGGTATCAGCAGTGATTGGTCACAAATGGTATAACTTCTGTGTTGATTAGTCCTCAGACCCCTCTTTGCTGGTTATGTCTCTAGCTGGCAGAGGTTTGTGTCTGCTGTGGGGGTGAAAAGTGTCCTGCTGTGGGGTTAAATGTGAACTGTGCCTGCTGTGGGGGTGACAAGTGCCCTGCACTTGGGTTAAATGGAGGTTGGATCCAGCAGCTGGAAAACACACCTGTTATCCAGGTGCTTTTCTAACCTTGATTTTTGGAATCTGAATTTTCAAGTCACCACCTGTGGCCACCATGATGTTGTGCTCCTGTGTGACTTCACAAATTGAGAAATGTTCTCTGATATGATGATTATTATTTTAATTCACAGAAGTCTATAGTCATAATTTCACATAGAAATTATGTCTGTAATAAGGAGGGGAATAATTTGTCAGACTGTACCAAGACCACTTAGATCAGTTGGATGTAGTTTCCATTCAGGAAATATATCTTTACTCACCTTGCTGGGCTAAAAAATGATCTGTTTGAATATTTCTGGGATGATTGGTTTATTATTTCCTGACTTTTCATCTTTTCCCTTGGTGATATGTTGCCATTTTCAGTGTCCTGACTTCTGTAATTTGACTCTGCCCTTTTTAAGCTTGGACACTGACTTGTCCCCCAGAGCAGGAGGGACCTGACTGCTCCAGTGCTTATTCCTGTGGCCTCTGACAAAAGTAAAATCCAAATATAAGTGACTGAAGCACAGAGTTGCTTCCTTAGCAGTTGCTCAGAACTTTACTAAAAGTTCTGTACAAGATCAGTATACTAAAAATTGAAGCAGAAGAGTTGACTACAGAAATACAGGGCTGTTATCATGTAGCAAGAAACAGCATGTCTTCTTTCTGATTTTACCCATGTAATAAAGCAAAGGTCTATGTTAAGCCTGGGTTTTAGCACTGGTATTAGAATTATGCAAGGGTTTAGGATAATAGCAGGAGATTAATTTCTCAAGAGCAACATCACTCTGCCAACTTTGCTGAGATTTATGCAAGATCTACAATATTTTCAAGAAATGAAAGAGTGTTCTTACTGAATTTCAGCAAGGAATTTCAACACTTGCAGTAGCAGCATTGGAAGCTGTTGGAGCAGTTTCAGAGCTGCAAACTCTCTATAGTGTTTCACAGCTAATTTTTTCCTTTCTAGTGCTGTCTGTTTGGATTTATAAGCTCCCCCCCTCCCGCAAGCTTTTTTGGATATCACTCAGTTAAAAAGATTAGCAAGAGCAGAAAATGCTAAACCACTCCTGTAAGTGATGGTGGTAAGATATCAGAGAAGGAAGCGCACTCTGCCTTCAATTCACAGTTTGTTTTTTAATTATATATGTTTGTAATGAATCACAAAACCCAAGTATTCAGTGGTAATTCAGAAAAATGCTACAGTGTGGATGTGCATGTTTTGGTTGGGTCCCATATCCATGTGACAGCAGCTAGGATGATTTGGATTATTCTGTGATAACAGGACGACAGAATTTTATGGAGTGGTCCACACCACCAGAGGGAGCAGGCAGAGCTGTGTAAGAAATGCTGCCAAACCCAGAGCACAGTGTCAGGGACACTTCACTGTTACTGAAGGAAGAAAGAAAGACTTGAATTCCTTTTTACAATTTTACCAATGCATTGCTAACATGAGGTAATACGTAAACCTCCCATTCTCATCAGAAGTCTACTTAAAGTCAGCTCGTTTTGTAAACCACAGAGTTGGTGGAAGGGCAGGAAATCCCTGCTAAAAAGGTTAAAAGTCAAACCAAAGGGTTTCCCACCGTGCAGAGAAACTGAGCATCAGTAACGGGGTAGGGACTTGTCTGCCATGTGTGAAAAGCACTCTGTGCCTGTCTGCAGAAAAGCCTGCAGCTAGATCATGTTACTTGGAAGAGCCTCACTTTCAGGGGAAAAAAAATCCCATTTCCCCTCTAATTTGGATTAATTGGATTCCCCCAGCCCCCCCAGCAGCAGCCCGAGGTCCCAGAGCCTGGCCCTGCTGTTCCAGGGCAGGAACAGCTCTGCAGGAGCCGCAGGCCCTGAAACCAATCCCATTCTGCACAGACCACCCTGTGCTTCCCTCTCTGCTGACTCCCCTGCCAGTAAACCCGACTGGGGCACTTTTGTGCATCTCTGCCCCCTCAGAGGTGGGGTAGAGGGTTGTTTCTCTCATTGCAGGGTGCTTTGCATACCACAAAACTGTTTAAAGGAATACTTATGGAGAGGAGCAGTTCTCTCGGTTAAAAACACAAATGTGAAATAGAGCCTTACCTTCTAGCAATGCCTGCCAGCAGTTCTGCAATGCAAAATGGTGAGTTTTTGTTCTTTTGGGTATAGCATACTGAGAGTATTGAAAATCTTGCTGAACTGCAAAAGAATTGTCTAATTTTAGCAAAATACATATTTACTGTCATCCTCTTAGCAAAAAATGCATGCTTACCTTGTATCTCATCGTGTGCATATTTCTCAGTAATGGTATAATTTATATAGCAGTAAGAACCATATAATTACTTCCCATCTAAATATTCATTATAATTGTGTCAATCTTTGGAGTGTTGAATGATGATTACAGTTGAAAATTATTCAGTATTTACAGAAAATCCAAGTGCAATGGTAATAATTTGGATGCTGCTTCCTTTTAAACACCATTATATATTTACTATACTCAGCTTTACGTATCCTTTAGTGGGGATAGAAAATGAAGTCCATTTTCTCTGTGTAAATTTTTTTTTTTTTTTTTTTTTTTTTTAGTAAAAATGCCTCTAAGAAATTTCCTGGACCTGAGCCTGTGATAACTCTGCTCCCCTGCCACAGCTCCTTGGCTCCTGTCCTGGTCCCAGAGAGAGCTCAGGCTTGTGGATGCCCCAAGGGCTGCCTGGAGCTCCATCCCTGCTGTTGATGTGCTGGCAGTCAGTTCTGCTTCCTGCTAGCACCCAGACTCACCCAGGGGTTTTCCATTACACACAGAACTTAAAAATTACTTCAAAATGTAGAGTGCAAGTATTTCCTGCAACAACACGTTTCAAAACAACGCAGCAAAGTTTTCCAGGGGAAAGTCCCAAGGAAAGCACAGGTTTGAGCTCTCCTTGCTCTCTTGTGGGTTGTGTGTCCTCAACCAGACACACAGAAGCTTTCAGATGAGGATTGGGACTACTTCAGATGAGGAATAGGACTTCACAGGCAAAAGTGAGCAACAGGATCCCAACTTTGTTTCGTTTCAGGCTGTTGGATGTCAGGACTGGCAGCTAGTCTGAATCTTGCAACATTTTTTTTGCTGGGCCATACAAAGGAAGTGGGGGAAGTAGATCTTCCTGTCCCACACGTGGATCTTCCCCAGCTCGAGGTGAGCAGACAGAAGCTCGGGGGATGCGCTGTCTTTCAAACGCGGATCCAGCCCTGGGAGCTGTGCCCAGCCGGTGCCTAGGGCTTGGCCAGCGGCTCCCGGGAGGGGAAAAGGAGCAAGGAATGCCCATGAGGGGCTGGGTCCCTGCTGCCCTGCCCGCCCCAGAGCCAGCGCCTGCTCTGGGAGCCCCTCGGTGCCACACTCGGTCTCCTCTGGCCAGGCTGGTGCAGGGGAGGCTCCGCGGGAGCGGCGAGTGCAGCCCCGGCCGGCCCTGGGGACAAGGCGCTGCTGTGCCCTGGCCCTGCTGTGCCCGAGCTGAGCTCCCACTGCCCTGGCACACCGGCTGGGGACCCACGGACTCCCGTCCCAGTGTCCTGGGCTCACTCGTTGGGTTCCTTTTCCTGGTCCTTCTCTAAAGCTGGGAACGCTCCGAGGCTCCTGAGGCTCTGTTACTGTGCCCAGCCCAGCGTCTCTGGTTTGCATGGCACTCGCACAGCTCCTAGAGGTCCCTGTGGTCACACAGGAACACCCGCGCTCCCTGTGGGGAAAGAGACTGGATTGTGCCTGGAAATTCAGCCGTGTGTGGGAACCGGCCTGCAGCATCCCCCAGGATTGCTGTGCCTTCCCTTGGCTACAGCAAGGCCCGTGAAGGACGCGCAGCTCCAGCGCGCACAGCTCCTGCCGGTAAAGCCAGCTGCACTGTGGGCACCCACTGCCACCTCTCCACCACTTGTGGATGGCTTCGTTTGAGGAAGACTTGCAACAGGCTTTGCAATGACCTGGAAAGCCTGCTACCAAAGGAATAATGTGAATATGAAAATATTATTATTATTATTATTATTATTATTATTTTCTTTTGCTTCTACATGGTACTGATAATCTTTTTTTTAGGCAGTGCTTTGCCTACTGAAACACACAGACAAAGAGTAATTTAAAAATGCTTTGTTGTCAATACACTGAATGAGCTGTACTAGTGACACCTACAATGACAACAAAAGCCTCTTCTTTTTCCTTCTGTTCTCAAACATGCAAAGTATCATAAAATCAACAAGTAGGCTTGACTGGATAACATTTATCTTCATTATGAGTGGCTGATTTCAATGGGTTCTGCAATGCTTCAGAAAGGTCAGATGCACTGCTTGACTCTGCTGCACTTTTATGCTGTGTGATGCCAAGGAGCACTTTGAAGCACAAACAGGGAAATTTAGGTAAACTTGCAAAATTCACTGTAAAAAGAAAAATCCCATAGTATCCCTGTTTAAAGATATAAATTTGGTAAAACTTGCAGAGGTTTTATTCTTCCATTGGTCTGAGTTCTTCAGAAGAATTGAAGGAAAGAGCCACTTTCATTGCCGTGACCCGGGGCCAGCGGGAGCATGTTCCACGTTCCTGTCGGAGCAGGCTGTGCTCACACACCGCTGTCCCGCACAGGGGAGCAGCCTCCGCACTGCGAGATCACCACGAGGGCTGGGCTGGGCTGCTGCAAGTCCTGCAGCCTCACTGCAGCACGTGCAGCCCGGCCTGCAGTCCCACAGGCTGCCTCCTCTTCCTGCCCGATACAGATATTTCTGGGTATTTCATTTCTTTGGAAAGGGTCCATAAGGGAATATGGGGGAGGATCATCTGTGGGAATATATATTTGTGTTGCTCCTGGCCCCACACATTCATCGTAGCTGAAAGAAAAAAAGAAATATTCATTAAATTCCTGGGAAAAATATGTCACAGTACATTATTTCAGCATAACAGAGGCAAGTAAAGTGAGAAGAAAGAGAGTGTCTGGTGTTTTGTTCCTCAGCCCACATCCTTGCTGAACTTGCTATGTCAGATACTCAAGAATATAGCACTTAAAACCACCCAGAGATAATCCCAGAGGGGCACAGTCACCGTAAGTGCAGAGCAGCCAGGGCTCATTCCTGCTCTCACCTGCCTGTAAGAGCTGGGTTGGAAAACCTAGGGGAAAGGAAGTGGTGTTGCTGTTTGAGTTGTGAAATGAGGCATGGAGAGCTCGTGATGGACTCTCTAGCAGATGCCACTCTGTGCTGTCCTGACTGCAGTCTCTGGAGCTCAGCCAGCAGCCCTGGGTGGGCAGTCTGGGTGGGAGGTGAGTGCTGCCAGGGGCTGTGCTGGATCACCTGGGCAGATTGGGGCTGGTCACTCTGGGACTGGGCACGGTGCCCATCGTGTTCCTCCCAAAGAGCAGGAACAGGGCAGGTGGACTGGGGAGTTTCCATGTGGAGCCAGCTCGGGGGCACCCAGGCTCTGTGGTTCTGTGTGTGCCACCAGGCTCAGCCAGGAAAATGCTCCCCGCTCACTCTGCTCTGGGCTCCCTGGCTACAGGCAAGAGCCCTAAAGAGTCACAATATCATGATATTAAATGTTAGACCTGCTTTGTGGCTGATGTTTAACCATTCCAACATCATTTTAACTCCAATCCTGAAGAAGGAAATGTTTCCTATTAAAAAAACCCCAATAAACCCTTCCTCTACTGAGTTAACCTGAAAAATGTTTCTGCTGGAGCCAGACAAATTAAGAACCTATTTCCTCAGCCACACTAACTGCAGAGCAATTAAGATCTGGGATATTTCCTGAAAATTGGACTATTGAGCATGTATCTTCTCAGCAGACTGCAGGCAGTGTGCCCCTGTACCTGTGTTACTGACAGGCTACACCAAGGTCCCAAACCCCAGTCTGGGTGATGGAAGTGGTTCTTGGGGAGGGGAGAGGTAAGAAAGTGAAATCAGAGTGATACATAACTAAACTCAAATATCCATGGGTGTTTTTATTTTTACCTCCATTTCATCTTACTTTTATATTTATCAGGACAATGGCTTTAAATTAAGACTAGAAAATTTCGATTTCCCAATCAGAAAATAACATTTAAGAACCCAAGTCTGTTCTGAAAACCCTGAATAGGGCTGCCAGATATTTCAGAAAACTCCCAGCATGTTAGGAAGTAGAATTGGGTTTTTTTACAGCATGTGGAAAAGATGTCACTCCAGCCTCTACTGAAAACACTGAAGCTTTCAAACATACATGGTAGCGTTTGAAAAGTTCTTAGACCTCCTTCAGAGATTGAGGACCTGATGTCCTCAACTCTCCTTGAGCTCCATGAGGGTAAAGAAAAGCCACTTATTGCAGGATTCCTATGAGCTGCATCTTTACTTAACTTACATTTTGCTGACCCAAAGCCCAGTGAATTTATTTAAAATCTCTCCTCAGGTTTTGACTGACTTAATCAGACTAACAGAGAGCACTCACTGGGTCTGTTAGCACAGGGGAAAAGTTTCCATTCAGAAAAGCACACAGCAATGGGAGTTTCAGGGTGGAGAATGTGGAAGCCTTCTGCCAAGACACAAAAGGGAAGAAGCTTCTCTGTCTCCTGCTTCTGGGAAATCTGCCACTGACCTAAAGGAGAATTGGGCACAGTGGGAACTGTTTCTTGCTGCTGTTACCTGATCATCTGCAGATGATTCCTCTGCCTTGGGTTTAATTTAATGCCTTTCCTGGACCACAATTCAGATTTGTAGAACTGAACTGCTGGCTGGAATAAACAGGGAAAAGATCCCTTGGGAAGGAGACTTTGAAGGGTCAAGTAAATGGTTGTGAGTTATGTTATTGAGGAGCTGGCATTTTAGTGTTTAGTTCTAAATATCAATGTATTTGTGTTGGAGCATTCTATTCTTCATACATATGATGAATAAAAATAATTATCTCTTTTTTCTCCAAAAGCAAGTAATGTTCTTTCCTCTCATTTTTGGCAATTAAGATCACATTTTAAAAACTGAGTAAGGTAGTAAAAAACACATGCCAGACTTTCAATTAAACAGCTTTTTGGCAGCTTCACAGCTGTGCCTACAGATTGTTGTGGCCACAGAGAGAATTACAAATAATTCAGATAGTTGTGGGTTTTGGCTTTTTTTAATACCTTTTGTATTTCATTATCAGTTTATGATCTTGATGTTCATTTCCTGTTTCTTTTCTATGCATGGGATCTTTGCTTGTAGAGCTGACATTGCAAACAGCTCCTGCTCTGTTTCTGCAGATAAGGTTCCTAGACTCTTTGGTGAGAGCAGAATGGACATGAATTAACGTCAAAAAAGAGTCTTCAACTTTGTATTTTTTCCTCTGTTTCCAAGTGTTTTGTGGGTTTTTTAATTTTTTTTTTTTTTGGTTTGGGGTTTTTGTTTATCTTTGTTTGTTTGTTTTGTGGTGTGATTTTTTTCCCCCTGTAAGTTTAACAGCCTTAGTACTTTGGTTGTGTTTTCTGACTGCTGTTATAGAGGCATTCCTGTAGGATAAATAATGCATTATCAACTCTATGAGCATGAATTTTATTTTGCAGTCTCTCCTTCAAGGAGACTTCAATATGTAAACTTATATGACTTCACAAGATCTTTTTTATTAAGAGAATCTAAGCAAGTATTATAAGAAGTAACACCAAGTCGGACAGGCATCCACAACCATTCTTCAAAAGATTTGAAGGATTACTTAGAAAAAATTTCAATAGCAATAATTTCTTGCAGATGATTAGCAAATATTGATGTGAGCGATGCTGGACTAAAACCTTACTGTTATTTTAAAATAAAGCCAAACCTTGATCCCCAATCTGGAGCTAAAAAGGCAAAAAGATTTGGGGGTGGTGGTGGAGGGGAGGTTGGGAGTTTTGTTTTGGTTTGGTTTTTTATTTTGTATTTTATGTGTGAGTTTTTTGTGGGCCAGATTTTTCCTGGTTTGGCTGCCTCAGTCAGAAGCTCCCAGTTTAGCTGGGGAGCACCAGGAACACCAGGGAAGTGGAAATGGAGGAGACAGAGGAAGGGGGGAGGTCTGAGACTGCAGCTCACAAATCATCAAATTGCAAACTCAGGAACTTCTAAGGGAGTGATACCCACAAAGGGGTGTGTGATGTGTGTGTGTACATATATATATGTGTGTATAGGTATATTTATATGTTTCTATATGTACATTTACACATATATATATGTTTTGCAACTGAAAGTGCAGGACCATGAAGTGGAAAACCAAAAATACTTGTTCATCTTTTATAAAACCCACCACAATAGTTATATTTTATCTGTCAGATTCACTTCTGTGAAGATACTGGACGTGTAACAAGTAGCTCAGGCTTGAAGTTCACTATAGCAGTCACAGGAAAATCCTTTTAGACAGGAAAGAAAATGCTTTTGGAAAGTCTTGTGTTACCATAACATAAATAAAGGAGCACAGGAACTCATTACACTGCGTCTTGTGGATACCAGCCCTGAAAAAATCCTTGGCTGTCGTACTTGTAGTAAATCCACTTTAATCCACTGCTTTCTAAAACTTGTATTATCTGGAGGAATAATTATCTGGGGTTCAGTATCAGCAGGCAGGGGGGAGAAGGAAGGGGTTACTGACCATGAAATGTGCTGCTGTCTGCATGGGTTTGGGCCTTGTTTTTGTTATAATACCTGCACTGCTGCGTTTAGATACACTATTGAGTTTTTAAGGGATAATTTCCCTGGGAAAAGCAAGGAAGGCTGATGTCTGTGAGCATCCTAGTGCAGGTAAATGTGATCTGCAGGGAGGGGAATGGTGCTCAAAAATGGCAGCAGCTCTCTAAGATGACCTTGCTGACTCAGAGCATGGCAGGAGGGGCAATAACTGTGAATTTGTTGGGTCTCATTGCAGTAAGTATCAGGATGGGTTTATTGCCAGGGAAATCCCAAAGAGCTTCTTTAACTGGCTGTCATTCATAAATTAGGAGCCCCTCTCTGGGGCAGGAAGAAGGTTCTGCTGACAGAACTTTTTAATATGCAAACAAGAAGTGAAAAAAGGCAGAGCTGGGAATGAAGAATTCTTTGTGCACTAGATATCTCGTGGTTCACTTTGTTCATTTGTTGTACGTTCTGACTCTGCTAAAATTGCTCCTCTTGCACTGTTTCCATTTTGCGTTCTTTTGAAAAAGGCAAACAGAACACCTGAAGCTGGAACATCTGTGTGCTGTCAGGCTGGAGCTGTGACGAAACAGCACAAAGGATGTTTCCATGATGTTGTTACCCACCAGAAAACCTGAAATTAGAACAATTGTGCTGTAACTCTCTGCAAGAAGGTTCAGATGAAAAACATAACGATGAGTCTGATGCCCATGTAGGCCGTTGAGCTGATGATGCTGAACTCTGCTTCTGTGATGGCACAATTTGCTCACAGCCAGCTTTGTAGGAGAGCACCCTGGAAATCTGTCCATGTGTCCTTTGAGGTGTGTTTTCCTAGAATGCATATTTTCTTTGGTGATTTATTATTACCATGGGGAAATGTATCAGTTTTGACAGAACTGCTTCTCTAATGACATTGTAATGAGCTAGGACATTTTCCTAGGTTTATTTTTGATCCTGACACTTTCCATTTGAGATTCTAATTATATACATATTTAGATTATATACATTATATACATTATTATACATTATTATATGTATAAATTATATACATATTTAGATACATATTTATTTTAATGTTTTTAAATAGTAAAAAATGTAACCCAAGGTGTTGTTCAAGTAAACATCTAGGGCTTAATTAACTATTGAAGAGACAGGAAAGGTGGAATTTAGGTTTTTCTGTCTTTTTTTTTCTGTTCATAGTTATTTCTGGAATTTTCAATTCCTCAGAACAACAATAGGACTGTTTGTGTCAATGAGGACTAAAAAGGCTACATCTCTGTTCTGCACTCTGTGTCAAAATAGTCTTAAGGAAATTATTACTTTGATGGATAAATATTCCTGAGGAAATGTGAAGTTCAGTGTAAGCTGTTTTCATGAAAACATATATCAGACAACATTTGGAATCAATATAATGCAGTTTCATCATAATTGTGCAGCTTTAAAGGATTGAAATAAATGTTTTAAATAAAACAAGTCATTCTAGGATGAAGATTTCATATGATACAATTCAGCCTGGTATTAATTTTATACACAGTAAGAACTCCTTGATCATCATCAGTGTTTGGTCTCTGGATTTCTGTAACCATTATACAGTAAAGGATGCTGGGCACTGACTGAGTAACAAAAATCATTTAAGTAAAAATTTGTAGCTTCCCAAGCCATGGAGTTAATTCACAAACAGGATTCTGAACACCATCACCAATTCTTGCACATCACCAGAACCTGCTGATGTCTGAGGAAGTTTTCCATTTGACAAGTTTTAGGATCATATTCCTATAAAGGGCTTTGCTTTAATTATTTCAGGAATGAATTCTGAGCAGGTGAAGGAAATACTGGCTGCAATATGCAACTGGGAAATCAGAGAAAAATACTCTGTTTTTTAAGTACAGTCATTAAAGATTTGACAGCTTTAAGTTGTGGTTGCTCTGCATGGCACTGTAGATTTCTGGTTAGAAATCCTTGGTGCTTCCCTTCCATCAGGGGTTGCTGCTTTCACTGCTGCAGGGGTTTTTATGCAGCAATAATTTGCATCTCCAGAGTGGAACTGTAAAGAGAGGCTGGTCAGAAGGTGCAGCCTCCCCACAGATATTTTTGATGACAGAAAGCAAAGGGAATTTTGTGTCTCAGCCTCCCAACACACAAGCTGAGGTGTGAGATCATTTTTGACTACAAAGACAAAAAAGAGAAAGGTGTGGATAATAAGGAGGAATGGAAACGCCAAAGAAAGAAACGCTCATAAAACAGCTGTAAACACAGTTAAGCTTGAAATAAGAAGTTTGCCAGAATAATTAGGAATTTACTTGTTTCTGTCCCTAATACTGATGAGGAACAGCACTGGGATGTGAAGGGAGGGGCTTTAGAGTGTTTGGGATTTGGAGTTAAAAGAATTGAGAGCTTTAGCTCATGTCATGATATCTAATGGAATGATAAACCTGTCATATTTCCAGTGGCATTTTTTACCTTACTAACTGAAAATCTCAGTGGGGGTATGGAAGTAAGAGCTGAACTTAACCCCAAATGTCCATCTTATGCTTTGCCAGCTGTCACTGTAATGTGGCAAAAGCTCCTCATCTGGTTTGCAGTCAGGAAATCAGCCTTAGCAAAGGAATACAGCACAATTCAGCAAGATGTTATGCCAGTTCCCTGCAAGCCTAATTCTGCCTTTCAAGAAAATCCAGGAGGCTGGCTTGGCTAACTTGGATCATCAGAAGTGGGGGATGGAAAAGAATGTCTTAAAAAAGAAAGTCCCTTAAGTAGGCTTTTAAAAAAATATATTTAAAGGTAAATTAGTGTCTGAGTTTAAGACAGGAGCATTTCCTTTTGCCATTTTAAAGTAATTTTTAAATTGATTTGCCCATTTAAACAATGCAGGCTGACCATGGTTATTGAGAATACTGGTATTTATCAAGACTAAATAAGACAATTTTCTCTAGAACAGATCCTATGTAGATTAGGCAGGTTGACCAGCTGAGGAAGAGTGAACCCACAAACAAACCCTCACACAATGTGATTTAATATGAATGCTGGGATAGAGGGGGCTGAATGGTTTTTATCCTTGTGTGCCCTGTGGGGAACATTGAGTGTGAAGTTTGGAGAGGATTTCTGTGGCTTCCATTGAAACCATTCCTGCAGGTGAATCCCTGCATCCTCCTGAGCAGTCATTCCTCAGGGATGTTCTGTGTCAGACACTCATGAGTCTCAGATGCAAAAGGCAATCATGGTTGCCTAAAGCTCTGTACATGCCCTTAATATCCAATCACTAAGGAGTGAAAAAGCACTTATGCAGTGGGGTGAGATGCATTTTCCCTGGCTACAAGGTGAGAAGTTGATAAAATTCCTTTCCTGCTGTGAAATCTCCTCATTGCTTAGATTTTACTGACTCTCCTAAAGAAAATGTAATAGCTTTTAATTTACTTGGACTTTGGTTGGTACTGTAATTCAATCCATTTCAAGCATGTGAGCTCAACTTATTTTTAACCAGCTTTCTTATTACATATTTGTAAGAAGATAATTAGCAACGCTCTCTAGAAGTGTGTGTAACAAAGAACTCAGCAGAGTGAACATGAGCTCATGATTTCTGTCTATAAAAGTTTCATCCCCACAGTGTCAACAGTGGGATTTTACTCACACCAGCACAGTGAATATTGAACAAAATGGCAGATAATGGATTTACAGGCTTTCCAGTGTTTCTTTCCAAGCCATATTGATCCTGATGATAGGTAAGATGTGGCAGGGAGATTGTGCTTGTCTTCTGTCCTGGTTGGATGTGTTCAGTTTGCTCATTTGGAGGGATTAGAATTCTGTGGTTTAGAACTGTTGGGAGATCACTTGGATCATCTTTCTCACACTGAGTTTCTTAGAAACAAAAGCTTTGCCATGTCTGGTGACACAGACTATGAAACATTAACTTCCAGCCCTGCTGCAAGTATCTGTACATATCAGAAATATGCTCTGAAATACAAACCCCTCATACTCTGAAACTCTTTGGTTCACACCCCCTGTATTTTGTCTTTATATTTCCCATCTACATCTCATGTAAAATCAATGTGACAGATGCTAGCACAGATCTGAGATTCATTAAAAAGCCATTAACTGTCCTAAAGGGATGTTTATAGATAGCAGCACTGTGTATTTTGGGCTGTCAAAACAAATTGACCAAATGGCTTCTCTGTAACCACCCTGCAACTACAGCAGGCTAATGACAAAATTCCATGCCTGACATCCCTCTAAATCTAATGCAAGAAAGGGGTTAGTGGAAGTGTCTGTGGGGATAATCACATTGAGTCACAAATGAAAATTGTGATTCAGAGATCAGAGCAAATACTAATATCCCAAGGCATTTTCATAGATTGATTTACCAGTTACATTTTTTTCTATAAATAGTATTTTATATAAACAGTTATTGGACTTCCAGCTGGAGAGTTGGGAGTGGGCAGGCCTGAACAGGGAGCTCTCCCTCAGCCACAGACATGGGGACTGACTCTGTGTTTCATCAGCCCTGCCCTTAAATCCCTTTTCCACTAATTCTGTGGTTTAAAGCTCAGCTATAAAATCTAACTAACCACCCCTTGACCAAATAAAGGTGTTGTGCTTTCTCCTGAAACATTTCTGGAGTGTGGTCTGGCAGGAGTGGTGTAAGGAGCTGCACACTCCTGTCTGGGTGCTGGAATAAAGGTGGCCTTGAAGCACCAGGTGGATGAAGGAAATTATCCTGGCAGCACCCACTGCTTTTAAGTCACTGAACTCTCTCACTTCAAAGATTTTTAAGGGTTATTTACCAGTGCAGTTGCTTTCCTCACTGCTCTTCATTTCCATTCTGCTGATGCCACAGCTGCATTATTAGCATTTGGCCATGCTAGTTTAGCTTTAAATTACATCTTGCCCTCCAGGAATTAGGAGGAGGAATTACATTCATTTAGGCAGTGCTATGTTTCAGTAAACCTACTCTTCAAAATATTATCATATGCAATGAGATTGATCCCAGGGAGTTAATATTTTAAATGCACAAGGTCAGGCGTGTCTTGTTTCTGCTTCCAGGCTACGTTATGCCATGCAAGAGAATATAAAAGGAGATGTACAGGAATTTCTCAGGCTTTACATAATGCAGTAATTCAGACAGTGCCTCTCACCCAGTGCTTTTCTAAACTGTTACAATGGTCTGGAGAATGCATTACTAGCAAGTTTGAAAGTGTCCATGTAGCTTTGCTTTCAGCCATCTGCTTTCCCTGAAGTTCCCCAAGTTGTGTTGCTAAGATATAAAATTTACTAAGATTTTGATGATTTGCCAAAGCTACTTTTTCTAAAATATTTAACTGCAATGGCAGTGAGAAAACAGCCAAACCTTTCACAATAATCTTTACTTTAGACGTGTGATGCAGAGCTGTAATTACTGGGGCGAGCAGTGTTTTCCAGTGTGGCCAGAGTGGATCCTCAGGGACACAGTCCACTCAGCCCAGCAGGGAACCTGGAGGAGGCAGTGACCTTTATGTGTCCCAGAATATTCTGAGAACAGGTAGGACACAATTAACCCTTGCCAGTCTTGTTACAGAGCCACTGCAGAATTTACTGCAAACTGTGGGTAATCTGTGCTGTCCTGTGTCACTCATCTCCTTCAAACACAACCCCGTAGAAATGGAAAAACCTTCTCTGCGTCTGTTTCAAACTACAAATGGAAGCATCCTTTGGTATAATCTTTGATGATCTCTCTGCTAAAGAAATATATTCTCAGTTTGTTCTAAGGAATCTGGCCAGCTGCCCACTCAGATTCTTGCTTAGGTGTCAGCTGGTTGCCTTTTATTAGTAAAGACTCGTAGGTGTGGGTCCAAAATCCAGTCTAAATTTCTAAGTGGATTTATATGAAATTCTACACATTTAGATGCCAGGCAGGCCCAGAGTAATTTCTCACATGTGAGCTTTCTGCTAAAATATTTACACAATCCCTGAAAGACCATTAATTATATAGGATGAGTTGGTAATACATAACTGCTGCTTGTAGAACACGCATAGAATAAACAAAGCAAAGATCCGTGTCTGGTGTGCTCATAGTGCTGAGCTGCTCTATATCACATTCAGAAAAGGGCTGGTCTTATAGTGCTTTGACTCAAAAAGAGTCTTCTTAAAAGGAAGAAGGAAAAAAAAAAAGAAAAAGAAAGGGGGACATGGCTGTTCAATGTCTGTTAGCTGATTGTAAGACACAGCACTACAGAAAGCTTGAAGTGATGTTCTGCTTAAAATGATTTCTGTTGGTTCACTGGAGAGAGTAACTGAATTCCTTCATTTCTGGACCTCAAGGGGTCTGAGGCCCAAAAAGGAGATACCCATGGCCCAAAGTGCAGCTCCTGTGGCTCAAGAGGCTGTTCCTGTACCCTGTGTACGTGAACACACCATTTAGGAGCTGCTGTATAATTTCTGGAATTTTGTTTTTCTGTTTCGTCTGATCTCAACACTCTCAAGGTCAGTAATAAATGTAACTTGGAAGATCTTGGGAAAAGTATGCATTTTTGACTTTGAAACTTTGACCTGTAAATGCATTTCTTTCAAAGAAAGATTTTAAGTAATTCTACTTGTGTGTTTCATTAGTATATCATCACTATGATAAATGTTAATGTGAATATCACTGAATGAGGATTTCTGTCCACATCTTTATTTAGTAAAACTATATTCTGCTAAGGAAAACTTGAACTTACACTCAAGCTAAACAAGGTCTGTCTGTATTCAGAGTTTGTGTCAGCTGAATTTTTGTAGTAGGCTTTTCCAGTGCAGGACTGTAACCCTGAGAATGTCAGGCAAGTGCTTACCATGGAGGTGGATCAGGATACATGATGTTCACCTGAGAAAGTACATCCAGGTAGGAGTCAAAATCACAGGCTGGGGGGAACTCCTCACTGCAGGTGGATCTCAGCTCTGCAGAGGAGCCGCCGTGGGAGGAACCGTCTGGAGCTGCAAAACAAGAATTTATATTGTCTGCTCTTCTCCTCTGTGCTTGATCCTCTGTCACTCATTTATAACATTGCCACAAGTCAGAAAACAAACCCTTTCTGAGGCAAAGGAGTTGTGGGTATTTTGGAACAATCACTTTTCATGGGATATTCTTATTTCTTTAAGAGTAAATGAAGCTCATCTGTAGATGAACTGTGGTGTTTCAGGCTGTGGCACAGGGCTTTAGTGCTGTCCTTCAATGCAGTTGGAAGTTCCAAAGCCTTTCTTGGGCCTCAAAGGCTGAAAAGGAGTGTGGGTTCTACCATGTGCAGCTTCAGATGTTTGGGGGGTAACTGAAATTCCAGCAGTTGCATCTGTGGGAAGTTTGTCCATTCTGGGAGGGGTGTAAAAGGAGGGGCAGGGATTTAATTGCTGAGAAAATGTTGCTCTCAATAAACACTGACAAAAATGGGGAAAGGTGAAAACTAGCACAGAAAAATCATCCTGCTGCCTGCTCCAGGGATTTCTTAATGCTTCCATGCAAGAGCTTCCCAGCTCCACAAATACTGAGAGTTTAGTGCTATTTTCTGTGTTGGAGGATAATTAGTGTATGTGTGTGTCCATGTAACATAGTGTGGCACAATTTAGTTTAGGATTATTCTTTTGAATATCTCCCCAAATATGCTTTTCTTTTCCATTTCTCTAGCATCGTTATATCTAACAAGGAGTTTGAAAGTTTTCCTTTCTGTTTTTACCTGGCTCTAGGCTTTTTCAAGGAGATGAAATCATCAGAGTAGTAGATTTAAACACAGTGATTAAAGCTTAATGGTCAGTATTTTATCATGCCAAAATATTGGGTCAAACAGTAACTCCAGTTTGGGTTTAACAATTTAATCCTCAATGTAGCTGCTGAAAATTAGGAAAATTGATATTACTGTAATAGTAGACATTAGTTTTCTGGATTTTGTTTTTATTTTCCCTCTGTAGGTTGCCATGGGAGTTTGCATTTCAATTTATTTGGACTCTAAATTTTATTCCCAAAATACAGACATTATAAACTTTTCTGGATAAATATTTCTGGAAAAGCAAAAAAGAAACTATTCCTTGCTCTAAGGGGACAAACTGATCCTAGGAGATTTGTTTAGTTTAGACATAAAAATTCCTGGTCCAAATAACTAAATTAAGTTCAATTGACTTCAATGGATGCTTAATTTACCTCAGTGAAAACAAGATTTAAGCCAATGCATTTTTATGTGGCTCACTATTATTGGCTTTTCTATATAAATAAAAAACCCCTCAATGATATGCACAGAACTGCACCCATAACAAGCTGCAGGTAGAGGAGCTTGCTCACAGTGGATGTGGTTGTTGATGCTCCACCCTTTATCATTGGAATTTTTACTGTCTGAAGAATTACACAGTGACTTTTAAAACTGTTTTTCCCTTAAATAGAAACAATCTTTTGTCATTTTCTTGACAAAGCAAAGCCCAAAAGGGCTGAAAACACGACTCTAAAATTAACTCCTTGATACTCCCAAATTATCTTTAAGGTTTTTTGTTGTGTGTTGGATTTGTTTCATGGGTATTATTTTGGTTAGGAGGTAGGAATTGGCAGCTTTTTGAGTCTCTAACGATGATGGCTGTGGTAACACGGATGTCATCAACGACACTGTTAATGATGGTGACAATTAATGATATTTGGGTGCCCTGTTCTGTTTCCAGGCAGAAACTCACTTTTGCCCTCAGGCAAACAGCATCTGCCCAGTGATTGTTGTAGGCTGGTGAGCTTGGCTGAAATGAGAACAGCTCTGCCTTTACAAGAAATAGAAATTACAGCAAATGCTGCACCGAGGCTGTAGGGGGATGTGAAAATGCAACAGAGAATAAATCTCATCCCACACCGAGGGAAATAAGCTGTTCAGGAGGTGCTGTCAGCACTGGCTGAGTTCTGCTAACCATGATCGGTGTGGGAACCCAGCGCAGAGCTGCCATTCCCGTGCCGAGCTGCCGCGGCCGATCCCACGGCTGAAGGCCATTTCCCACCCCTGCCCGAGGCCGGGTGTGTTGGGGCCCTCGCCCCGCTCAGGCCCCTTACCGTCCGCAGCGCCGCGGGCCGGGCGGGGCCGGCCGGCCCTGCTGTCCCTGCGCAGGCTGCCCACCACGATGGTGGCGCAGGACAGGAGCAGCACCAGCCCGATGACCACCCCTGCCACCAGCAGCGGGGACACCAGCAGGCTGCCGTCACCGCCGTGCTCCCCGCGGCTCGGGAAGGCGCTGGAAGCGCTGCTCCGGTTCGAGGCAATTGCTGTGCAAAGAATGAGAGAGAGAGGAAAAATGTGTCACTTGTCACAGGGGTCCACAGAGCCTCACACATAGCCACCGAGCCCTGCTCGTGAGGAAATCCCGGCCATTCCCTGATTCTGGGGCTGCCAGGAGCTGACTCCAGCGGGGACACGGGCAGTAGCTGCCCTGCTTACTGGGGGTATCGTGCTGGAGCCAGTGCTGCATGATCCGTCATTGTAATGGCTTCTTCCTGCCAAGGTTCCTTGCAGCATGGACTGACTGACGCTGAGAGAACTGAAGTGCACAAGGAGCAAAGTGGAAATTCCAAAAGGTGAGCTGCAAGAGGAACAGAGGAATTGCCTGTTGTCAGGGGTGTAAGAAGGCTCCAAGGTTTTGCAGAGAAAGTTTTGGGCAAGAATGAGCCACAGGAGCCTGCTTTTGTGGCAGACAGCTTGCTCTGGTTTGTGAGGGGAGTCAGCATCCCAAGAAACTGATTTGTAGTGAGGGAGACTCATCCAGAGTGGGATTGTTTGGTTGCAACTGCTTTACTCTGGTAAAAAAAAAAAAAAAATCTTTAAATGTACTATTTGTGTTCAATAATACATCTTCTTAAAGGAGAATAACTCCAGTAATTTATTGCCAAGTCAAACATGCTTTTGAGACAAGCCACAGAGACAGTATCAAAGATTAAACAATAGCATTCCCTTAGAGAAACAACTGATAGCATGATTATACATGGGAATTAATCGCCCAGAGATGTATTTATGGGAGATTGCATTGCTAATGGAGGGGAAGGTAAATAGAAGAAATTATGGGAAAAATGATTCAGGATTTTAGCAGATAGAATCCCCCTCTCACCTCCTAAAAAAGAAAAAAAAAACTTCTCATTAGCTGCTCAGCATCAGTAAACCAAAATTTTATTGATGCAGAAAAATTGCAGGAGATATCATATACCAAGCTTGGCTGTTGAATCTGGCCTGGATGTATTTTTTTATCTGGCTATGTGCCAGTTGAACAGATACAGAATTTATTTCCTGATGAAATCAAGGATAACAAAATTTTCTCTTTTGAGTATTCTGTGGAGTGAGTATGTGTTTAAGGAAGTGCAGTGCTGTTTACAAGGATAGATGTTATCAGAGAGTTCTCAGTAAGGTTTGCTCTTTTCCTTTGGGAGACACCTTTTGATGTTTTGCAGTCACAATCAGTTTAGAAAGAAGACAATGGCTCCAAGCCAGTGTATACTATAATTGGCTGATGCTTGAGCCTGAGAGAACCAACTAGAAACAAACACATGACACCAGGGGAATTAGCAGGTAGAGGAGTATTGTTAATTTTCTGGAAGCACTTGACTGTTAGCTGAGGATCTTCATAGGCATTTAGGACAGACAGCCAAGAAGTGTGCTGAGCTTTCACCAAGTATCTTGTGCCAAAAACCAAGACTGAATTTTCTGAGAACTGATCTGATGCTGTAGTGTTAAATCAAAGGTTATGGACAAATGTCCTACTTAATTCTCAGTGAAAAGAAGTTTTGGGTGTGGGATATGTTTGGGGGATAAGGCCCTTGTGCTAGAACTCAAGTTCCCAAAACTTTACAGAATTTGAATTGTGTTTCTCATTTGTACATTTTTTAGCTATCTCTGTTGGTAAGGTGCCCAACACCCCTCACTGGCTTTCCATGGCCTTGTTTTTTCAGATTTTTGCAAATTCTGCCTTTGAGACATGCAAATATCACAGCAGTGGCAGTTTAAATCCTGGCTGCAGGGATTAACACCTGAACTGGAAGTAGTGGCAGGTAATTTATTGGTAATTTTGGCTGACTTTATAGGTAAAAGAAGAATCACCTTCATTATCAGCATGATGAGAATGTGAGCCTGGGGTGTGAGGATGCCCCACACACTGTCAGGCTTGTGGTCATCAATTTAATGTCAAATAGCAATGAAATGGAATTGGTGATAACTGCTGTCAGGTGGGGAGGAAGGAGGCTGCAGTGAGTGCTTTCAGATCTTTAAAAACTTGGGACAAATTTGGAATGATCCTCTAAACAGGAAGGGCCTGGGTTAGGAGATTTATTTTTTCCAGTTGTGGAAGCCAGCTGGAATATCTACACTCTGACTATTTGGGAGATTCCTGTGGTGCCCCTCAGTGTGAGCACTGATATTTGGACCTGTTTCGCATTATAGAAGTTTACAGCTTCAAATTACTTCAGACAAACAATACTCTCCTGCACTGGTATTGAGGTGGTGTGGTTTAGTTCAAGGCACCCCATTTACCCACCACATTCTCAGGGCTTCCTTGGCTGTCCCAAGTCCTGTCTGTTTTATCTATTGTTTCTCACCAGTGTGAATCTTTCTGGTTTTTTTATGCTTTTAATCTATCTGAACCCAGTCCCTCATATAGACAAGTTATAGTGCAACATTGCTTTTATTAGAAGAAATGAATGGGTCCCCTTAGCCCAGCTCCTAACACAAAATGTACTTGATAAACTTCTCCGGTGGCACCTTTTTCAGTTTGACACTGTGAGTCTGATCCTCCAGACTTTACTACTGTGACAAAAAACAGCAGACTGAGATGCTGCATTGATATAAATCCTTTGGGTTTGAATTTTGGGGGCGTGAAGAGAGATGTTTATATTACTTTTGGCCAAAAAACACATTGTAATTTTTCTTCTCTTATCCAAAACCATATTCTTTTGATAAACTGTGCATTTCTCCATGTAAAAATGCTATGGTTTTCCTTCAGAATATAAGTATCTGCAAATATATGTGAAGTCCATAAATACAATACCAGTAACAGAAGGCTAACACTTTTGTTTTGAGGTTAATTGTATTTGTTCCCATGAAACTGCAAATTATAAACAATATATACATAAATATGTATATTTTATATCTAATCCTCTAAATATGAATTATGTTGGATATACACACCATGGCTTTTACCCATGATAGGAGCTGTGTACTACTGTACACCACTGGCACAGGGTTGGCAGAACGCTGACGTTAGAGTGAGCACTAGTGCATAATTCCTGAGCTGTCCATTCAGTGTCAGACAATAAATTAGCATTTTCAAAAATCCCTTAAATATCACAATATATTACTTTACTCAGTGGTCCTGCATCTCAACAAATCAATTGGAAAGTAAGTGAAGGAGGTGTAGAACAGGCTGACTTTCTGGGTGCATATTGTTCTTTCTTAGTTCTGCTAACCTGTCTTTGAAGGGACAGTGACCCCTCTCTAACTTGGCCATAAGTAATGGGGAAGTTTCAGCTGGGTCACATCTTGGCAGGGTGAAATGTGCAGACATGTCCTGGGAGCTTGGCTCACTCAACATGCAGCCCTTTATTAGGAGTGGCTTCTCCCTTCCTCAATGCCTTTCACCTGCTTGTACCTCAGAGGAGAGAGAAGGGAAGCACCTCCACACAAATGAGTTTCTTCTCTCCACACTTTGTTGAGTTTGGTGGTGGCGTCTTGTTCTGTTTCCTTTTGTCCTGAAGGCACATCAGCTCTAGTGAGGCTGCAATGGCCTCTGGAACTGATGGGCTTTGAGATGATTTTAGAGCTGGATCCTGCTAAGATAACAAAATCTCTTCCCCTGGTTTCCAATGTATCATCTTAATAAGGATGGTAATTCATGTTATGACTGATGGAGAGGATGAGACGTGGAGTGGTTTTGTTTCCCAGGCTAAAAAGTGCATGACCAGCTCCTGAAGGAGTGCTGATGTGTTGTTCTGGAAAGATTTTGTGTCTAGAATCATCCACCTCTTCATCCCTGTGAGCCTGGGATTCTCCTTCCTGAGGGCAGGGTGGGCTTGGTGCTGCCTTGCTGAACTAGAGCTGAAGCACATGGACAGAACAGGAGTATTCCTTGTACCCGCTGGTCAGTTAAACTGTTTGGGATGGTGATCCAGCACCTCCCAGCACCCTTAAAGGCACTGCACTGACACAGGGCACAGGGCTGGGAAGGAGCAGTGGGAAGGTCAGTTTAGGATTGTGCACAGCACCCTCTGTAATCCTTTGGTCTTCAAATGATTGCAGCAAAGCATCTCAAACACCAAATCAACTCAAAGCACGTTTCTGATATCCTTCCTTTCTCATTCCCTTGGATTATGCAGTCTCTTTATCCAGGGAAGGTGAGTTACAGATGTCAGGAAGGAGCTGAGAGCAGATACACCAAATCAGTGCAATGATCCATGATTTTGTTGATTCTGCCTTTATGAACAGTTCCTGTTTGAAGATGGTTTAGTCTGGCCAAGACTGACCAGCTGGACCCTGCCCTTGCTGCTACTCTGGGAGATAAATCTCTGGAAATCAGCAGAAATTGCACTGATTGTTTCTGTGGCACAGGAAAGGAGTAAGAGAGGTGTAGAACAAAAAAAAAAAAAAAAAAAAAAAAAAAAAAAAAAAAAAAAAAAAGGGTTTGGATCACAGGAGCATTCCTGCAGCCAGGGGAGAGGAATGTTACTCAGGCATTGAATCCAAGGGCCCACAGGAGCTGAACCTTAAATTAACTAAAAAGAAATGTCTCTGTTGGATTCAGAGCTATTCCACTGGTTCCTGAGGAAGGCTGAAACTTCACCACTTAGGCTTGATAAATGCCAGGGTGTCATCTGCTTATGGGTCTAAAAGAAAGCAATGAGGATGCTCAGAACAGGGCAGGCTATTTGTCCTTTTGTATTTCTCTTATTCTCTTATAGAAAAGTTGAGAAATGAGTGGATGACCAGAACAGTCTGGGAAATGCCCTCTCTATAAAGCAGTTTTACACCAGCCAGACAAATAGTATGGGAAAAGGAATTTTCAGTTCAGGAGGCCCAGGAGCATGTTTGGTTCTCTCAAACACAGTTCTGTTCTTCAGGCTTTTCTGCTTTCCACACAGAAAATTAAACTGCCTCTTAAGCTACAATGGATGTTCAATAATAACTCTATAGGGAGTGCTTCAAACTTTTACCTTTTATCTTCTTATCTGCTGGAAATGACGCTTAACAGTTATTTGACAAAGTCAATGAATAGATAATTTTTTCCTGTCAGTTGCTGCACCAATGACATTTTAACAGTTTCCAAAGCAGATGATATTCATTATTATTTCTAAATTTGAGGTAAATCTTCCTATACAAATGGTTAACTAATCTTGCCTGTTCATTGCTGCTGTGGGAGATACCTCAGCATAATCCAAGCCCCCACAAATGCCATTAACCAGGCAGCACCTGTGAATTCACACTCAGTTTCTCTGCTGCTCTCTGCAGTTCAAGGGTATTTGAACTTTTTTTTTTACTGCATATATAGCTTCTAATCAGAATTAAAACTTTTCACTGATTAATAGTAAAAAATGAAAACCTTATTCAGACCTGAGACTGTGCTAGGGATGGCTCAGTTTTATCTGAATGTGGGACATCCTTCCAGGTACAAAAGCTGCCCATGACCTTGGGGAGCTCCTCCAAGGCAGACAGGGTGGTCTCTCCCCTGAAACAGCAAACTCTGCTTTTCATCCTGTCTTATGCCTATCAGATAATGACTTTCTCTCTTCTTGCACTGACATCCTTATTATAGAGCCAGAATGAGGAAGACTGGATCACCAGCAGCCTGCAAATTGAGAATGTCAGAAGCAAAGAGAATGTGGCTGCAGAAGGGCTCAGGAGATAAATCTTTTCAGCTGCTGTGGCTTTAGGGTATTATGTTGATATCACAGCAGCTTGTATAGGTGCTGTTTCAAATTAACAGGAAAAATCTTCCAATTTTCAGATCCATGGTCTCTTTTATCAACATGATAAATACCACTGTAGGGAAACAAATTACTCTGCAAATATAACAGCCCGCTTTCTGATGGACAAGGAATATTTTCCCCCTGTTTTCTCATATTCAAACAACTTGGAACTAATACAGTTTTATAAGCAGGACCCAAAGCTATTACTTTTCTCAGAAACTCTGTATTGGAGCTTGGAAATAGGTATGATGAGAATTCTTTTTTATCCATTAAAGTTACTTTCATAAGCTCTGATCCAGCCTAGCTTGGTAGTGACTTGAATAGGGCAAACCCTATAATTTTTGGTTTTTCTTATTGTGGGAAACTGCGGGGTTTTTTGGCACACAACTTTCTCATATAAAACTTTGGGAAAATGTTGCAATATAATAATATTTTTAAGGTTTGAAAAAATATAATGGGCAAATTATTTTATATTTTACCTTATCAGTCTGCTTGAACTATGATCTGGATGTCTCATGTCTAGTCTTTAGGAGGCTGAGCTCTGTCTGAACTGTATTTAATGTTACCTAAAGAGGGTAGGTGGCAGCTCATGGGACATGGAGCCCAGGTAGGAAACATAATCTATATTGGGGCAACAAAAAACCAAACCCAAACCAAAAATCCAAACCCTTCCACAGAGAAGTTCCTTTCCATACAAACCTTTCTCTCAACCTCCACAGAGAAAATGGGAAGGAATGGTGAAATTCTTGCCAGCTCAAACAGTCACAACTGGCAAGCACCTGACTTGTGCACTTTGTGCATGTATGAATCTCCAAATCAGTTATCCACTTCTGATCACCATTAAACTGCCTCACATTTATGACTGTTTAAATGATGGGAGTTTTGTATTTTCCTGGTGTTTCAATGAATTGTTCCACTGGCTCTATTAGTCATCTTTAGCAATCCTTACCCTGCTCTCAGGGTTTAAAGCTCTATAATGAAGATCCATCTGCAACTAAATGTTGAGGCTGAACTGAGCTTCAGGAACCAGATCTACCTTCTGTACACAACCCCAGCACTCCTCCTACAGTGCTTGTGTCCTTGTGCTGTTTCTTATTTAGGGCTTTTCATATCAAAATTAATCCAGTTTCTTTTTCCAGCTTCCTTGCCAGTCTTCAGTAGGAGTAATCTACTGAAAAAGCACATAGAGGAATGACTGATTTTTACTGCTTAGATAATAATGATGACTGGAATACTGATCCAGGGGGTTGTGTAAGGAACAGGGTGCTGAGATAGAAACCTGTTAACAAACACTGGGATCCCAGGATCTTCCTTTAGGAGGTGGTATCACATGTGATCTATCTCGGCCTTTCTTTCAAGGTGACATGAATTTTTAAAAATAATTAAAATGGTTTGCAGTGGTGTTCTGCACTCCCACATGAGTTATGGTGATGGTGTTGCAGAGTACATAAAGCCTCTAGTGTGATTTATATCATCATTTGTATCTGTGAAAGCTCCAGGAGTATCTGTCTGCATAAATCAAGGGGTTTTCTCATACCATTAAGAAATTATTTAATTCCTTCAGATTTCATCTGAACAGGACTAGGATGTGTGCTTAGACAGATGCAGGGATGTCAATAGTGGCAAGTCAGATATTGATTCTGGAGACAATTTCAGTCACCTGGGTTCTTTGTTGCTAAAGGAGCCACTGAAATACAAGGACATAGAGAGATCTGTGGAAATGAAACACTCAAACATTACTGTTCAGAAGCCTGGGGGGAAATCCCTGTTGCTACTGTCAAACACCCATTTGGTGCAAGGACTGGTCACTGGGAGTGCAGAACTGGCCACACGGCCCAGGACCATTCTCTGATGTCTGCAGTGTCTGGGGGTGTTTGATGCACACCCTCCACCATGCCTTGTGTGTGTCCAGCAGGGCTGAGCCAGGCTGGCAGAGCAGAGGAGACTCACCCTGAGGGGCTGGCAAAGCTGGCAGGGAAAGCTGACAGGCTGTGGGGTGTCTCCTGGGGCAGCAGAACATTCTGCTGCCTTGCACACAGAGCTCCTGTTACAGGCTCCACACAGTTCCTTCCTCTAAATAATGTAATGATGGTTGCTTTTCATTTGAGGTGGCAGGGGAAAGACTTTAAAACCAACCAAAAACTCCCCCTAAGCCAAGTGTAGCCTTCAGGAAAGGACATATATTCATCTCCAATATAAACTGCAGTGTGTATATGTGAATATTTACAATAGGAAACGCAGTTCCCACTTCAAGACCTGTTTCTGCAGAGAGTTACCACAAACATCTGCATGAGCTCCAGCAGCTCTGTGCGTGCTGGGAGTCAGAAGGGCTCTGAGCTGTCCCCAGAGAGAAGGCAAGCAGAGAAAGACTGAGATTTACAGATCCCTGAGAATCAGCTGTGCTTGCTGCACTGTTCCCTCTCCAGGCAGCTGACAGTCCAGGCTGTAGGTATTCCAAACTGTTCTTAAAGGGAAGCTGTTTATTGTTCTCAAAGATGATTTAAATTTAAGGGAATATTTCTAAAGGAACAGGAATTGCAGTGTGCATAGTTCTACACTGCCACCCAGTCAGACTGAGAGAGAGTCATAATTGAGGGATACAGAGTCAGGCTGGAGCAAGAACTTGGGCTTTTTCTGTGAGCACACTCTTCTGGAGATTATACTAAATTTAAATAATTATACATGATGGGAAATTTGATTAAATTTTGAATCCAAAGGATTTATAAATCCCTTTGTAATGAATGGTGCTGCACATAGATGAGAACCCCTGTGATGTCCTCAGAGCACCCTGGGCAATGCCTTAACCTGGAACACTGGCTGGGTTTTGTGGCCTTTTGAACAAAAGGCACCAGAAAATGGTTCGATCCCAGAAAATAAGTGTGCCCAGCAGGGGTGCTTCTAATAAAACTGTCTAAATAAAAGCTCTTGTAGGGATACTGCCTGGATGTATCCAGGGATACCATCCAGCTCCCACCTTCTTGAAGTTCAGGCTGTGTTAAAGGTCACTAACTATTGCTACTTTCTATTAATATTCCCAGTGGAAATGCGTCTGTTAAATTGTTCCCATTTACCCACTGGAAAAAAATAGAGAATTTTTGAACAAAGCTATGGGATTCTTGGTTGAGAAACTGGTATCTAGGCTGATATTCTATCCCCTTTCAAGTGCATGGGTAGACACGTGGAGAAAGAAACAACATTGTAATAGAAAAGGAAATAATTTCTGTCCCTGTTGTCCTGATCCCACATGATCACAAAGGGATTTTAATCCACATGCTTGCTAACAGCAAGGGCTTTTACATTGTGGATTACCAAATTTGAAAAAATGGAACCCCTTCTTCAGTTTCCTCTCACCTGCCTTAATTATTCATTTTAACTCCGTGCTGCAGATTTGGGTTACCTTGTTAGGTGCTTAATGAGGCTGAGAGGACCCACATGGTGTGGCCAGTTAAGTAGTTCTATCCAAATTACCTAAACATTCTTCTTCCCTACCTGAAGGCAATCTTGCATTAAAGGAGAATCAGAATGTCCTTCAGTAAGAGAGCAATCTAAAGAGTTTGCATCAGGAGATTGATAAACCCCATCTCAAAGAGACTGATAAACTCAGATTTGTAAATTGTATTCTCCAGCTGTTAAGGGCACTCAGAGTTGCTGGACACACTGCTCTTCAGTTCTTGTGGGAATGGATGAACCTCTTCAGTTTCTGGTGCATGAACAATCAGATTAAGAGACATTCAGTTTAAAAACAAGCTGAAATTTTCTATTCTCTGCATTAGTAGACAAAGAGTTTCTTGTGAAGAAACTGACAGCATGAAAATAGCTCCTGTTTCATAGGACACTGTAGAAACACAGGTGTGTGAGCTGCAGAAAAATGAGTGCTGTTCTGTAAAAGGCTTGCTCATGGAAGTGATGGAGCACTGAATGGAATAAAAGAGGGAAAATGGTGCTCCAGGGCTGGTAGAGCGCTATCAAAGGCATGCACAGCACGTGGGATATGTGCTCTGAGCTGGACACGCTGCAGGATGACCTTACAGGGAAGGGCTGGGGGAAAAGCCTGTCCAGCAGGGGAGTCCCAGGCTCTGAACAGCAGCAAGGACCTGACCCTGTGCAAAGATGCTGTGGCTCCTGGAGGGGACCAAGAACAAGTCCCCAAGCAGGAATTCACTTTAGCCCAGCCATCTCAGAGGTCCCCTGAGCAGAGGCTGGTGGGAATGGCTGAAACCCGAGGCCTCCAGCAGGTGTCCAGTGGGGAAGGGGTGGCTGCATGGGAGAGCCAAGGAATGCTGAGACATTGTGGGAGCCTTGAACCTCGGTGCCTAAAGCACGAGCAGTGCAATGACAGCTTGCTGGGGCTGCAACAAACATCAGTCTAGAAAAGGTGGCTGCTTTCTCTTCAGAGCTCTTGTGCTTTAATGTCAGCAGGGACTCCTTGTGGGTATTGTAGCTGGGAAGTGAAATAGTAAAGCAGCTGAGATGAGCCTCATTAATTATTAAAAAGTTGACAGTCAGTGTGGATCTGCTGTGGAGAAGGTGTGAATTTAGGATGACCAGTTGCCTCAAAGCAATGTTTAAATCTGTGTTACCTCTGAGAAGTAGCTCTTCACCTGCTCCTTCAAGGTTATAAACCAATAAACTTCACAGTCTATCCTAAATATAATTGTACTGGCAAAATACCCTGTTAGAATGGCAATGGGAAGTGGATACTTTTTTGATTGTTTTAGTTATTTATGTTTTTTTAAAAAACCAAAGTGCCCACTGTCCTGAAGCTTGAGGAAAACCATGAGAATGGGAAGGGCTTCAAATGTCCACATGTATCAAACAGTTCCTTCAACTCCTCATTCTTGACTTTTGCATCACAAGGTTCTTTTGAGGGGTCCCAGTGAGGGTGGTGGTGGTGTCTTTAAACTGTGCTACAGAGATGTGGGTTCCTGACCTGGGGAAGGGAGGGTCCTGCCTTCCACTGCAAGCTGGAAAGAGAACGTGATGTGGAGTCCAGTGCTTATGGTTTGATAGCTTCTCTGGGTCAGTTTTTGGTTATTTGTGTATGGTTTTGGTTTCTGTTTGTTGGGGTTAGTGTGTTTTAAGCCTCTTTTAGCTGCTGAAGATGAAGGACGGACTGCAATGCTTGGCCAAGGAAGGTATGAACTCTCTGCAACAACAAAATCCTGTTTGAACTCCTCCTGCCTTCTGGATGGCTCCTGCATTGGTATTAACTGGAGAAATGTATTTTATGGGGCTACATCTACAGCTTTAGAAGGTTCAGCCAGTGGATGCTGACCTGCTGCAATTTGTTCTGCACAGCACCTGGAGCAGGAATGGTGATGTCCCTTGTGCTGACAGCACAAGAGACAAGAAATACCCTGCTGTTTGGATTATTACAATAATGGATAGATTCATACATACTGTGCCATTTGTTAATGCTATCCTGTTAAGTATTTCTGGGAATGAGATCACAGATTTTTCTAAGTAGCAGCTGCTGCAGAGTTTCCTGAAACTCCAGATTTTCAGGCTGGGCCTAGGCAGGCATGGCTGAGGATACAAGCAAGTGCCTGGTTTCAACAATATGAGCTAACAATACCTGAGCCTGCAGCCTTGAGAAGGTGTGGGCAGCCTTGGGGATTCAGGGAGTGCTGAGGGTCTTCAATGAGCTCTGTGGTTCAGAAAGGAAACTCACTGCTCCTGCTCCCCTCCTATGTCCCTTGGAGAGAAACCCTGCATGCAGAGAGGCTGGAGATAGCCCAACAAGGGGTGTGTTTATCCCTGTGCTGCCCCTTCATCAGTGTCTGATTACCCAAAAGCTCTGCAAAGAGAACCATGCGCATCACCCCTAGAAAATCTCTGTGCCTGAGAAAAAAAGGAATGAACAATGACTGATGCATTAATTTACATCTGTCAAGGTGATTACTGACTGGATTATGGTTCTATTTCCTCTGATTAATTTAGCACAAGATTCCTACTTTTATTCTTTCCCTACCCACGGGGTGGATACCCCTGATGAAGCACAGGTTCCCTGGAATGCTTTTTGCAATATTACTCCTCTCTCCAAACAAGTCCTCCTCACCAGCAGCTCCTGAGTCATTGCAGGAGGAGCCAATACAGTGTCTGGTCAAACTGCATGGGCTCTTATCTGCTCATGTCTCAGTTACTCCCAGAGATGAAATTACAAAGCAGCTGCCAGGAAGGATTCCAAGGGAGCAGGATGTCCCCAGGATGAGCTGGGGCAACGCTGGTCCTGGGGCAGGCAATGTAGGTGCAGAATGATCATGGTATGAGACCAGATTAATTACTTATTCCTGCATGCGTCTGTAAGTTAGGAACATATCTTTAATCATTATTTGCCATCTTATTTAATTGGATTTGAATTATACTTTTTTGTTATGGCTGCATTTTTTCAGTGAGGTTTTAATATTTCTTGAAATTTTGAAAAATTGTTTTTGTTTTTAGTAGTAATATTTTCCCCTAAACTTTAAAAGCAACTTTAAGCAGAGAAATCTAATTTAAGGGTTTTATTTACTCTACAAACATTGTCCTTTGGGTTCTGACTCAAGATAATTCAATATGAGCACGTCAAACCCATCTCTGTCTCCTACAAACATGTATAAATCTTTATTATCACAAATAGTTGCTGTGCTATGATCCCAAATCAAGATTAATACAAAATCAGTTTGCCTAATGTTGGCCTTATTTTGCCTTTAATGAAGAGCTCTTCTAATTCTTGTTGGCAATTTCTACTGATAAAATTAAGGGTTTTTTTCCCACTGTGACTTAGTAGAATGTAGCAGGATTTTCAAGTTTCCATAATGTGGTAGGAGAGGTGCTTGACTTTAAGGCTTTGTTTTATTTCCATTTGTTGGATGCCAGTTTGCTGTGGGTCAGGGAGGGGCTGCTGGCCCAGCCCTTCCCTCTGCCAGGACTAAACATCCTGGAGGAGTGCGCTGGGAGCAGAGGTGTCCCCACAGAGCTCGGGGGCTGTAAGTGCCCCTTTTCCTGAGGAACATGGAGCAGAGCACTGTGGTTTCCTGTGTAACCAGTCACGTGCCTTTTCCTGGGTTCCAGCAGGAAAATCTGTGGGTTTATTTTGTGTCAGCTCCCCTGTTCAACACCTCTCCACTCAGTGGGAGGAGGTGGCCCTTGCTGGGCTACACTAAAGGAATTTATCACCTGCAGAGCCAACAGAGCTTTTTCTATCCCAGCAGAACAGAGGATGTACCAGGAACTTGGCATCCAAGTGCTCTCTGCCTTTTCAGAAGAAAGGGATGGTATCAGTGCCCAGGAGCAGCCCAGCACCAGCCCACACTGGATCCACAAGGATGCTTAGCTCATGAGACAAAGCAGTTGCTCAAGCACCAAACAATAACATAAATGTGCAAGATTTTAGCACATGCAGACTTCTTTTGGCTTGTTCATTCCTGAAATTCCACACTGGCCTCTGTTGGGACACAGTCTGGTGGGGACAGGCTGCAGTGCAGGCACTGGCAGGGCTGCAGGGGCAGTGGGACACTGGTGGTACCATGAACCACAACCCGACTTGTGTGAGTGGGGCTCTGACTGGAGGCATTTCTGAGGGATTGTCCTTTTGCTGGTGACTTAACTCTGCCTTTCCCTGGATTCCCTTGGGATTTAATTTAAACCCCAGTGGCCCTTTCTGTGGCACATGATCTCTGTCACTCTCTGTGTTCAGTCACATCCTATTTCTGCACATTTTCCTGCACTTGCTGTGACCTGTTGAAGAGGGATGAATTACCAGTACACTGTTTCCTTAAGCTGAGCAATTATTTGGAATGAATGTTACATGGGTTATGTGAAGATACAAAGTGGGGATAAAAAAACTTGCTATGGAAAAAGGTTTTTCTTTTTTCACTTTTTTTGATGCTTTCATCTCTTCTGCAGTGGGGATTACTGTGCTATTTATTCTTTGTGGTGAAAATATGACAGTTATGTCTGTTAGATTTTTCATATTTTTCTTTATATTCCTTAAAACGTGGGAAATGTAAATGACATTCCTCTACTATCTTTGGGTATTTTGTTTTTATTCTGATGATGTCTCCTTTCTACAGGCAACAAAAATTAAGATGTTGCATTATGCCCGTCTCATTCATGCACTATTTTCATGTTCCACAGAGTATTTCCAGAATGGAGGTTCTGTAGAACTTTGCAAAGCCCTGCTGCCTACTGTCTCCAGTGTGGTATTTACAGCAAGAAAATGTTTAAAGCCCAACAGAAGCTTGTGGACTGACCTCTCTGTATTTTATTGAAGTGATTAATCTGTCTTTTATTTTCATTGACTGATCTGTGTATTTCTGCACCAATTATTCACTTCAATGTGTTTCTGCTGTGCTGTATAAAATATTGCCAGTACCAAGAATCAGGAATCCTTCAGCAAAGTACGTGTGCAAAAGAGGCACCTGAGAAGCTCGGGGATCCACACTTTATCCTCATGGTATTAAATGAGTTATGAAACAAGAAGGAGAAATGCATCTGTGCACTGCTGATACTGAGCCAGAAGTTTCAGTCTGAGAGGAAGAGAGAGAACAGTGATATTTGTAATCCAGAGCTAAATGCAAATAAGTTCTGTGTCTCTTTCTTTGGGAGATGCTTCCCTGAGTCACCGGGGTTCATTTACATTCGGGTGACATCTACAAGAATTTTGCCAACACAGCTTATTACTGCAAACATTGTGTCAGTTCTGACATTTCTCTTCGCTGGAGAATCCCCAGAACGGCTTTGTTTGTTCCTGGTGGCAGACTTGGAGTCACACGGGGAACGGTGCCAGCCTCATCCTGCCGAGCTCCCTTCCCCAAGCTCTGCCTCCACAACCCTTCATGGCCAGGCTGGGAGCAGAGGCCTTTCCCAAAGCCTGGGATCAGAACCTGGGTCTGGCTCCTGGAGCACCACGGGCAGGTCCCAGGCCTTCTTCTGGAGCAGAGGCACGAACACATCACCACCATGGGCTGGCAGAGCGCCTTACGGGGCACCCAGCAGCTCCAACCCCAAATAGGAATTCAGATGAATCTCCTGGGGCCAGACAACTGAACCCATGGAAAGGATAAGTTGTTTTCATCCCTGTAGCTGCACTGAAAGGATGCTTAATTCCCAGACCCTTTTTCCAGTCTAACTCCCAAGTGTGTGTTACAAAGGAGTCGGTGCCAGGAGCATTATCTGAGTTACATCCTCATCTCTTTGGTCTTCCTTTCCCAGACCCTGCTTTGAGCATTTCCCTGGCTATCCCACACAAAAGGATTGAGGCAGGTATTTCCACTTCCCTCCTCAGACAGGGCATCCTCAGGCTTCCTTTCATTTCTAAACATCATTTACAGGTTCTGGGAATGGCTCTTGTTAATGGGAGACACCAGTGATGCTTAATAAAAGACATCAGAATATTTCCTTGTCTACCACTCCATACACTTTTCTCCTGCCCTGTTTATGTATTTACATGTAATAGGCATTTATTTGCCACTTCCCTCTGGGGAACAAAGCCTGGCAGCTATAAACACTTCCCTTGCAATGCAATCAGAACAAGCCTCTTCTGGAAGCCACCAAGATGAAACCAGTTGCATTATTTCAATTATGACTCAAGGTAGATTTGAATTTAGGATTTCAAGGAGGTGTTATGTCCCCTGGCCCTGCTGGCTGTTTTCTATTCACTCTGTTCACTCTATATTTTTCATCTTATTCTCAGTTCTACAGCATATATGAGTTTTCCACTAACTCATATTTCATAAAGATAATGTGCCAAAAACTGGAGTCTGCTATTTTTTATAAAGGTACTGAAGCTGGGCCTCAGTTCAGGAAGGCGTTTATGTGCATAATACATGCTCTGTAAATGCATCCTTGATTTTATTCCTACAAAATTTTCCAATTCAGGCGGCACTAAGATTCATGTTCTAATACTGTCACTGTTCCACCCCTTTAGATTGTGGGAGAGGATTTTGCCTTACTGATGGGCTTGTCTTGTTTTCAAAGTTTCTATTATAGAAGTGTTAAAATCAAAATTACCAGAATGTTGGAAAGTGCTTTTGCTGAAATTCATAGATTCATATGAAAGATGAAGGAAAAGGCATAGCTAGGTAACTCCTTTAACAAGAACAGTTTCTTGGCTGTGTTTATGGGTTTATGGAGCAATCTTCACAGGCTGCCTTGGTAGAAACTTTTAAACCTTGGCTTCTCCCCTGAAAAAGGGCAGCCTTTCAGAGAACTATGTTAATATTTATTTCAGAATGTAACAATACTACTGATCATTTCTCACTATGAAACAGAACTGGTCATTCTTTATATCCTGTCAGATACTTTACTGTGGTTATGTCTATCGTGAAAATGGCTATATTTAGCAGAACTGAGCATTTTCTCTGTTCATGGGACAAGGGGAGTCATCATCACAATGCCTGTCCCATGTCAGGAGGAGCTGGCACTGCAATCTTTGCTTCTCCCTGCTTCTCCTCCTGTGTTAAGGCTCCTCGCTTCCCTCAGCCACTGTCAGTGCTTCCATGGGGAGGCAAAGGGGCCACAGCCCTGCAGGTTTTTCTCTCTTGTTTTGTGTGGGCCAGAATTCTGTGCTCAGTTGTTATTCCTAAGCCCTCTGCTCCTTTTAGCCTCTGAAAAGATAAGCTGTCAAATTAGAGATGCAAAACCAGATAAAAGTTCTGCTCTGATTGACAGTTACTCGAGGGCTATTGCAATTATGTCCTTTGTCATTTCTGCTTACAGAAGTTGGTAGTGTGTCAAGTGTGATTTTCTGCATCAGGCAAGATCAACAAATACTGACCCTCAGCAGGCAGTAAAATACTCATTAAATAAAACCCAGTGCCAGCAAATAAAAGAGGAAGAATATGCTGAATAAACATAACTACTGGAAGAAGCAGTCTTCCAAATGTGTCCTTAGAAAGGATAAATAAAAGTTGTAAAAGAAGAGGATATTGTTGTCAATAGTGTTGATAATCCAGACTAAGGTATTCTATGAAATTTATAACCAGCCCAGCAGCAGGATTTTTGTAGGCAGAAGGAATTTTGTGGCAGGGAAACAGTAGATAGTGATTTCCACAGCAATCTAAACTCTCCTACTAAACACTGATACATGTTGTGAATGCTCCAAAGAACTGAAACCTGTCTGGAGGTCACAGCCTGGGACTATGCAAGTGAAGAAGTAAGAGTTGCAAGTAGCAGTGTATTCAGAACTTAACTGCCTGACAAAACTGCTTAAACTATCAGTACAACAAACAATGTGATACCTTACAAAGCCTGACTTAGTCAGAGTGTTTATAAGAACTGATTTATTAAGTTGCTCCCAAACTGGATGCTGATTGGGTTGTTTTTTACTTTCCCCCATCCCTTTATATTTTTCTTTGGGATGTTTGAGTACGTTTCCTAATAAAGAAGATTGTATAATAAAGGTATTCCTGAATATAAGGAATAGAATTTTGTTGCTTCATAGAAGTGCTAGGGTACTATGATACAGCAGTTTGCCAAGCTGACAAGTACAGTTACATTCATTTACTGAGTGAAATTAAAGGCAGCTGAAATGACTTCTCAGAAGGAAATTGGCAGGCATGGGGCAGTCTGGGCCTCTTGAGTTGGGATTCTTTCCTGTCAGTGCCTCAGATAACCCTTCCATTTGTGTATCCTTCAGTGGTTCCTGAAAACTAGGTTTTCCCATCTCTTTCAGTGGTGTGTGAGAGTATCCCACAGATTAAGAGCAAATATTCCCCACTTCTGGAACTTCCCTTTGGAGCTTGCTTCAGGAATTTCTGGCTCTCCCATTAGGACAGTAGGAAGAGCCAGGAATGCCCCTCCTGAGTACCTTCCTGTTTCTGACAATCTGGAGAAGGTCTGTGTGCCTTCCCTGGAACTCCTGGCAAGGACTGGGAGAAACCTGGGTACAAATTTGCCAGAGAACTGTGAAATTGCAAATTCCTTTTCTTCAGCTGGACCAGCTCTAAAAGGGTGTGCAACGAAATGAGTGAAAACAAAGAATGCATTTGTTAGGTTACTATTTAATGTTTTCAATATTTAGTATTTCAAGTTCTGCTGTGTTTATGCAATAGATGTTTAAATAACAGTACTGTGCCTCTCCTGAAATCAGCTTTTTGGACAAGAACTGTCCAAAAACCAAGTCTGGACAGTGTTCAAACATATCTGCCTCAACAGTCTCCTGTTTTGTTTCTCGATTCTGTCCACCATCCTGATTGACTCCAGACAGGATTACCTAGATAGGATTTTCCATGGGCAGGATTATAGACATGACTTTCTATAAAGCTGCTGGAGAGGGATGGAGGATGGAGGTTACTAATCCCCAAGGCCTGAGGTGCTGCCCAGAGAAGCAATCTGGGGGCTTGGCTGTGGAGATGCTGCTCTTGGAACAAACAGAAACCTCCTATTAAAGTGAACTTCAAATAAAATCTTCATGACAGAATCATTTTAAGCTCTTGTGCAGTGTTTAATTACTCTACTTACAAAATGAGAAGTGTCAAATTACATAAACCAGATTTTTTTTCAAGATGAAAGCCTCCACTAATGTAACCCTTGGGACTGGGAGCAATGATTACACAGGTTGTGATTCTCTTTGGCTTCAGTGGGGTGAATTCTTTGGTTCCCATGAAAATGTATGTTTAAACCTGAAGTAGAATTTTACCCTTTCCATCTACTTTCTCATGGTTTCAGGAAAGTCTCTAGATAGAAAATACAGCCTAAAAAAGGGAGATAGGTAAACTGAGACACTAAAAGCTCAAATCTTTTGTGCTTTAGCTTCATGCTAAATGAGTGGTGGAGGAGGAGACAAAGGGGAGATGAAGGCAAGAACATCTTAAGTGCTACAGGTCAGCACCACTTTTCCAAGAGTAATTTCTGAGAAATGTGTGGCTAACCCTTGAGCAAAGGTCATACTTTTGATTTCCTCTTCCAGCCAGGGAAATTTTAGCTTGTTTTCTCAACTGGAACAAATCCAGCTTCTGAGGGCAGCTTCCCCTGAATGCATGCAGGACAGTACTTTTGTTAAGTCCTAGAAGTGGTTCTACTTCCCATCCAAGAAGATTTAACAGCAAAAAACACCTTCAATCAGAAAAGAGAGCACAGGAAAGGGAAAGGGAGAGGAAGAAAAATACAAGAATGGATTTTTTCGTCTAGGGATTCTGGTTGACTGAGCAAGAAAGGAATAGGCAAATATATTCATACTTGAATATGCACTTGAAAGAGTTAATACTCTTTCCCATTAGGCTGAATTTCATGGTAGGTGCACATTATATGCAATACTTTTATATCAGGGTTTTGCTTCCTAAATGCTAAAATTAAGCTCTCAGAGTAAGATAGGAAATAATGAATCTGTTTCTGAAAGCCAGGCCAGCTATGGAGGGTAAAAATTAACTGAATTCTGGGGACTTATCCTGCAATATGAAATTTTTATTTCAACATTATTTTTTCTTTTGAAATTAGTCAGCATGATTAGAAGAATTTATTTCCTAAGCTGCCCCTGAATTGCATGCTGATGTTTTTTTTTTCCTTTCCCCCCTTCTTTATCTTTTTCACCTACAGAGGACTTTCCATGGCCAGAATTATATACATGACTTTCTATAAAGCTGCTGAGAGGGATGGAGGTTATGAATCCCCAAGGCCTGAGGTGCTTCCCAGAGGCAATCTGGGGGCTTTGCTGTCGAGATACAGCTCTTAGAACAAACAGAAACCTCCTGTTAACGTGAGCTTTAAGTAAAATTTTCACAACAGAATTATTTTAAGTTTTTCTATGCAGTGTTTAATTACTAATAAAATGGGAAGTATCAAGTTATATTTGATTTTTTTTTTCCTGCACGAAGCCCCTCCTGTGCAGAGCTGTGTGTGTTTGTGTGTACACACTCAGCTGTGGGAAGCACACACTGAGGGCTGCACTGGAATCCTTTCCACGAGTCACACACATGGCTTCTCAGGCTGTTGTGGGTTACTGTGATGCCCTAAACAGCCTTTCAGGAATTCTGGAGCCTGGCTCAGCACACCAGGACTGATATTCTTACATAGCTAGAATGCCCAAGAGCCATGGCTGGGAAACTGCATTTGTGAGGTGCTACAAAAAGAACAAAGATTCTCTCCTCCCACATTCTTCTTGTTTGTTCCACCACTTGTTCAGGCTCTTCCTGCCAGCCTGGTTTGTGGCAATAGCACAGATGTTTTACACCTTGCAGAAATATGCTGAACATATGATGGAAATCCATCCTGGAATCCAGCCTCCCTGGGAAGTCCACTCTTACTCTCAGTAGCCACTGTGGATGCTAATTTTGAAGACCCGAGTTTTTCTTCTCTTCCTTCCCTGAAAATTTACTTCACTGTGGCTGGCTACAAAGCTTTTTCTGCACATGCCTGGGTCTGAAAGGATGTGTAAAATACTGTGGATCCTCTTTGTTTTACAAGTACCATTCTCTGTGTAAGCCCTGGGGAATCTCTCTCCCTGTCTCAAACAGAACACATGGGATGTCTCTGCCATTTGCTCATGATTGTTCAAACAGCACTGCCAAGAGCCCCCGTGTGACCAGACTGCCCCCAACAGTTGTGGACCTCCTCAGAACCCCGTGGCTTCATTCTCACAGCTGTGGCCTGAGATTTCCATGAGTTTTGTGACAAAATTGGTGTGATATGGCTGAGAAAGAGCTGCCAGGTTTGAGTTTCCCCTTTCCTCAGGATTTATTTCTGAACTCCTTCCTTAGCATCTCTTTTTGCTTTGCCTTTCTCATTTCTGAGATCCTGCATGGGTGATACAAAGCAATCTCTTATCTAATGAGTGCTGAGGCCTCCTGGTCACTGCTGTAGACACCATTGAATCTGATTTTATCACTGCCAGAACAAAGGGTTTGATTCCCTCTGAGGCCCAAGAACAGGAATACAGGATATTGGATTAGGCACTGATGGCACAGTGCGCAGGAGGTTTTTGAAAGTCATTTCCCTTTCCCTCTGTCATTAATCTGCTTCTGTGGCTGATGAGCTGCCAGTGTTTTAAGAAGCAGATCTCATGGGTATTCTTTAGTGACAGGCCAATCCAGAAGCCCCTGCAGTGAATGCTCTGTGGACACATGTAACAGACCGAGGAACTTGGCCATTTATGTCTCTGTTTAAAGAAAAAAACTTTCTCAGACCAAAAACGGAACTGGACTAACAACCTCCTAATGGGTATACAGTGGGAAAGCTTTTTGTTTTCAAACCTGCACAAAGCACAACCTTCCATGCACTGGGATTCCAGAATCTGAATTTAGGGTTTTGCTTAAGGGCCTGAATAATCACACCATAGCTGTAGTTTAAACCTAAGTACCATCAGAGAGGATCTAGTCCAGTCCAAAGCAAAACCCCACCATGCTTCTGTGATTAATTTTTAAGAACTCCAGCATTGACAGGAATGATTGACCAGTTTTCAGACTGATGGGGGAGTTTTCTTGGAGCAACAGGAAATACATCCCAATACTTTGGTTCCTGTATTTTATCCCAGTTCTCTGGGTGACTGGACTGTCCTGTTAGTTGATAGCTGAGACTAAACTGCTGGGTTTTTTTCCAAATAAAGTTGCACATGGTAAGCTTCCCTGGGAATCCATGTACAGCTGCAGTTCACCAAAAATTCCATGATCTCAAAAGCTAATGATAGATTTGCTTATAAGTAGAAACAAAAAGCACCTAAGTCCTGCTTGTAGGCATTTGCTGGGGGAGTAAACAGTTTTTCAGAAGCACTGAAATGGTCCTCATTTCCCAGTTTAATGTATATTTGAAAGTCAAATTATTGTACAGAGTTTTCAACAGGGTTCCAAAAGATAAAGGAGTTCTTTAAGGTGCTGCATAACCACCAGTTCATAACACAAACTGTTTTAGAAGTGCTGTTTCAGCCTTACTGAAAGATATTTGGGTTTCTGGAAAGCCAGAGGTGGAGGAAAGAATTGGAACAAAATTGAAATAGAGCAGACCAAAATAACACAGTAAAGCATGTTATCAGCATTGAAAGGCCTTGTGACTTTGATAAATATTCCAGATAATGAATTTAAGAGACGGAGTTCTGCACACCGTGTGGCTCTATCACCATCTGCCTGGCACTGTAATTAATTGATTCTATCACAAAATTGCTTTGCTAATTAGATGGAACACAGTCTGGTAGTAGTACCTGAAGGGTTCATTTGCTGGCCTGGTGAGTGCTGTGCAATATTTCAGTGTCCAATCCTTCCATGAGAAGCAGGGATTGTGATCCCAGTGGCACTTAGGGACACATCCCTTTCTGCAGAGGACAAGGTGCGGGCCTCCTGTGCTCACACGTTTTTAGGCCAAAGAAGTAATCTCAAATCTACTTAGTCAGGGTCAAGCTGTTAGCAAGAATAGGTGCTGGTGAAGATCTTCTACCTGATAGTTCTTCCCCTTTTACTGGGGGTTATTCTCCCTGGAATCTTGAGGTTCACAGAAGACTTCCTGATAAGCTGCAGGGAAGATCTGAGTACCTGATTCAGCCTCCTGTTGAAATACAAATCTGTCCTTCCTGGCTGCTAGTGAAGAACTTTGACAAGGACTGTTTTCACAGGCAGCTCCAAAGGTGGAACATGGCTTTATTCTGCTAGATTTTTACAGTGTAGAAATTATTTATTTGTAACACACTGAAAATGGAAATGTTAACCTATCAATGCACTAGTTTTACATTATGATTTATGATGAGAATTACAAACTTCCAACCCAGTGGAAATTAATTTCTAAACATCTGCTTAGCATCCATTGAGGCACTTGGAGTCAAGGAACACCATATTGCATGGCAGAGATTTGGACTGCAGGTTTTGTTTGGGTTTTAAATAAGCCTAAACAACAGCTGTCTTCTTCCTCCTCCTTTGCAGTTAATTCATCATAACTGCAGTGAGTAAGAGGTCCTGCTGCTCCCTGCTAATGTGAGTCAGAATCACACAGAGCAGTGGGAGCACTGCTGGCCACCAGCACTGGGAATCAGAAAATATTGTGTCACTCCTTGTCCTTGAGGAAACAGCCATTTAGCAGAAGGTTCCAATTTCCACTGGGAATCTGTGTGTGTGAGTGTGGGGAATGCAGATGTGACCTCTAAACAAATGTGGGGAGATGATGGCTGTAGGGTTTTAGTACTGACAGTCTGATAGCTTTAACTTTTTATAGAGTGCTGCACTTGCTTGTTGTTAAAAAACAAATTTAAAGTCACTTAAAGCCATTTATCAAAAGATTTTTAGGTTGTTGAAGTAATAATATGAAAGTAAATTTTATCTATCTGTCTATCTATCTATCTATCTATCTATCTATCTATCTATTCCTGCTTTTATCTGTATAAAATCCTTTCAATTGAAAAAAGGTGACAATCCCCATGTCCCTGAAAACCTCTAAATAAATAAACAACAGTCCCAGGTGATAGATCTATTTGTATGCTTAATCAGTGCCCTTTAGCAGCATGAGAAATTGTCCAAGGACACACAAGTAATGGATAAGTGATATGACTGACACAAGCTTTAAAGGTATCTATTGATAATGATTTAACAGAAAAACATGCTATAAGGGAACTATACTTCCTTCTTGGTTCCTCGTTTTTATTATTTATGGGTTTCATAAGAAGTAGATGAAGATTTTGTTGGCCAAAATAAAAAGAAACTTAAATTTCTGAATCGAGATACCATTAACTGTAAAGTAAATGTAACAACTCTAAGATGAGAAAGAATAATGATAACTAACATGTAAAAGTCAGGTATTTTCATTCATGCTTTATGGTTCAAGGATGTAGTTCTTTAAAATGATTGTTGCTTTTAGAGGACAACACAAGGGGCTTGGATCCTGCCAGGAAGTCCTAAATGTCCTAAAATATATTAGGATGAAACAGTTATATCAAATATACCAAATACCAAATCTATTCTGAAGGAACCAAGGGGTTTTCTACCCTATGGGCTAAATGTTTAGGTGTCGGTATTACAAAAGCAGAAAATCAGAAATTAGAACAGTGAATGATTCAAATGGAGTGCCTCTATCCAGCATACAGGAGGAAAAGTAGTAAATATGATAAATATATATGATATATATTTAGACATATACTCATCCCCAAGATATTAGGCAATAAGTATGGTATATAATTATATACCACATATTAGATATAAAATACATATAATATGTATTTATTATATATACTAGATATTTATCATATATACATCTATTTTATAGCTATAAAATATGTAAGGTATATAATTATATACCTTACATAATGTTACCTATCCATTAGTCACAAAGGTGGGGGTTTTATACATAAGCACTTTTTCATGTGCTGATTTAGCCACATGCTCATTGATGACTCCCTCATGTGGACACAGCTGCTGTGGAAATGTGCCTGGCAGCCTTTGGATTTGTCCGGCTCTGTCCTGCATTCCTGGGCAGCCACAGTGCTGCTCTGGGCAGGCTGGCACTGAGGGAATGCTGCACCAGGGTGACTCTGGGGAGCTTTGCTGTGGCTGCTGCTCTGCTGACAGGTCTTGCACGGTGCTTTGGCCGTAGCCTCGTCTGGAGTGTTTCTGTGTCTGCGGGGTGACAGCTGCTGGTGTCTGTGTCTGAGGGGTGACACTGCTCCCAGGGTTACTTATGAGCAGTCAGGGTGTGAAGACTGAAGATCATCAGTCCTTGCACTGACAAACAATGAATTTCCCCCAGGCAGTTTCTGAGTCCTGTGCACTCCTGTAACTACTGCAAATGCTCTGGTGGTTTGGAGCTCTTAGTGGCTGCAATGTGTTCAGAGCAAACCTGTGAGTACTTGACTCTAATTTTGTCAGGTGTCATTCCTGTAGATTTTTACTAGCAGTGAAGTGACAGCTTTGCATTTAGAAAAAAATATATTTACATATATTAAGAAGATTGTTGCCAGTCACTACTTTATGCACACCTTTATAGAAGGGCAGAAAATAACACATTCTTATGTGCAATGTAATTAATTCGAGGTTATTATGGGATCCTGGCAAAATCTGGCAAAATGCAAGATCATCCAAACTGGTGTGTTCCCATTAAACCTTTCACAGCTGCACCCAATATGTCTTCTCAGAGGAAAAACCACAACCCCATGTCTAGCTGTAATCTCTGCTGATCAGGTTATGAATTCAGAGTGTAAGAACCTGAGATCTTGCCTAAATTCAGGACTCATGTTCCTCCCATGCACATTAACTGTAAACCTCAGGAATTCTCAGTGTAAAGTCATAATCTTTTGTGCTCCTTGGATCTAACCTGGATGCTGCTCTATTGTCAGAGTGTTTTGTGGGGCTGGAACTGCTCTGGGCAGCCTGAGAGTGGGTGGTGCTGAGCAGGGATGCTGATGAGGGCCCGCTGCCCACACTCTGCATGTCCAGAGGGTTTTACTTTGCATTTTTCTTCCATGTATCTCATGCCCATTCGAGGATGGGGGGTACTAGGCTCACCCTTAAATCTCATTTTTTGGGTTACTTTCACCTGAAGTGTCTTTACAGGCCACTCTGCCATTGTAACCTCTGGTCCTTCTGCACAATTGAGGCCACACTCTTCTGTGTAAAATGTCATGGTAACTGAAATCCACAAGTGATTAGTGACAGCATGTGATCAATGCTATTTGAGTGTAGAACAGAGGTCTAAAAGCAGTTTGTCTCTTAGATGTTGTTAGTCACAAAGTGGGTATGCTAAAAGGAAGGGTTCAGTGTTAAAACTGTAGCTTGACATTAACGTGTAAACATAACAAGGCAGGAACTGAAGAAGCTGAGGTGGTTACATCTCCAAGTTTGCTTGTAAACAGCAGCTGCTGAGACTGCAGCACCCGTGTGTTCATCACAGATCTTTCAACACCTCCTTCAACTCCTTTGCAACAAATCTGGTTTTAAAACAAATGGCTAAAACTGTCTGCACTCTGTATCAAAAGTACCCCATGACTGCTTTAAATACACTGAATATCTCTGACCTGGCAGTAATTCTGCCCTCTCCCCTGGCCAAGCATCACTTTAATCAGCTGTGAGGTGGTTTGGTTATTCACACTCCACTTCCAAATGCAGAGGCCCAGCCAGCAGCCACTGCTCTGCAGAGCTGCCAGTGCCTAATTGTTTCTGGCAATGGAAACTGTCTTTCTTAGGCTTTTTTTCTTCCTTCTCCCTCCTCAACTGGCATTTCAGGGCAGTAGCTTTCATAATACATTAGCTTAATGCACTCTGAGCTTGACCACAGCTTCCATTCCCACTGCTGCCTGAACCACACATGGTCCTTGAACTCAGCATTCAGTACAAATTATTTAGACAGATGAATAAATAAGCCTCTAAATATCCATGTCCTTGCAACAGCCAAACCAGATGAAACCTATTGTTCAGAGCAGCCTATTGCTGCAGACACTGAGTTGGTGAGCAGATGGATTCACATTCACAGAATGTGGGGGCACGATTCAGGAAAGTGAAGGGTAACACACTTGAGCAGAGTTTCAAGGACATGTTAACTCTGCCACAGTCCCCTTTCTAGTGACAGCACAGCCAGTGTAAGAGGCAGAATCTGTCACCACAGTGGGGTTCATTTTTACTCAGCAGAAGGCTCAGTTCATCTGAAAGGAGGAGAAACAATAGATGATTGTGTAACAAGCAATTCCTTCTGAAAGTCAATCTTGGTGCTTTTGAAAGGCCCAGCTGGATGACAGCTCTCTCTGCTTTGTCAGACCTGAAAAGGGTCTCAGACTGAAACAAACTCTTCCTGTCTTGTTGTTCCGGGCATTTTCTGTGGGCTTGAGCCAGATGAGGTCCAGGTGAAGCACACCAGGGAAGTCACAAGGCTGCAGTGCCTCTGAGCCTTCTGGCTGCCTGATGTGCTTGAACACCCAAACCAAAACAATGCATCTTCGCCCCAGCTGAACACACAAAATGGTTAAATGGGAAAAAAAAAGAGATCTGTTATTGTCTATAAACCTTGAAGGACTGGATTAAGACCTCCTTAGCCATAAGTGTAACTCTGACATGGTCCCTTTCCAGTTTGACAATTAAGGGTAGGAACTGAGTCTGACAGAGTAGGGAAGGATTTTTTCAATACTCTTAATAAAGCCTTGGGTGAATTTATGGAGACATAAACTCAGGGTTGGTTTGCAGAGAGAGACATGACATCCTATCCAGTAGGGTCTGCAGCTCTGCCTGAAGACAAATGTTTTACTGGCCCCTCAGTTAAATGATTGAAGATGTGTTCCAGGGTTACTCTTGATTCTGGGGGGGCTGAGTAGAAAACTGAATCACTCCTCTCTGCCTAGAGTGGGGGAAAAAAGTAATTTTCTCTTGTCCTTTGACAGTGCACTGGGGTTCCTTTTATCTTTTTGCACACAGACAGCAATGAACAGACATTTCCTCCTCTCAAAGGAGAGATGGTAACAGCCAGAAAAGCAGTTTCAGGTCATGCTAATATTCACCTGTACAAAATATATTTGCATGAGAAATGGGAGTGTGGGTGGTACTGGTGTCACTTGTCACATCTGAGCAGGGCCACCCCTTCCCACACCAAAAGCAAAAAGGTTTGCATGCAGCAGCAGCAGCAGTTTGGCTTTTCATGTCCATCAACATTCAAACAGCAGCTGCATGACATGAAGTTTAATGGGAATTGGAGTATCTCTGTGAAAGGAATTATACAGGGCTTTCTTCTGTGTTCTACACTTCACAATACAAAATGGAATTTCAGTGGAATTCCCATGGAATTTCAGTGTCCCACTGAACCATCTAAACCACTGAGCAAATAACTGAAAAAAGAAATTGTAATGTAAATATATTCCAGATTCTTAGGTTACAAATCTATTAACATACTATAAGGAACAAACAAAATCATGGAGATCAGGAAGTCAGAAAATTCTTCAGGTAAAGAGAGGTACAAACCTCCTACATTATTCAAATAATATATTATTTTATAATTTTTTCTCATTTCACCAGAAGAGCTATTGAAGGTGATCTTGTTTGGATGGTACAAAAAAGCAAATAATTGTCTGACAAGTGCATCTGAGTGTGCACTGACACATGTAAAATCTTCTAATAAAGAAAAAGAGAAGTAAACCAGACAGAAAATAATTCATTATTGACTAAATTGAATATTTTTAAGTTTGGTAAAGAAGAATTTTGAACAGAAAGATTCTTTGGAAATCAGCTTTACTTTTCAGCAGAGTATTATGAATTCAGGTTGTATCCAGGCCACTTCATGGGAGCAATCTAAAACATTCCAGAGGCAAACAAAGGTTCAGGCCCAGCTTGAAGAGCACGAGCTCTGGAGCACACAGGCTCAGAGGTGCAGGCTGGCACCCAGCAGAGCACAGGCCTGGCTGCTACATGAGCTTTGTTACCTCTCCAATATTTTTTATTTGGAACCTTTTGTCACCCTTTGCAGCTGCAAAATCCTGCAGTTTGGGTAATTGCTCCTGGTTTCCCCTCCTGCACAGCTGCTCCAGGGGAAGATGGCAGTTCCCCAGTTCATAAACATCACCAGGACTGCCACACTGCCACAGCACATCTCAGCCTGGGCCCTTGCACCTGGCAGCTCTGCCACCTCCCAGGACCACTGTGTACCTTCAGAACATCGTGCTGCATCTCCCAAACAGCCTCTACATTTCTGGCAGGCATCTCAGACAATTCCAGGTAAAATCACATGGAATTCCCAGCAATTAACGTTGTGGGAGTTCCGGTCTGGGTGTGGGTTTTTTGCTTGTTTGTTTGTGGGTTTTTAAGGGTGTTTTTTGTTTGTTGCTTTGTTGTTTTTTTGGGTTTTTTTTGGGTTTTTTTTTTTTTTAGAGTTAATAAAATGAGAGAAGCAGCAGCTAAGCAATAATATTTTGTGGTGCCAAGGGTAGTCCTTGTGTAAATGAGAACAACTTTTATTGGTGTTGGACTGGTTGCACAGTCATTGCAAATGTCAAACAGAAAAATGATGCAAAGGGAAAAAGAATTTGTTAGGAAATTTATTGGAGTAATTGGTCCTGGTAATAATTGTCATATTAATTTTCATATGTAAGTAATTGGTGATATCTTCCATAAATCTTTTTAATTCCTAATCTAGTTCCAAGCTGCCCTAATGATTTTAAACCTTTATGAAGTTGCTTCAGTTTACACCCTTTTGTATCTTCACTGTGCCTGTTTTTACCAGCTCAGAACAATTCTCCTCTACCACTGGCTGTGATGTCTCCACTTTTTGGACATATGAAAGTTCTCTACAGTTCCTGCAACATAAAATTCCTGTTTTACCTTTCAGCGCTTCACTGGCTCTACTTTGAAGGCCACTCTAATCCAAACACCTCATGTCCCATGAGGTAATGCTGTTTGCTGCCAGCTGTTGTGGAACTGGGCAAGTCACTTAGGGATCTGGCCTTTATGAGAACACCAGAAACCCAAAGTGATGTTTTGTTAGCCTCAGGGAGAACCATTCAGATCGTAAACTGTAAAACATTACATGGGCAGATCCAATTTCCTTTGGACTGAGAAGCAGTGGGGTACAATGATGGTTAAAAAATGGGTGTGCAAACCTATCCCAGCTGTAGCAAGTGCAAATGATGTGTTCTGTGAATCCAGATGATACAAATGTCCCATCTGTTCTCAAAGGGAGCTGTAAAATAATCCCCAAAATTATGAAGACGAAAAATATGTCAGTGTTCTGTTGAGGAAGAGAGTGAGGCACAGCCAGCAGGCAGGAACAGAGGCATCACAAACTGACTGAGCAAATAATGAGCTTTCAGTTCTTTGCAATGAAAATTCTTTTGAGACTGATTGTTTCACTGGTGGAAAAATGCTTTATTTCCCAAGGTGATCCTTCTGTCCCAGTACATGCTGCCAAAAGATATTTTGTCTTCAAAGCATGTTTTAAAACTAAAATTGTTTTGAAACCTGTTTTTCCTACAGATGACAGGGAGCTAAGAAGTCTCTCTCAGGGGAGCCCTTTCTGGTTCTTCACCTGTTCCCATCAGAGAGGGCCATGCAATGGGGTGCAGGGTGTGGATTCCAAATCAGCCTACGTCTGATGGATTTAGCAAGTGGGAACTTAGTAACATCAAAATGGCCATGTCAAATTTAGGCTAAGGGGCAGTATTACATAGATGTGATGCAAAAAATTGACCCCCAAGTTGAAAACTAATCTGCATCAATATTAAAATACAGTAAAAAAAGTTGATAGTTTGCAGCTAATTTTCCTATGTCGGTAATTTTTTTAGCCACTTGTCCCCTGAACTGTGTCTCTGCTGAAGTGGGTACCCAGTTGTCACCACAGCCAGTGAGTGATAATGAATGAACCACTCATGGCCCAGGTTGGGTTGCCATTTAATGCTCTGTATCTATGATCTAGAGGAGCATGACATAGAAAACTGTGCCAAACACAATATAAGGAAGACAATTCTCATCTCTGGTGACTTCTTGTGCCCACCAGTTCCTCGGTATTTTTGCATTGATGGCAACTAAAGAAAAGTACAATGACCTTAAACCAGAGCACCGACACAGGATGTAATTTCTCTACTACTACAGTACCTTGATGCCACCTTTATCCCTGCATTTTACCACGTTGTCCTTGGCTGTATTTGGGAGTCATAATTTGAAAATCTGGGGAAAAGTTCTTTTTACCTCTACAGATGCTACAGCTCTCCTGAAGAGTTGCAGATCTTATGTCCCCAACTGTAGGAAAATTTACAATTTGCAACTTGCTTAAATCAGTAGAAATGTGTTTGTTTGTTTGTTTGTTTTTTAAAATCAGAAGCACATAAATAAACCTCTAAATTGAGTGAGTTTTTTCCTATTTTTAGCTATCAGGTTTTCAGATCTCTTTCAGACTGATTAATAGGATCAAGTGCCAAAAGTGCAGTTTCCACTCATGTTTCCTTTTAGGATTGTGCTGTTCTAAAAGGAAAGTATTTTATAAAATTGTCTGTGTAGTTAAAAAGTATTGGTGATATTCTGCTTTTGTGCTCTCCCTAAACACCTGGGCATTTTTGGTTGGGATTGCTGCTCAGAGATGTGCTGTTCAGCCAGAGCACCCAGCAGGATGCATTGGAACTGTATGCAGTCTACTATTGAATGTCCCACATTCTTTCTAAAGGAACATCTGATTCCACAAATGTGTTTACTGTGAGGAGAGTGATCATTAGTGAAGTTTGATGTACTCTTCAAATGATGCACAAAAATCATCCCAAATAGCTTCTCCTTTTTGCTCCTCTTTGCAGATTGTGTGTTCCTCCCTTAATACCAAGTTCCAGGCCAAACAGAAACCACTCTGGATTCACATTCTTTTCTGGATGTGTCTCTGAGGCAGAGCTGGAATTAAAATATCCAGTGACTGGATATTGTTGGGCTACTTGTCAACATGGCTGCTGCAATAAAGCAGCAATTCGTCTTTCAATAAAAAATAAAATACAGTAAAATACAATAAAATACAATAAAATAAAATAACCCCCAGTCAATTTACCTCTCAAAGCTTTTATTGTCTGGTCAAGGCAGCAGGCTTTACCCTTTCTCTGCTGCCCGGGGAGTGAGGGTTCTGTGGTTCCCTGTATAACCACTGCCCTTGGAGCAAGTTTCAGGGCAGTACATTGAGGTTACAACAAGAAAACCTGGTTTGCAAATTTCTAGAAACTCTGGTCTTCTGTGTTGCGCTTTCTGTGACCAACTTCTTTAACAAAGCTGGTACTTTTTGCCAAATGTTTGGGCATTATGTGCTGGGTATGTTTGGAGAGTGAAAACAGCCAGTCTGTACCTCGGTAGTTTAGCTTGGAAATAACCAAAATACTGATTTCTGCTAATAAGAAGAGACGTTAAAGTGTGGATTAGAAGCAAAATTCAGTATGAGGGGGTCCTAGTAAGAACTGGTCTTCCAGCTGGGACTAAAGAGCTCACAATTACTCTCTCCCCGAGAGGATCTCGGACCTCTTTTGTAAAGTTCCATCTCTTTAAATCCTGAGGCCTTGCTATAGAAATCCCTTCCCCAGTGGAATGGAGACTCCCCTGCATTTGTCATCTAACCACAAAAATCATTACAGGTCCTCAGTAAGTGGAAACCGAATTCAGAGAATTCCTCTCTTGTTAGCAAGAGTCAGTGCCAGGGAATGGATAGACACCAACCCAGTAGCCAGGAGAGCCAGGCTTTCTCCTTAAGCTCCTGTGCAATTTAAAGCAATTGACTTTTCTGGCAGCATTTTCTTCCTCTGCCCACCTTTTGTGTTTTCTAGGTATCTGTCATCTGAAAGGACAAGGCCATTTTGCTTCAGTTTTAGTTGGGGCTTTTAAGTAGAAGTAATCTTGTAGCAATTTTGCAGCTTAATCAAAATAAAGCTAGGATGCTGAAAACCTGTAAGGATCAGATGCTTACAGAGCTGCTTTTCTTAAACCATAAAACTAATAAAGATTACTTGTCAATGAAGGAAAAAACAACTGCTGAAAGACAAATTCTCATTTTAAAGATGGAAACAGAGTGATTAACATGCTTGCAACTAAAAAAGCACAATTAAAAGATAAGAAACTTTGAATTAAAGAGCCCACAGAAATGAAGTGTCATAGAAGAACTCTTTGCATTAGGAGTAGACAGAGGTCATGGAGCTTTAGCGGCCATGTCCTTTAATGAATTATCTTCACACAGGTTCTTGAGGACTGCAGGCTTCCGTATGTCATATAGTGTAATTAAAAAAAAAAAAAAAGCCAGGGGTATTTCAGGAAGTTCCAGCAAGAAATGTATTAAGTGTTGGAGCTAAAATCCCTGTTTGCATAAATGCTGTCAAAGCTGAATTGCTTCTGCCAGCTCTGAGCTGAAGGCCAGACATCTGAGGACAGAGACTGTAAGGAAGCTTTACAGAGGAATCCATCTCTCCTGGAGAGATGCTCTGCATAAAGGTATCTTGGCATGTGCCTGAACACACAGCTCAAACAGGATCTAAACCAAACCTCCCCTCTGAGAGGAGCCCTCTTGATAAGGCTGCTTGCAGCACCTTGATGAGATCCCCTCCAAAAACTGAAGCATCATTTTATTTATTTGCTAGAGAGCAAGTTTGGACTAGACTCTGCATGTTTGTAATGCAGGTGCATGGGAACTATGCATCTATTATTTCCTATTCTATTATTTCAAGTGGAGAAGTGTGAGTTGGGAGAAACTGCTTGAAATGAAAGCATTAAGTCAGTAGGCACAATGGAAATGATTGAATTGGAGTTGCCAGCCTACATCCTCATACAGGAGGATGAGAAACTGTCAGGCTTGGAGAGATATGGATCCCTTCCCAGTGCAGATTCCACTAAAAAGGTGAAGAAATTATTCTTCATGTAACAGGTGATTCCAAGCCATCATAAAGTAAATTGATGGCAGAAAGATGCTGGCTATTACTTAGTAGAGGAGAAGAACAAAGGATTCCAAGGTGTGGTTCTGGAGGTATTTGAGCATCCTTCCCTCCTGCCCAGCTGGAGTCATTAAATCATGAAGTGCAATGTGGAAAACTGTAGGGAGATATGGGGTATGGGGTATGCCCTTAAGGAAAAGGAGATGGGAACCTCTTCAGCAGCTTCAGAAAAACATCCACACTTGGAGAAGAAATAGAATGAAGGAAGAAAAGAGCAGATTATTCTGGGGATTAAATTTTGCTGTGCACTTAAGAGAAGAGGAGACTACTGCAGTGCATGTCCCTCACTGTCTGGCACCACAGACCTATGTGGTATCTGGCATTTTTGATAATGAGTGGTGCATGTTGGTGCTTTGATCACTGACACATCATAAGGCATCCCACAAGTGCAAGGGGATGTCCTGCTGTGCTGTGCACAAGTCTGGCTGCACATCTGTCAGGCTCTCTTAAACTCCTGGCATCTTGTACCTCCCCAGGCCAGCAGCTCCCACCAAAGCTGGAAACAATCTCCGGTCTTTCTGCATGTCTCAAATCTGGGACAGACAGGAGAACTCCTGGAGGTGCTTGCAGAGACCCCAAATCACCCAGTCTCTTCCCTGGTTTGGACTGAGGCACTGGGCTCCATGCTTGGGGATGTGCAGTTACATTCCTGCTGATGGGGTGCTTCCTGTCATTGGGATTGTGTTCACGCCTCAGACAACTGCACTAAACTGGCTGAGTTTGGAGTGGGAAAAAAACAGGATTTGCCATCAAGAGCTGCAGGGTCCCAAGTCTTCAGCAGTGGAGAGGGCATTTTATTCTTGCTGTGTGCATAAAGATTTCCTTGCTTATGAGTAGAAGTTTATTCATCCTTTCACTGGGGTCTCAAGGGTGCAGCTCTCTGTGCTGGAGTCAGTGGCAGCACAGCTGGCAGCCAGCTGTGCTCTTCTGCTGTCCCTGAGCCAGATGCTGAGGGACAGCCTCCTAAGTGGCTCTACTGATTCCAGGATGAGGATTTTCTGTGCTTTTCCCTTCTGGGAAGTGTCCCCTGGGCCTGATTTAGGTGGGTTTTTGTGCACAGACAGCCACAGTAGGAAAGCTTCTGTTCCTTCTTGATTTGGTGAGAGAATTCTGTTTATTTAGGACAAGTTTGTAGACTCTCTAAAGATTCTAAGGCAGGAATCTTAGTGCTGGATTTGAAAATGCTGTTTGTATATTTTAAAGCTTTGGTTTTTGTCATTCATGCCTTAAATGAATGTTTTACATATCTCTGGACATTCCTTATGCTCTTAGATATAAAAGCAGAGATGTAGTTGAATTTGACTACCATAAGTACTTCATATTTGAATACATAGTCACTAAATAGCTGGATGTGGCAAGCACATTGACATCTACAAAAGCTGGAAATAACTATCTTTTTATAATACCACATATGTATTGGCAATCTGCATAATTGATTGAATAATCAGTGGGTTTGATTGCTTTTACTTGTGTCTACAACCAATTTCCTCAGAGATAAATCTCAGAAGTGCTGGGAAGGAGGTGGAGGAGGCAGGCACATACAGAAAGGGAAGGCAGTTTGCAAAAAAAAACATTTTTCTGCCTTTTTATTTCTCTGACAGCTTTTGGACCCCTTCATTTAAGCATTTGAAACGCTGACTGAAGTTCATGACTGCCAATTAATAATTTATATTCATCATCATTATTTTCTAGAGATAAATCTGACTTTTTATTCTGAAAACCAACCAACCATCCAAACAGAGCTGACCAAAACCTAGAAACACTTTGCAAAGAAAATCCAATGGTTCTCTCAGAAAGAAACATCTAAAGCAAGAAAGTCAAAACAAATTCTATTTCTGACTAGGAAGTTCTGTTAAACGCTGACCCTGCCAGCCCACCTTGGCCCTGTGTCATTGAAGCCGCTGGGCTCCATCCCTGAGTATTCTCTTGCCTGGACTTTGCTCGGGTCACTTTTCCCCTTTGTCCTGGACTAGAGCAGGATTCTCAAGGCACAGCTGTCTCTGTATGGGCAGAGCTGCAGTCCTGCTCCTGGGCCTTTGCCCTTGCTTAGGAAATTCAGTGTTTGGGCAGCAAACAGATTTGTTACCTGGCCTACAGGAGTTCTGTAGAGGCCACTGTGGAGTCCCCTTCCTGTGGTACCTCCAAACAGCCTGGGATAACTCTGGTCTCTCCAAATTTGCTGTAAAAGCATCCCATGAGCCACGGTTTCATTTCCAGCTAATATCCACCTGGTGCTGTGTTAATATTATCTGTTCCTGTCAGTGGAACATTTCAGAGCCTATGCATTACAGGAATTAAAGGCGAGAGCCCTTTTGGAGAGGGCCAGAGTGTCAGGCCTAGCTGAGCTGGACTCAGTTAAGGCTGAAGGAAAACCATGGTCTAAACCACTTAATTTTGTAGGCACCTGCATGGAAATGAGAGCAATCTTCACACCCCTCTGAACTGGTTGCTACAATTGTTCTAGTACAGAACTCTGCTGATCTAAACCCAATGCAATTCAAAGCTGTCCTGCAATGAAGTGCTGGGAAACATCACTTTGTGCATTATGTAAACCAAACATTTCTGGGGAAAATAATCTCAGCATTCTTTTTGCAATTCTGACCTGTAACAACACCAGCACAGCACAGGGATTTTCTTGCCAAATCCACAGGCAACTCACTAACAAATGAGGAGACTGCCAATGCAGCTATACCAATGTCCACATTTTTGTACTGCTATTATTTATTTTCTGTGACTTGGGTGATGCCAGTTGGCCATCTATTAGGCAGCAGCTACTTATTTTGCAGTTGCTTTTCCATCTAGCTTTAATGTGCTTTTTGGAGGAGTTTAAGGGATTACCAGACAATGTGAAAGACAACACTTAGCATTTACTTGGTGTTGTGCTGTCTTCACCTTTACCAAAGTTGCTTTCAATTACCAAAGTTATCTTAGGGATAGATCCTAAAAATCCCTGCTGTGGCCAGAAGCTGGTTCTGACTCTATGAACAATTTCTCCAAGTTTGCTGTCATGATAGGTTGTGACAGCAAACATTAAAATGGGTATGATTTCTGGTCTGTGAATGACTGTAGCTGTCAGACTTTGTGTTCCTCCATGTATGTTCTAAAGTAAATTAAGGGAACTTCTTGTCTGTTCTTCCTTTAAACTGCACCTTTAGTTGTATAATTTCTCAGCCATGATGGGCATGAACAGTGTTACAAAATCACAGTTTAATTATAAAATTCCAGCACAGCTGTTCTTGACCTGCTGCCCTTGCTCTAAGAGGGCTCTTGGTGGGTTTAATTGTTGTGTATTTTTCTCATGATGCATTCTTCCATTCAAGACACTGGACATGCTGCCCTGCTTCCCTGTGTGCACGTGGTTTTCTGCCAAAATAGGACCAGTGACATGAGGATAATTGGCTCCTATAATGCTGTATTTCCTTTTCAAGAAACCTTCATGTAATGACTACAAAAGGCAGTCATAAAAAGGAGAGTAGAAGGAAGTCAAACGTCAGGAATTGTTTTATTTCAATGACTGGAAGTAATTTTTAGCCACATTTGTTTCACTAGTGAGTGCCAAAATGATATAAATTTTGACTGATGTCAGTGTGCTCCATTTGTCAATTTGCTAGTTTGCTGTTGTAGGAGAAAATGCTGGAAGGAAGATTTTTTTAAATAAAATATTGAAGTACTTGTACCTGACACTGTTTATTTCAGACAATTCTGTAATTTCTGTGAGTTTGGTCTGCCTAAAGATGACAAGGTTAAGGACATTTCTGTTAACTCAGTTTTTTCTCAGTCAGGAAGCTATTTGCTTTTTACTGGATTGATGTTTAGCTGCTAGAGAACTTTAAATATAATATTCCTGCAGCTGTACACAACTGCAAAGCATGCCAATAAAGCAGTTTAAAAAAAAAAAGAGAGATTACTTACGGAGATTGGAATAATTGCTGCCTATCCCAATAGTGATGGAGCTTCCAGAGATGAGAGGAATATGGAAGAAAATAACTAAAAAGGGAAAAATGAAGAGAAAGGTCCTTAATAGCAGTTTGATTTTGTTTGGTACCAGATATGAGTCGAAGGCATGTTAAGGTTCACCCGCTCTTTCTGGGCAGGATTGCACATCTCAGACCCAGAGTGCACACACAGATGCAGCTCAAATGGGGGGAAAACACCGAACAAGCCATTGCTTCATACTTCCAGGAATTCCTCCTGTTCAGGAAATGATATGAATGCCTCTCAGATTCCAAACCCCACGTATAAACAGCAATGTGTTATATAAATATGCTAATTATTGTTAAGTCATCACCAGTCTTTGAAACAGGCACCTACCACTGTAAAACCAAGTAACTTCCCTGATTTGTGCGAGCGCAGCTTGAATGCATCGGGCATGTGTGTGCCAAACTGGGATAAATTTAGTCTAAAATCTGATACACATACTCCCCCTATGCACTTAGGCTTTAATATTTATAACTTGCTCTTCAAAGATTTATATTTACAGGCAACAAAATGTACACAAGTAAAACGTGTCCTAAATAACCAAATCTTTAGATTTCTTAAAAGATGAGCCTGTTTGCTGATACGGACGGATTTAAAGCCTGGCTCCCGAGAGTCGCTCGCTGTCTCACAGACTTCGGCTCGGGGTCTCGGCGCTGCCCTGCCCTGCCCAGCCCGCGGCGCTCCCACCGCTGGCACGGCCGGGAAGGGGCTGCTCCCTTCCCGGGAGGGGGCCCGGCCCACACAAAGTTTCGGGCAGGGTCCTTTGGGCAGTGGGATCCCCGCACCCCGCACCCGCGGCTGGGCGGCAGCCCACGGGCTGGGGCCCCTCAGAGCCTGCCCCAGCCGGAGGGATCGGCCCCTCAGAGCCTGCCCCAGCCCGCTGGGCTCCTGCTTTACCCCGGCACGGCTCACGCCTTTCCCAGCTCGGTTCCGTCCTTACCCCGGCTCGGCTCGGCTCTTGCCTTTCCCCGCTCGGTTCAGGCTCTGCCTTTCCCCATCTCAGCCCCTGCCTGTCTCCAGCCCGCTTCAGCCCCTGCCTCCCCTCAGCCCGGTTCGGCTCCAGCCCCTGCGTTCCCCCATCCTGGCTCAGCCCCTGCCTTCCCCCGGCTGCTGCCTGGCCCCATCCCGGCGCAGCCCGTACCTTCCCCCATGCCGCCCTGCCCTGCCTTACCCCAGCCCGCCGCCGTGCCCGCTGTCTCCATCCGCCCCCGCCGCGGCTCCCCGGGGGCCGACGGGGCCCCGCCGCCTCCTGCCGTGCGCGAGGCCGGAGCGGGGCCGGGCCGGAGCCGGCGGCCCCGGGCTGGGGGCCGGGGGGCGGGTGACCCCCGCCCCGCGGGCAGGGCCGCACATGCCGGGGGCAGCGCGGGGGGGCCCAGGGCCGCACATGCCGGGGCTGACCCCGCCGCTCATCCCCCCTGCGGCAGCGCCCGGCAGCGGCGAGCGGCGGTACCGGGGCTGCTGCGGGGATTCGCTGCCTGCATGCGGAGCTGTAGGCGGACAGCGGCTCCGGAAAGCCGAGTCCAGCCCAGCACTTGGGCTGGAAGGGAGGGACTGCCTGGAGTAAACCCACGGGGACGGACGGGATTATGCGACGGTGCGGAGGATATAATTCCGTGGGGCTGGATGGGGGCTAGGAGGAGGATGTAGGCGTGTAGTCCAAGTGAGGGCTAAAGCCAGTTTATAGTAGTAACATCTACTTGTTACCAGGGGTCTTGGGCACGTTTCTCACTGTGCTTCACTGTGCCCTAGTGCTGGATACAGAGGGAACAGCAGGTACTGAAGAGTATGAGCTTTCATAAGTGGTTGTTTACCTCTAGGAAAATGATCGTTAGCTCTTTAGGTAAAGAATGTGTGAAGTGAGGCCCCTTTTCTGAATGTCCTGCCAGCAGTTTGGGGTTTTTTATGATGCAAGTTCCATTGGCAGTTTCTGTCACCCACACACATTAGCTCTGCAGTTCATTGCAGAGTGGTCCCACTGAGCCTGTTTGTAGGGCATGGAGCTGGAGCTCCACGGGTGTGCGGGCAGCCTTCTTTACTTCCCTATCCCTGGGTGGTTTTGTAGCCTGGAGAGCAAGTTCTCACAATCAGAACATCTTTGCAGTCAGTATTGTGGCTGTTCAGCTTCTCCATGGTTTAGCCGTGAAGAATGCAGGGCTGTAATGAAGTTGGGGGTAGATGTAAAACATGTGGACTCCCTGGTAAAAAGTTTCCTGCTGCCACTGATTGCCTTTTTTCATTTGCTTTTCTTCTTAAATCCAGGTGAGCATTAAGGGAATCTAAGGCAATTGAAATGAGGGTTTATGGGAATTTACAGGTGTGTTTCCTTAGGGATCACAGAAACCTGTACCTGTTGCCAAAACTACAGTACCTTGCTACCCTAACATCCCTTAGAATGCTGCTGCAGAAGTTACCTCGTCATATATTTCTTCAACCCCTCAGAAAGTCTGACTCCTTGAAAGACTCCTTGTTTATAATTTCAATAAATGGAAACTGCATGTCTTCCTTTTATGGGTCTTTGTTGTTTGGTTATGGCATGAAGGGGTGAATCTTTACACGCATTAGAAAATCTGATTTTCTGTGTGTTGGGTTTTGGTTATGTGCCCCTTGGCCTCGTTCTGCCTGCCAAGAATCATGTATGTGTACAACACTGCACTTAAGGATTTCAAAATATTTTCTCCACTTTAAAGTTCAGGAATTCCTAATGTTTAGTAATTCTGCAAATTTTGATGATGACATCTTTGTTCAATGGCACCTCACATTTACTCAAAGGATCAGTATTTAGTCCTGACAGAATTAGGGTCTTAAGTTTGACTGAGATATCCATGCTCAGACAATTAAATAAGCTCATAAATTGTGGAAAGTGCCTTAGTAACTGACTTTGGATGCTGGGGAATTGCTCAGTGTTTGCAGTTCTGAAGAAAGCTCTCAGCTTGGATTTAGAGTCCTTTCTGTGAGAGTCTTGTCCTTTTGCTGCAGTAGGAGTTGCAACTGCTTCTGAGACAGAGAGCATTTGCTTCTGGGTCAGACAACACAGTGCCCAGCAGGATCCATCAGAGCCTGCAGGAGCATCCCCACAGTTACCAGGAACCTCTGGAACCAGCAGTACTCGCTGTGCCCAGCTGCAATGGACTGGAATGGTGTGGCCTTTAATCACCCCACTGATTTCCAAATCTGCGTCACATGCATGTGGAAATGGGGTAGATTTTTACCCTTCTTCCTTTGTGTTTTTCAGCTTTTAGACTTTCTGGTTTCACCCCTTCTGCTGTGCAGCTGAGTGGAGCCTGGCTGTGGAGTGGGGCTCGGGCCAAACTCGTATTTGCACAGCCAGTGCAGCAGTGCTGTGTTGTGTCACAGGAATACTGTGAGTAGCTTACATCATTAGTTGCTTATTCTGGTAGCATCTGCTTTTCTGTTTTGGTAAAACACATTGGTATTAAAGAAAACTCGCCACAAATTATTTAACACATAGGAGTTTGCTTATGGATAGTATTTGGGAGAGCTGGAACAAAAATAAAAACGATTCAGTATTCCTGCTGCTCCAATCTGTTGACTTAGGGTTAGTTTGTCCTTCTTGGGACATCACAGAGCAGGAGAGACCAAGGCAGGGTCTGTGTGAAGCTGAGTGGTTCCAGTCTGAATTCTGCCATCTTCTCATGGCGTTCTCATGCCTCTCTTCCCCAGTCTACAGAAATGGGGAGTGTGACTGACTGGGAGCCCAAGCACATTTAGGTTAAAGTCTGGAATGGTATTCTTTATGGATGGAGCTGCACAGAGTTGCTGTCCATAGTGGCTGTTGCCCAATTTACTGATAAGGAAAATAACCACAGATAGATAATTCTATTCTTAGAGATTTTACATTTTCTCCAGTCGAGGGACTTCATTATAAAGCTGCTGTCAGCGCAGTGACAGACCTCGGCTCATCTTCCCATCTCCTGGGGTTTGCTTTGGGATCTTTGGGGCTGAGTGGAAGCTGCAGTCTGGTAGCCAATTCTTGTAAGGCAAAATAAATTTTCTTGCTATAATGAGATCACTTTTGACTGAGAATTTTTATGTATTCATAGCAAGACTTTTGGGGGATACCGTTCACCATGTCTTTTTTTTTGCTTCATGGATAAGGTGGTAATGAAGTAAATGCCAGGTTGATTATACAACAAGTCACAGATAAAATGCTTCAGAAATGAGCAAAATTGATTATGGGAACAGGAAAGTCTTTTCTGCATGGAAAATCTGGGAGCAGTGAAATTTCATCACTGCTGTAGCCTGCAGAGCTTTCTGCCCTTGCGTCCCCTTGGGCCGGCTCATCCTGCCCCTTGCTGGGCATTCCCAGTGCTCTGGCACTGCTGGAAAAGCTGATTACACCAGGCTGGGCATTCCCAGTGCTCTGGCACTCTGCCTCAGGGAATTCCTTGCTAGAGTCTCCATGGTGTGGTGGAGCTGGCTGAGTAAAACTGTGCCTGCTGCTGAGAGCAAAAGAGGTCGGGGAAGAGGCTCTGGAGTTTGGTGGGAAGCATCTCGTGCTTTCAGAGCTCCCTGGGTTCTGAAATGTAATAAAAAGAGTCCTCTGAAGGAAAAGTTTTCAAAATTTCGGAAAAAACTTAAACAGTTGTTTGCCAGGTTTTAAATATTTTCTGAGTTTGGACTTATTGTAGAATTACTAACCAAGGAATTTCCTCCATTCTGAAAGCTTTTTTTAATGAAAAGAGTGGAATTTTAAAGATATACATTTACTGTAGGACATTTTTCAGCTGGCATTTATAGGACAGGTAAATTTATTCAAAATAATATTTTCTAGACTTTTAAATCAAGTGTTTTTGTTCTTTAGGCATAAAATCTGTCAAGAGGAAAAATAACTTTAAATTATTCATACAGATGAAACATATCAGTAACAAATATTTCACAGCAGCCTGAAGACCCAAAGGCAGAAGTCCTGTTCTTTTACCTGCCACGTAAAGGAATGAGACCTGGAATGAAGAGGCTCTCTTTCTATAACTGCCATGGCAGGAAAGGATTCTGTAGGAATTTTATGTCATGCCCAAATTCTCTGAGGCTGTTTTTCTGATTTTTAACTTGCCAACTCTCTTATTCTCTGGAAGAAAAGTGCTCTTGGGCTCTGTGACCAGATTTATTTATTCACCTGCTTGCAGACCTTTGAGGGAGATGGTAAGTTATTCTGTCAGTGCCTGCTGTGCATTTTTTTTTTTGATTATCTGTATATATGGTAAGAAATAATTTGGTCCAAGATAGTTATTGAAAATTCAATATTTCTCCTAAATGCATTCAATCTTCCTAATGCCAATTTTAAGGACGTAGAATGGAAAATTTCATCTCAGTGTTCTTTTCCTTACCATTTTCCGACTCCTTAATTAAATTTCTAGCTAATTATGCAATTTATTTTGTGCTGACCTTTCAATGACCTTAGAGTATCTGATGGTGAATGTAGAGTCTGTGTTTATTTCCATGGGTCCTTGAATGAATTTGCTATAAAGGCTAATGGCACTTTCAGAATTAAGGATGGCCAAAAGATTACTAACAAATAGTAACATATGTGTCCCTGGAGATACAGAACTATAAATATACCGGAATATATGGAAAGAAATACTGAATTATGTCATGCACAGGATTTAAAATTAGGTAACACCACTACCACCAGCAATAACAGTAAATCTGCATGTCAGAATAGTTAAAACCCTTTTGTATGTTGTAGGTCCACCCTTTGACATGGATGTTGCACTTGGTGCTGGAAATCCTACGTTTGGATGATCAGATCCACCTGTATCTCATGAAAGATGGATATACCTAAGGTGAGGGGTATCCATGTTCCTAAGGTGAGGGGTATCCATGGCCCTGTGGGGGACCAGACTTAAAATCTGGTTTTTTGGTGCAGAGTCCACGTCCTGTTTTGGCAGAGCTCAGTGTGTGCATCAGATGTCAGAGGAAGGAGCAAAGAAAAGGGAAATGAAAGGAAGCTCCACACTGCAGAGTAGTTTATTGACTATTTAAAAGATTGCTGGTCAATGTAACCCTCGTAGAGGTTGGCAGTTTTATGATTTAGTTCTTATTTTTTACACTGAAGTATTCGTCATTTACTCTCAGGAAGGTTTTTAAAAGAGGCTTTGGATAGAGGGCAGAGGACAGCCCTGCAGTGCTGGTAGTACAGGCAAGAATAAGAATCCAGACATGCCTTTGTTCACCTAAACCAAAAGTACAAGTGAGGAAAAGGCAGCCTGGCAGCTGCCCAAAATGTAATTGTGACCCAACATTGATTTTATCTCTCTGACATCACTGTGTACTAACAAAAAATACTTCATTCACCTTGAAGTACAAACCCCATAATTCATAGTTTGTGTTTTATCAATGAAAGTACAAGTCAGTATCTCTCCATTTTATTACTAGTTTATTTATGAAGTGTTTGTGAATCTGCAGAGCCTCTGAAAGCGGTAAAAATTTTATAAATAACCAGAGGTGCAAAGTTCCTCACTGGAACTGTGAACTTTTTCATGGTAGTAAGGAAGAGATGCAGACTGGAGATCAAAATGCCTGGGGAGGAGACTTAGGGCTCATGAAACCTTTGTGCAACCCCAGACTGGTTTAAATGGCATTGGGCTGGCAAAAGGGAAGGTAGAATAAGGCCCTGGGAAGGCTCCTTCCCCAGAGGAACTGCCATGAGATGCAGAAACCAGTGACAGAAATAGAACTTGCAGAGGGAATGGTGCAAATACAGCCAGATTTTATATGAAACATGAAAAAAAAAAAAGAAAAATCAGCATCCTCCAGGTTTTCTGACAGACTCCCAGCATTTATGAAACGAGACATGTATTTTTATAAATTATTTATTAATGGTTAAAGTAAGGGTGTAACCTATTCTCTTGTTTAACAGTTTTGCCCTGTGGGAATAATTGTGCAGTAGGATAAGCAGTCTGGCAATTAGTTTAAAACCTGAAGAGCAGAGGAGTTCAGTGCTAGGAGAGAGGAGCATTGCGATAAATGATGTGGAAAGGTGGAAGCCAGGGCAGTCAGGTGCGTTGTGCAATTCCTTTGCAGAGAAATATGAGGCAGGCTTGGTGACAGAAGGAACAGACTAAAGCAAAGGAGAAGGAGCAGATCCTGAGGGTTTGCAACACAAAAAATTTGTCCTGGGGTTTGGGGTAAAACTTGAACAGCCTGGGCAGGTGTTTAATGCAGTGAGAAGAGCAAACAGGGTGGCACAAACTGATGAAGAGATATCAAAATCAACTCAGAGGGCCTGGGGTGCTGCAGCCCTCAGACTGCAACAATTTCTGGTCAGCCTCTGTGTATGCTTGGGACAGAATACAATGTTCCCAAAATTGCTGGTAAAATTATAAAGGAGCAGTTGTGAATTGAGCACTCTAAGGCAGAAGTGAGCCAGAGCAAGTACAACTGTCTGCAGAGGGAAATGATGATGGAGTAGGTGGGCAAAGAGAAATAATTGAAGAGGAATGAAGACACAGGCTTCCTGAGGTGGTAATTTGTAGTTAGGACAGCCACTTTTTTGTTCCTTAGTCCATAAAAGGACAATTGACTTTTATCAGAAGCCCAATAGAAACAATTGAATGGTACAAACACAAGCACTAGAGATGTGTCTCTGCCACTCTTGCTTTCATTACTTTACAGCACAAGGTGGATGGAGGAGCACGCCCTTCTTAGTGACCCAGATTTGGTCCAAGCTTAACTGAAAATGTGCTGTGTGTCAAACAGGGAATGGCAAAAGTAAAGGGCAACTATTTTTTTTTTTTTGGTTGGTTATTAGCTTGAAAAGAGACCAAATTTGGTTTTGGAGATTTTTTATTAAAAAATTATTTCATTTTTATTCCTGTGTAGGCTTTGTACTTTATTATTTGGAATAGGTTATATTTTAGAGGCTCCTTTATTCTGGTTGTTAAAAGTTCTTGCCATTAACTATCTGTCATTAAGGATTAAAGTATAGCATGAACACAATGTGCAGATTCTCATTCATGAGCTCTGATGCTACTTTGCTTCAGATCTCTAACAAATAAACCGCTCTCAAGGTCTACAAAGTGTCCCAAAATGAGCACCTGTTAAATACTAAATTATTCACTTTACCCTCAGAAGCTTCAGAATTGAGTCTTGCTGTTATGACCTGTTAAAATATTACTTTGTCTTTGAAATGTTAGCTAAATTTTATATATATTTATATATATATACACACACACACCAGCAGTTAGTTTTTCAGGTCTGCTACGCAACAATGTAAGTGTCTTAGGGGAAAAAAAAGTTGTTGTCCCAATGACTGTATTGCTTCTTTTGGATCATCCAGCATCAGAAGCAAGGATGTTATCCAGTGCTGATGTGCCCAGAAGTCTCTAGGAGTATGACATTTACTCGTGTTTTTGTACTCTAGCATGAATTTGATTCCAATGCTTACCTGGATCTCCTCCCAGCAGGTGAAAATCTGCATAATATGAGCATGCAAAGGGAACAAAACAAAATTTAGTATGAGCAGCTGACTTACATGCTCATCTACAACTATCTCACAGTAGTCCCTGCTTCTGCTAATAAAACACTCAGAGCTCATTTTACTATTTCTGAATAGTAATAATTTCTGAAAGTCACCTTTACCCAACCCATCACTGCAGAGGAAAAGCACTCAACCTGTGCTGCCTTCTGCTTCCAGATACTGTGTGAGACTTTGGGAATGAGCTTGAGAGCCTTAAAAAATAACAAAGAAAAAATCCAACACAATTGTTCAGGTGCTGGAATATAATAAGAAGGTCAAGTCTTGCTTATGCTGGGGCACTTGGATTGCTGATACCACCAGTAACAGTTTGGATCTGAAGAAGTTATTTAAACAATGCTAGCTTTTGGTATTTTATATGTAATAAATTCATTGCAGGTCCATCTTCAAAGTAATATCTGTGGCCAAAAGGTTGATAGCACATTTCTTTTAGTACTGAGTAAGGGTCAAGATCAAAACCATATACCTATTAAATCTTAGAACTGAAAACATTTATTTATATATATATATATACAAAAATGGTTCTACATGATCTCTATTGTCAGATTGTGAAATGTAATATAAATATTTATTGAGCAATTGTAACATGTTTTACCTCCAGAAATATTTGGTGTAAATGCCCAAGGTTTAAGAAGGAAAGAGAACATGTGGATTTTTAAATTCCAGATGCATTTGCTGTCCTGGCAAGGAAAATACCTTTTTTCTCTTATGAATACAGCAAATACTAATAACATGAATGCAGGGGGTGTAATGGCAGTTTTTTCAGCCAGTTTCCAGTGAGCATACTTTAAAATGGATATGTCTCCCCTCTGCTCTGAAATGTGAGATTGAATTGAGGGTTATTCTCACAAGAGCTGTCCAGGAATAGCTGATATCACCTCTCTAACTGACACACATGTATGCCTGGCTTGGCAAATACTGATAAAAATTTCAGTGTTGGGTCTTGATATTCAAGTCAAAATTTAAAAACTCTTTGTGAATATGTAGAGAGGTTGTCCTTGAGGAAGAAGAGGTGCATGAAGAGAGTTAGAGCATGCTTTAAAAAGGTGAGAAGGCCTTGTTTATGTTGAACACGTGGAGCTAACGTTGCTTGCAGTGCCACAGCAGAGTGACCATGACTCTTGCTTGTGGATCTCCTGGAAAATAAACACAAGGACTGGGAGCCAGCACTGCCCAGAGCCCAGCAGGAAAACCTCAAAGCGTGCTGCTAATGGGGCACCAAGGTCCTTGTTCCCCTGACTGACGCTGGTTCTCTGGGGCTGAGTTAAGCCCCAGGTGATACAGGGAGAGTGCAGCTGCCAGTTTGCTGTGTGCGTGGCTGTTTCTCAGGGTATGAAATGCATTAAATGATCACATATTCAGTCAAAAGCCCATGGAAAACGTATTATTTACCACCCTGCCTCCTGATGGTGTTTAGTCTGGAGCTAAGTGCAGCTTTGGCTGCAGTGATCAATGTGAGAACCCGTGGGGCTGCGAGGAATGGGTTTGGGAGCCACGCTGAGGACACTGTTATTACAGTGCTTTCCTATTGCTTTCCAAATAACTTTCTATCTGACAATGTGAACTGGTGTTGGAATAAATCAGCTGAGACTCCATTTCTGTCATGCAGAAAGCCAATTTTTTATTCATAAAGCTCATATATGTAGGAAATATCAGAAGGCACTGCGTTAAACCTAACTGGTCAGCGATACAGTTAAACTCAGTTCATTGGTCAGTAAGGGCTATTGTATATGTCTATCAAATTTTCTCTCACTCTAGATATGTTTGCAGTTTTACTTTGTGGGTTCTCATGGGTCAAATCTTATTATTTACACAGGTGCACTTGTTTTTCACCCTTAGAATAGATTGTGTGTTAAAGAAACTTCTCATTTGCAAAATAGCTTCACATGGGAACTTAGAAATTGCTTGTGAGCTGCACTTAGAAGGAATGCCAGGCCAGCTTTGGCAATTTGAGCAGAGCAAGGCCTGATTTCATAAGACCTTTATTTTAGAATTCTTCTATCCATCTACGACAAACTAGCAACAAAATGAAAGTGTGTCCTACCCACTTAGGGCTTTCTGTACATGTTCTTCCTTTCTTTTTCCTTTAGTTGCCCCACGTGAGGGACTGGGTGTAGATCTTACCCTCGCTGGAGACCTAAATTCAGCTGCATTTAAATGGTGCAGACACAGCCCTGTGAGGGTTGGGAGGAAAGAAGGGGAATTTATTGCTCCCAAGGGACTAGTGCTGCTGCAAAGAGATCTATTTACAGTCCTCCCCCACGCAAGAGGCTCTGGACGTGAACTTGGATTTGGGAATTGCATGGTGCTTCCCTGGGAGGGCTTGAAATAGGCACCAGAGAGAGGGAAACCAGGCATTGTTATGTGGGATTGCACATGGTTTTAGAAGCATACACAAGGCACAGGAAAAGTACACATTTCTCTTTGACATTCAATTTTTCAAGTTTTATTATATAAAGACAGCTAAGCTCCATTAATTCACTGAGAAATCCTCACTGAAGTGATCAGTTTATGAAAATTATCTTCCTGCCATTGAGTGGAACTAATTGCCAATGAAGAAAAAAGGTGTATCAAGACAAGAGACAACCTAATATATGAATAATGTATTTTTGCTTTACTTTGCTAAGTTAAGTGCAATAAAAATGACACCACTTCGGGGATTTGAACTAACATAGGGTGTTTATTAAAAGGGGAAAAATAAAAGGAAAGGATTAAAAAGGGAGAAAGAAAAATTAAAAATCCTGGGTCCAAGGATTAAGGAATCCCCTGGCTGAACTGGCGTTTGGCCCCAAGGCAAGAACCCGACGCACTGCAGTGAATGCAGCGAATCTGCCTTCAAATCTGTGGGAAATGTCCCTAAAAAGAGAAATCGACCGAAGCCTGCAGTGTCGGGTCCCTTGCTGTAGCTAGCTTACAGCCTAAAAGCCACAGACAAGAGACAGTTCCTCCAGTCAGGTTACTCCTTGTTATAAATTAATGCTCCAATTTATTAATTAAAGAAAATTTATTAAATGGTCCAAATAAAAATTTAGAAAATAACAACAAAAAGCCACTATCTAATAAAAAGGGTCAGTGCCGAGCCTGGGTATTGGCGCTGGGTGAGACACAGGTCTGACCGCTACAGCAGAGGGTCCCCTATGCTTCACGCCAACTGTCCTGTCGGAGCGATTTTTATACAGTTTTTATACACTTTTTCTTGTCCGAGGCAGAGTCCCTTTTCTTCCTTTTTGGACTGCACATATTCATGTGGAGCTCTTTCTCTGTGGCAAGTTGAACGAAACATGTCCGGAGAGTGATGAGCACCCATGATCGCGTTCCGGAATTCGGTATTGAGATGTATCTCCCCGATGGGTCCGGCTATCTCAATCTCAGATATTTATCACGTATGCATTGTCTGGGTGTTCCTCAGATCACTTTGATGGACGATCTATCTCTGGGCTGGCCACGTTCATTTGATTATAAATGAGGTCCTCCCTCCCTTGTCTAGGTGGTTTTGACATTGTGTTGCAATCCCCGTCCCTGGCTTGTGTGTTTTAAAAACTTCTTATAAGAGTATATCTTAACAGTATATAACTATAAAATATACGACAATTTTATTTGCACGAATTATCATATACACATATAACACTCCTTTTATATTCTCGGTGCCCTCCGCCCATGCTGGCAGCTCCGGCCCCATAGTCTCTGGTGACTGGGTCTAATAGAAGGGAGGGAAGATCTCCTCTCCAGTAGTTCACTGTCATTGGGGTGGATGATAACGCTGAGGTTTTCCGCGGAAAATCTCTCATTAGCATGCACAGTCACTATGGAGTCAAGGTACAAGTCTCCTGGAGGGGGTGAGAAATCCTCTGTAAAGTGCTGCATGCTGGTGGTGAGAGGAAACTGCACTGCGACCTCTGAAAGTGAGATACTCAAAAAAGATCAGTAAACTTACAAATAATGTATCAACAGTAATCCATTTAAGAACAATCGTTTATAAAAATAGTGATCATGCTTTTTAAAATTGTTAACTACTTTAACAAAATTATTAAACATTTAATTGGAACATACAGGTTAACTGGTATAACTTTATAGTGGCCTTTTAATATTTATTTCATTTACTTGAACACTTTTCATAAATTAAATTAGTAACTTTAAAACGGTTGCAAATGCAAAGGCTAATTAACAGTCACAAATGCAAAAGCCAGTAAAGGGGTTTTATAAATGACATTAAGAAAAATTCAAGTGATATGACCGTATTTACTCCTTAGGTATATATATAGCCCCACAATTATCACTTATGTTTTAGAATGCTTTATTAAAAAATAAGCAATTAGTTGAGCTGATAATCTACCTTTTTTTTTTTTTTGGCTAGAGCTCTAGCCCATTAGGTGAAAAACAGGATTACTTGTGAGAAAAATCAGAATCCTGGAACAGCTGTAGCTAGAGATGGGATTAAACAAAATGTCTTAATACTGAAACATGGCATTAAGAGGCTGAGGATAAATGCAGACAGTTGATGAGAAGGTTTGTATACAAACCTCAGCTTGGATCACATCTTGCCTTCGAAGATGAGTCAATTGGAACATTAAAGCTGATGGACACTGAAAAGATCTGCTCTCTGCAGGTCAAATCTGTGCTGGGAGGCTCTGATCAGGTGCTGCTGTCACTGACTCTGGGGATCTGATGTGGCCAAAGAGGGCAGGGCTTCCTTGTGGCTCTGCTGCCAGTTTTCAGCTGTAGGGAGTGTCTCTTTCTGTAGAATGTAGAAAAACAAAGGAGATTTAATCACTTCAGATAAGAACCTCATGATGTTCATTGGGATGGGTAGAGTGCAACAAGAAGAGGGGTTTGGGCTCTTGTTTGGAAAAGGCAGGGGTGTAAGGGCAGAGAAAGTTGCTGGGGGCCTGTGTGGAGGGAACAGTTCCCTGTTTGCAAAGGTGGGATGAAGGGATAACAAACTCCAAGCTGCGCAAGCACAAACTGTGTTCTCAGAAGAAAGGACTCTCATTCGTTTTTGGCTTCCCACTGTTACAGATGAGTAAGGTGATGGTTTGCTCTTGCAATTAACAGGTGAACATTATGTGTAGGTTAAGAGAAGTTTTGTAGATGTATAGATATGTTACTGCAATGTGTCCTCCCCCTTGCATTGTTATCATGGGATGGCCTTGGTATTTGGGGCATTTGGGGAGGGTTGGCTTCTTACTATGGCAGCACCAAATCAAGGTGTGAGAAAGTGATCTGCACCCCTGGACAGCAAGGAAGGAGTCACTGACAAGACTTTAGGAGGAGCTAGAGGTATAAAAGGTGGAGCATCTGATGCCTCAGGTTTTAGCTTTTATATGTTTCAGGTTCTGTGCTGCTTTAGTGTGTGGGTCTGATCTTCATATTAGGGGATGGTGAGCTCTCTACACAGTGCAGGGAGACAAAACAATTCCTTCTCCAGCTGGGGACCCAAAGACAGCTGATCCAGATCTCAGGCCCAAGAGCACAAACAACATGGACTGAAGAGAGAAAAACAAGAAGGATGGGGCTTCATGGGCTAAAGCTGTAATTGGACAATTAACTCCAATATGCAAATAGAGCAGAACTTATAAAAGTGAGAGACCCCGTGACTGGTTGTCCATTTTTTTGGCTATTTAGGGTAGTGCTGCCCAAGGTGGATCTATTGAGGCCTCTAAATAAATCCCTACTTTATCCTGTAGCTCTGTCTAGTCTCTGTTCTAGGTCAGCCTTTACAAGGCATCACATCCATTTTGTAAATGAACACATGGTGGTTTATTCCATACTCTCAGTGCTGTAATTTTTCCTTATTTAGTCCTTTCATTGTATTTTTGTTAAGGTTTAATAAACCTTTGAAATTTTAAAAGTGAGTGTTGTTTCTCACACCACTGCCTGATGAAATGTGTTTCTCTTGATGTCCCCCACTCATTCTGTCTATTCCTTCCTTTGGCTGCTTCTGGTGGGAGTTTAATTTTCTCAGACTCCTTGGTAGGGTAAGTGTTGCAGCTTTTTGTTACTTAGCAAGAGAAGAGTTTCCTAGGTGCAGTGCAATCACATGCACAGCATTCAGTAGGAAACCTTCAGTTTCTTCAAATGTATGAAATATGTGAAACAAATACTTATTTGATATTGAATGAAGCTCATCCAAGCTGAATCTGAAAATCACAACTAACTGAAAATGGCAGAAAAAAGACAATTGTGGTCTCTAGAGACGAGGGCAAGTGATAGGTGGATCAGCAGAAAAAAACTTTTGAAATTAGTTTGTTGGAAGGAATAGGATCAGCTGCTGTAATGTTCTCTGTGTTGCAAAACTGCTGTTGCAGCTCAGGCTGTTCCCATTGCAGCAAAGCATTCTTGAAAGGACTGGAATAGCTTGCCCAGCAGAGCTCCATACAGCAGGATCTCTGTAATTCAGCTTCCACCAGCATTTCTGGGCCTAACCCATCTTCAGGGCCCTATAACTCAGCTTTCAGATCTTCATCTGGTGCTTGCAATGTGCTGTGCTGTGATTTAACATTTGTCCAAACATCATGATGTGAAACTGTGCTCTTCTAATCGTGGAGGCTTGTTCAGATCACAGCTGTGTAGAGTAATATATTTATATATTATATATATATATATATATATATATAATATATTATATATATATATATATATATATATTATATATATATATATATATATTATATATATTATATATATATATATATATTTTATATATATATATATATATATATATATATATATATATATATATATATATATATAATATATTCTATATATTTATATATTTGTATTTATTCCAGAGGCCTGTGGCCATGTGGACTCCTTGCAGACTGTCCTGTGGGAAAATGAGCATCTGAACACCAATATAGCCAACACATATTTTTGAGTTCATTAAGAGACTTATTCCTGCGGGATGAAGTGGTTGTGCTGTGCTTAGAGGAGGACAGGCAAATCACACAAGGCCTCTGAACCTGGTGATTGAGAACATCAGAGGTGGGTAGAAATTAAAAAAAATATTGTTTTAGTTACACAAGAAAAACAGGTGAGTGTTGGTTATTTATTGTGGTACTACAAACAGCTAAGATGAACATGATTCTTAGAGGCAGAATGAAAGGAGTGAAAAGGCACTGAAACTTGAATCCCTTGACTAAAAGTAAATATTTTTCCCTCCCATAAGGAGCCACATGAGGTGTTTTGTTCATATGTTTAGCATCTCATTATCTTTATTATCTTTATTTCTCACCAGTGTTTTCCTGCATGTTGTAAATACTCTTTGTGGCTATGCCATGGATTATAAATGGCCAAGACAGTAATTTTAACTTCCAGATGTGTGTGTGACTGCCTTGTTTTAACACTCCCTGATGTGAACTGTTACCCCTCACCCTTGGTCACAGGGACCTGTGGAGGTGCAGGTTGCTCTCCTGTGTTGTGCTGTAGGTTCTTTATTAATTGCAGTGGAGTAATGCTGTACATGCCATACAGAGCTGTAAATATGAGCAGGAGCGTATCTTGCTTACATGTTTCTGTAGAACTTTTGCAAAATTCTCTTGTGGCTGGAAATTGCTTTAAAATGATAAGTGGTACTAAAAATTTCATCTGTAAAATGAGTAAACATAAGAGATTATTCCTTATTCAGGATGCTTTGGTGCATGTTAACTAACCCTTGTAGTGTGTCTGTGTGGCTCCTGTGGCACAGGAAAGGGAAGGGCCTTTCAGAAGGGAATTCCACTTTGAACACTTGATGTGAAAAAGCAAAAATTGGCCTACCTGATGTACCTGCGATGGAAAGAAATTCTGTGTCACAGCGAGGGTACAAGCCCCAAGTTCTGCTCTTGCCAACAGCTTTATTATTGCACAGTGTTTATAGGTTCTAATTTCCTCCTAAAATACCAAAGGCAGCCAGCTTGGCATAATCAGTTTGGTCACCATTTAATGTTCTGCCAGATCCCCCTCTCCTAAAAGGCTGTGTGGTGCTTCCACTTCCCTCAGGAGGGACTGATGTGACAGCAGAGGGGTCACACCCAGCCCAGCCCTGCCCACAGGCAGCCTTGTCTGCTGGCTTGTATCAGCATGCACGAAAATCCAGAAGTGGTGATGAAATCCAAGAAGCCCAGTTCTGATTAGGGTTGATGCTTAATCACCTATTTATAGGAAGGAATTGATTGTGGAGATTGTTTTACCAGGATTGAAGAGAATCGCTTGTTTTCCCAGCTAACTCGAAGCTCTTCCAGTGAAGAAAGAAGAGTGGGCTGGCTGTTCTTTGATGGTCCTTCAGGAAGGGTTTAATGCTTTGCACTTCCTCCAGGTGATTTCTCTGCCTGGCTTGAGCAGCAGCTTTGCCAGATCCAGGCAGGCCCTGAGGGGCAGATCTGAGGCTGTTCAAGATGGGATTTCTCAGGCTGGTGACAAGTGGGCACTGCCAAGTAAACAGAGTGACAAAATGGGTTTTTTTTGCCAGCATGCCACCTGGCATTTCTGACTGCCCAGTGTCTATCCCTTGGCTTTCCAGGTGTATTCCTTGGTGCCAGCTCTTTCACACAGTTGAGTTTCGTGGTAGATCCCTGCTAGCCTGGCCTTCTGCTTGTGCTGGCAGTTGCTGTTGAGTTCTAGGAGGCAGCAGGACTGGCCATGGCATCTGAGCCTTGTCCTGGCTGCTCTGGTCACAAAGTTGTGGGTTTTGCTGCTCTGGGTCCTCACCTGGCTGCAATTGCAGAACTCACGTTATTCCCAGGCTCGGAAATCCATGGAGAGCAGGGCCCCGCTTGTCTCTGCAAGGGCAAAATGCTGCAGGAGTGGGAGCTTACCCAGCCCCAGAGCTGGAGCAGCCAGCAGTGACATTTGGGCAGTTTCAGTGTCCGTGTGGATGGACCTTGCCCAGCTGGGTGATACAGAGGAGAGCTTCTTGTCCTCCCCAGCTGTGTCTCACACCCACATCATCTGCCATTATCCATCCTCCCTCCTGTTCCAGCAGGAATTCCTCAGCCAGGAAGGCTGTGCTCCAAGGCATGGCAAACCCCAGCGTCAGGGAGCGTGTGCAGAGAACCTGCCCTTGGTGGCCTTGGAGCAAGCCCAGGCTGCCAACCAGGGCCAGGACCTGCTGGCCAGGCTGGAGGTGTCAGCTGTGCTGTCACTGTGCCAGCAGAGCAGCTCTGGGGGGAGCCCTCGCTGCTGGCAGCTGCTGCTCTGGAGAGGAGCTCTGGCAGGGTGGGACCTGCTCAGGGTGCTGCTCACCGGGCCATGGACACTCTGTGGGGGCAGGATGGGACCCGTGGAGCAGAGGTGTGAGCTGAGCAGCTGCTGAACAGTGGGGGAGCTGTGTCCCTCCGGGCTGGCTCTGCTCACAGGGAATTTGCTACCTGTGTACAGCAGAACTTTTTGGATCAGAGGGAGAAATAACATTTTTTCCCCTCTCCTGTTTTTGACCTACAAATTCACCTGCTGCTGTTTCTCTTTCCTCCTCCCTTTGTATTCTGCTTGCTGTTCAGGGCTGTTTGGGGCACAATCACTTAATTTGTAACCTTTGTCCTTTCCTTAGCCCAGTGAAATGTCATAAACAGAGCTTAAACTGACCTGGGTGTTTGCTGTTGTTCTTTGTGGCTGACCAGCTGGAGTTGGTCCTGATGATCTTCAGGTGATCTGGATCCCAAAGGCAAAGAGAGCTTGGCAGAGCTGCTGGATCAACAGGGCTGCACTAATCTGTGCAGAGGAGGGCAGGAGCGAGGATGGAGCCTGATTAAGTTGCTGAACTGGATCCACTTGCAAGAAGTCTTTGACTTGCAGGTAGTTATTAACCTGTAATTGTGTGACAGGATTTCTGTGAATACTTCCAACTTCTAGGTGATCACTGAAAGGTTCCTGGTACATTTTTTGTTACCGGTTTGTTTCTGTGGCTACTTGGGAATGTCTTGCTGTGTGGTTATAACATAGAAATAATTAAAAAATTGTAACTAGTGGAAGGGTGTGTGCTTTTAACCAAATGTTTTCATTCAAGGCAAAACAGAACCAAGAGTCACCAAAGATAAAAATTATTTGGTGTTGCTTCAGAAAATCCTGTTTAATAGTTGTAGTTTGGTTTGGAAAGAGAATATTCTAAAAAAGTAGGGTTGGACATGTTCATCACCCAAACCAGATTGCAGTGTCGTGTGACAGAGTAGCAGGATTTGGTGCTGACTCCTCCCTGCAAACAGGCAAATGTGCCCCAGGAAGGATGGTCTGGACTGAGGCTGATTAAAGGAGACATCTGGAGATGGCATCCTCCCCAGAGCTCTTCCCTTGCCCTTCATGCCCTCCAGAACTGCTGCCTGAATGAATCACTGCCTTCTCCATCAGAAATCCAAGCCTCCCTGGCTTCCACAAATGTCTGAGGATTTTTGTGGAGTCAGCACTAAAGAATGAAACATTTGGAATGACCTTTGGGGCGTTCCTGATTTCACTGACCATGGTCCATGTGAGGTGACACACAGGGAAGCAGAGTGGGCATCCAGCAGGCAGCAGTGGGAATGCAGCAGGCAGTCATTAGAAATCCAGCAGGGATCCAGCGGGGATTTATCAGGCATCCGTCGTAGATTAATGAGGGATCCATTGGGGATTCATGAGGGATCCATCAAAGATTCATGGGGGATCTATGAGTCATCCATCAGGGATTCATGGGGGATCTGTGGGGGTTCCATGAGTCATCCATCAGGGATTCATGGGGGATCCGTGGGGGATCCATGCGGGATCCATCAGGGATTCATGGGGGATCCATGCGGGATCCATCAGGGATTCATGGGGGATCCGTGGGGGATCCATCAGGGATTCATGGGGGATCCGTGGGGGATCCATGCGGGATCCATCAGGGATTCATGGGGGATCTGTGGGATCTGTGGGGGATCCATCAGGGACTCATGGGGGATCCGTGGGGGATCCATCAGGGATTCATGGGGGATCCGTGGGGGATCCATCAGGGATCCATGCGGGATCCATCAGGGATTCATGGGGGATCCATGGGGGATCCATCAGGGATTCATGGGGGATCCGTGGGGGATTCATGGGGGATCCATGTGGGATCCATCAGGGATTCATGGGGGATCCATGAGGCATCCATCAGGGATTCATGGGGGATCCGTGCGGGATCCATCAGGGATTCATGGGGGATCCGTGGGGGATCCATGCGGGATCCATCAGTGATTCATGGGGGATCCGTGGGGGATCCATCAGGGATTCATGGGGGATCCGTGGGGGATCCATCAGGGATTCATGGGGGATCCGTGGGGGATTCATGGGGGATCCATGTGGGATCCATCAGGGATTCATGGGGGATCCATGAGGCATCCATCAGGGATTCATGGGGGATCCGTGCGGGATCCATCAGGGATTCATGGGGGATCCATGCGGGATCCATGCGGGATCCATCAGTGATTCATGGGGGATCCGTGGGGGATCCATCAGGGATTCATGGGGGATCCGTGGGGGATCCATCAGGGATTCATGGGGGATCCATGCGGGATCCATCAGGGATTCAAGGGGGATCCATGCGGGATCCATCAGGAAGCGCCAGACGCGGCCGTGCCCAGCGCTGCCATCGGGCACCACCTGGCGGCCACCGGCGGTCATTGAAGCCCGCGTGGCTGCGGCGGGGCCGCGGATTGGGTCGGGATAAAACGGATAAAGGAAAAAAGGAATAAAGAAATAAAGGCAAGTGTCCGAGGGGCAGGGATAAATAATAGAGGCCAGTGTCCCGGGAGCAGAGATACGGGATAAAGAGAAGTGTCCCGGGTGCGAGGGCAGGGACACGGCATAGAGGGCACTGTCCTGATGCTGAGAGCAGGGACATGGGGTAGAGGGCAGTGTCCTGGGGCCAAGATCGGGGTCACAGGACAAAGGGCAGTGTTCCAGGAGCGGGGATGGAGGGCAGTGTCCCGATGCTGAGAGCAGGGACAAGGCTCAAGTTCCCTGAAGTGCCAGGGATTCCACACATTAGTGCTGTAGGACACACCAAGTGCAGCTCAGGCCTCTGGCTTTTTTAGGTTCTTCAGGTTTGCTCTGAATTTCAGGGGGAAGAGGGAAGCCCAGACAGCTGTTTAGAAAAGCCGTTTTGAAATGCAGGAGTTGGGAATTGTGTTTCAGGCTCTTTGCACTGGCCCAGCGCAGAGCAGTCTGTGGTCCCTGAGCCCCAGCTGCCGTGGGGCAGAGCAGAGGGGGCACCTGGGGCTGCCTTTGACCCTCCCCGTGTGGGAATGCTCTGCTTTGCAGGCCAGGCTTTGGGCTCCTGAGCCTGCCACGAGAGCTCCTGGGACCATTTGCAGCCCAGCTGTTTCTGGCCTTTTAGCACACTCCACTGGGATTGCGATTGCTGGATGTGTTTGCCTGGGGAACTCTGTCCTGCTTTGTTCTGGTTGTTCTGGTGACTTCACCCAGAGCACTGGCTTTCCTTTTTTAATGAGGAATTAAGGAGTTCCAGAGATTTCGGACTGACTGTGGCATTGATGAAGGGGTTAACCGGATGAATTAAGAGAGTTTTGAGGGGAAGCAGGTGGGACAGCTCCTCACTGAGGATAAGTGGAAGGAGCTACTGGTTTTCCCTTTTCCTTTAGGTCAGGCGGGAACCAAGGAAGGTGAGAGAGGTCAGCAAAGATCTGTGTGTGTTTATTGCTCATAAAAACATTTTTCTGGTATTGTTTTATTTTCCTTATCTTCTGATGCAGCCTGAAAGAATGTCTTTGCTGTTTTGTTTTCTGTTGTGTTTTTTCTATGGAGAGGATTCAGCCTAACTCTTCCACTGTGATCTGATCAGACTCTTACTCATTTCCTGGTAGGACTTCATGACTTGTGGTACACTAAGATTGGGAAATGGGAAGATTTCAATGAGAAGGATATCACCTTGGTGATGTATTTCATTCCAGAAAGTTTGTGAAGTAAAGCCAACAGAGTTTTATTTCTTACTCTCTCAAACTTGAAACCTTTATTAAAAAAGGGAAAAAAAAAGGGAGAATCAGTCAGAAAGGATGGTGATTATTTATTATAACCTCACCTGAAATATAAGTGTAACTATTATTTTTAGCCAAATAAGAGAGTACATCACCATATTTACTGCCTCCAGAGCATTTCCCCTGCATGTGACATATGCTAGGGAGTGAAAAGATGTAAAATAAATGCACAGAGGTGGATCTGTACCCTGAACTTTGAGCTCCAAAAACCAGTGAGGCCTTGCCCAGGCAGGTGACAATTCCTGTGCAGGGCAGGTGTCACTGCCAAGCTGCCTGGGCCCTCCTGGGGATGTTCCAAGCCCTTGTGGCTGAAAGGAGGAAAGGAAGAATGCACTTCTTGAAGAAAAAGAGCTCAGAAATGACGATTTGATACTTCCTCTGGTAACCAATCCTTCTGGTTTCACTAGGTTTGCTGTTGTAGTAGCACTGGAGTGCAGTAGGATAATGAATCACAGAATTGCTCTTTCTTGTACTGACTGGTGTAAATTTGCCTTAATAAGGGGACCTTACCTCACCTGCTCTACCTGGGATGTGCCACTGTGTGCCAGGTGTTCACATTCAAACAGCTTTTCATTGCTGCTTTGATACATATCAAGGATTCTCATCACAATCCATTGCTTCATAAGAAGTTCTAATGGGGTGGGAGTAAAAAAACCTTTATTAAATGGCATGAACTTCTGGATCTGAATGTAATAAAATAATAATTTATGATATATTTTTAGGAATAAGAGATTCAAGTGCATATTAATTAAATGAATAATGAAAACCTTTGTGAAATTCTCTCCCACAAGTTGCAAGTAGCTGTTTAATCAAATTCTTTCTATGGAAAAATGCATTTAATTATAGCATAATTAGCACATCTATTGTGTTTTTAATACAACTTGTGCTAAAGTGTGTTTGATCTGGTGTTTGCTCATGGCAATTAGCAGTGAAGGAATTGATCTTTTTTACTTTATCCTGGGCTTTGTAAATTATAAGTGCCAGATCTGGGGAAAATGGATGTGATCTTTTGTAAAGTGCTAGATTAGTCTTGGGAATATATTGGGGTAGTCACAGCAGCAAAGAGAGAAGGTGGTGCTGCCTAAAGCTGCAAATTTAGGGGTGATTTCATTTTCTGGCACCGATGTGTTTTGTTGTGTCTGTCCTGTGCCAGTCCTGGGGAAGGAAGCTGGAGGGTTGTGTACCCTGGGGTGTTCTGTACAGGTTCTGTACCCCAGACTGTTCTGTACAGGTACAGGTTGTGTACCCCAGGGTGTTCTGTGCAGGATCGGGTTCTGTACAGGTTCGGGTTCTGTACAGGTTCAGGTTCTGTTCAGGTTTGGGTTCTGTTCAGGTTCAGTTCAGGTTCAGTTCAGGTTCTGTTCAGGTTCTGTTCAGGTTCAGGTTCAGTTCAGATTCTGTTCAGGTTCTCTTCAGGTTCAGGTTCTGTTCAGGTTCAGTTCAGGTTCTGTTCAGGTTCTGTTCAGGTACAGTTCAGGTTCTGTTCAGGTTCTCTTCAGGTTCAGGTTCTGTTCAGGTTCTGTTCAGGTTCTGTTCAGGTTCAGGTTCTGTTCAGGTTCAGTTCAGGTTCTGTTCAGGTTCTGTACAGGTTCAGGTTCTGTTCAGGTTCTGTTCAGGTTCAGGTTCTGTTCAGGTTCTGTTCAGGTACAGTTCAGGTTCTGTTCAGGTTCTCTTCAGGTTCAGGTTCTGTTCAGGTTCAGTTCAGGTTCTGTTCAGGTTCTGTTCAGGTTCAGTTCAGGTTCTGTTCAGGTTCTCTTCAGGTTCAGGTTCTGTTCAGGTTCAGTTCAGGTTCTGTTCAGGTTCTGTTCAGGTTCTGTTCAGGTTCAGGTTCTGTTCAGGTTCTGTTCAGGTACAGTTCAGGTTCTGTTCAGGTTCTCTTCAGGTTCAGGTTCTGTTCAGGTTCAGTTCAGGTTCTGTTCAGGTTCTGTACAGGTTCAGGTTCTCTTCAGGTTCGGTTCGGGTTCTCTTCAGGTTTGGTTCAGGTTCGGTTCAGGTTCAGTTCCGGTTTGTTTTGGGTTCTTTTCAGGTTTGGTTCAGGTTTGGTTCAGGTTCAGTTCGGGTTCGGTTCAGGTTCGGTTTGGGTTCTGTTCAGGTTCGGTTCGGGTTTGATTCGGGTTCGGTTCAGGTTCGGTTTGGGTTCTGTTCAGGTTCGGTTCGGGTTTGATTCGGGTTCTGTTCAGGTTCGGTTCGGGTTCAGTTCAGGTTCAGTTCAGGTTCAGTTCGGGTTCTGTTCAGGTTCGGTTCGGGTTCAGTTCAGGTTCAGTTCAGGTTCAGTTCAGGTTCAGTTCGGGTTCTGTTCAGGTTCTGTTCAGGTTCGGTTCTAGCTCTGTTCAGGCTCTGTTCAGGTTCTGTTCGGGTTCGGTTTGGGTTCAGTTCAGGTTCGGTTCGGGTTCTGTTCAGGGTTGGTTCGGGTTCTGTTCGGGTTCAGTTCAGGTTCGGTTCGGGTTCTGTTCTGGTTCGGTTCAGGTTCGGTTCTGGTTCAGTTCAGGTTCAGTTCAGGTTCGGTTCGGGTTCAGTTCAGGTTCAGTTCGGGTTCAGTTCGGGTTCAGTTCGGGTTCGGTTTGGGTTCGGTTCAGGTTCTGTTCAGGTTCGGTTCAGGTTCGGTTCAGGTTCGGTTCAGGTTCGGTTCGGGCTCAGTTCGGGTTCTGTTCAGGTTCGGTTTGGGTTCGGTTCAGGTTCTGTTTGGGTTCGGTTCGGGTTCTGTTCGGGTACAGTTCAGGTTCGGTTCGGGTTCGGTTCAGGTTCTGTTTGGGTTCGGTTCAGGTTCGGTTCAGGTTCTGTTTGGGTTCGGTTCGGGTACAGTTCGTGTTCGATTCGTGTTCGGTTCGGGTTCGGTTCGGGTTCTGTTCGGGTACAGTTCAGGTTCGGTTCAGGTTCTGTTCGGGTTCTGTTCAGGTTCGGTTCGGGTTTGATTCGGGTACAGTTCAGGTTCGGTTCGGGTTCGGTTCAGGTTCTGTTCGGGTTCTGTTCAGGTTCGGTTCGGGTTTGATTCGGGTACAGTTCAGGTTCGGTTCGGGTTCAGTTCGGGTTCGGTTCGGGTTCGGTTCGGGTTCTGTTCAGGTTCTGTTCGGGTTCTGTTCGGGTTCTGTTCGGGTTTGGTTCGGGTTCTGTTCAGGTTCTGTTCGGGTTCGGTTCGGGTTCTGTTCGGGTTCTGTTCGGGTTCGGTTCGGGTTCGGTTCGGGTTCTGTTCAGGTTCTGTTCGGGTTCAGTTCGGGTTCTGTTCGGGTACAGTTCAGGTTCGGTTCGGGTTCGGTTCGGGTTCGGTTCGGGTTCTGTTTAGGTTCTGTTCGGGTTCGGTTCGGGTTCGGTTCGGGTTCGGTTCGGGTTCTGTTCGTGTTCGGTTCGGGTTCGGTTCGGGTTCTGTTCGGGTTCTGTTCAGGTTCTGTTCAGGTTCGGTTCGGGTTCTGTTCAGGTTCTGTTCAGGTTCTGTTCGGGTTCGGTTCGGGTTCGGTTCGGGTTCTGTTCAGGTTCTGTTCAGGTTCTGTTCAGGTTCTGTTCGTGTTCGGTTCGGGTTCGGTTCGGGTTCTGTTCGTGTTCGGTTCGTGTTCGGTTCGGGTTCGGTTCGGGTTCGGTTCGGCTTCTGCTCAGGTTCTGTTCAGGTTCTGTTCAGGTTCGGTTCGGGTTCTGTTCGGGTTCGGTTCGGGTTCGGTTCGGGTTCAGTTCGGGTTCGGTTCGGGTTCTGTTCAGGTTCTGTTCAGGTTCGGTTCAGGTTCGGTTCGGGTTCTGTTCGGGTACAGTTCAGGTTCGGTTCGGGTTCTGTTCAGGTTCTGTTCGGGTTCGGTTCGGGTTCTGTTCGGGTACAGTTCAGGTTCGGTTCGGGTTCTGTTCAGGTTCTGTTCAGGTTCGGTTCGGGTTCTGTTCAGGTTCTGTTCGGGTTCTGTTCGGGTTCGGTTCGGGTTCTGTTCAGGTTCGGTTCGGGTTCTGTTCGGGTTCGGTTCGGGTTCGGTTCGGTTCGGTTCGGGTTCTGTTCAGGTTCTGTTCGGGTTCTGTTCGGGTTCTGTTCGGGTTTGGTTCGGGTTCTGTTCAGGTTCTGTTCGGGTTCGGTTCGGGTTCTGTTCGGGTTCTGTTCGGGTTCGGTTCGGGTTCGGTTCGGGTTCTGTTCAGGTTCTGTTCGGGTTCAGTTCGGGTTCTGTTCGGGTACAGTTCAGGTTCGGTTCGGGTTCGGTTCGGGTTCGGTTCGGGTTCTGTTTAGGTTCTGTTCGGGTTCGGTTCGGGTTCGGTTCGGGTTCGGTTCGGGTTCTGTTCGTGTTCGGTTCGGGTTCGGTTCGGGTTCTGTTCGGGTTCTGTTCAGGTTCTGTTCAGGTTCGGTTCGGGTTCTGTTCAGGTTCTGTTCAGGTTCTGTTCGGGTTCGGTTCGGGTTCGGTTCGGGTTCTGTTCAGGTTCTGTTCAGGTTCTGTTCAGGTTCTGTTCGTGTTCGGTTCGGGTTCGGTTCGGGTTCTGTTCGTGTTCGGTTCGTGTTCGGTTCGGGTTCGGTTCGGGTTCGGTTCGGCTTCTGCTCAGGTTCTGTTCAGGTTCTGTTCAGGTTCGGTTCGGGTTCTGTTCGGGTTCGGTTCGGGTTCTGTTCGGGTTCGGTTCGGGTTCGGTTCGGGTTCAGTTCGGGTTCGGTTCGGGTTCTGTTCAGGTTCTGTTCAGGTTCGGTTCAGGTTCGGTTCGGGTTCTGTTCGGGTACAGTTCAGGTTCGGTTCGGGTTCTGTTCAGGTTCTGTTCGGGTTCGGTTCGGGTTCTGTTCGGGTACAGTTCAGGTTCGGTTCGGGTTCTGTTCAGGTTCTGTTCAGGTTCGGTTCGGGTTCTGTTCAGGTTCTGTTCGGGTTCTGTTCGGGTTCGGTTCGGGTTCTGTTCAGGTTCGGTTCGGGTTCTGTTCAGGTTCTGTTCGGGTTCGGTTCGGGTTCTGTTCAGGTTCTGTTCAGGTTCGGTTCGGGTTCTGTTCGGGTTCGGTTCGGGTTCGGTTCGGGTTCTGTACCCTGCTGCAGTCTAGGCCAGCGGGACAGGCAGGGGCCGGGCCGGGCTCAGCCGGGCTCCCGTCGCTCCCATTCCCGCACGCTCCCCGGCTCTGGGGCTGTGCTGAGCGCCGCTGCCCCATGCGAGGGGCGGGAAAGCAGGGCGGAGGCTCCGCGGTGACTCAGAGCCGCCCTGGCCCCGGGTGCTGACAGCCCGAAGCTCTGCTGGGCCGGCCTTCCGACCCACTGCTGGGGCTTTTCTCTGCCAGCAGCTGTGCCAGGAGCAGGAGAAAACTGCCTTTGCAGAAAGTTCGGTGGCGAGTTGGTGCCCAGGCTGGCTGCACTGTGGCATAAAGCCTGATACTGTCTCCTGAGTGAAACTCGTTAATGCACAGAAAATCCAAACTTGAGATTGGCTTTTATGTAATAAAAAAACAACATAATACAGTACAAGAATATAAAAAGAAACCATCCAGTGCAAACATCATATACATTGGAAATGGATACAGTGTTCCTTAAAATAACTTTACAAAAATCAGGCTTAAAAACAGCAATTCCAGGTAATAGAATCTGGCTGATACCTACCAAAGTACTTGACTTACTGCACTAAATAATTTTATAACTAACTTTACCTGCTGCTAGCCAATAGCACAGGTACTGACAAAATCCTTAAACTGTGAGTATTATTAGTTAGCATTCCTTATAATACACAAATATGTGGAACCCCTGGAGCACATACTGCTGGTTGGATTAAGCAAAACAGAATGAGCCCATTCAAAATAAAACCAAGGCTATCACCCCAAAATGTACTTTTTAAAAACAAAGGATAGGCTCTAAGGCTGATTTGACCAATGGACCGAATTCTCCTCAGTTTTCCTTTAGTTCGTATTTGAAAATTTGAGTGATTACATGTTGGTGTTGTATTAGTGTCCAGACAAGTATTGCATTGGACAACTTTTTACAGCAGGGAGGAGCAGTGTGAGACCATTATTGTGCATTGTTATTTCCTGCTAAGAAAACATTTTGTGGGAAGGGAGTGTGAATTGGAGATGATGTGAACAAGTAAAAAGCAGATTTGAGAGGTTCCACTATACTTGTTTAAGAAAAAAAAAAAAAAAGATTTAGTATTATTTGGTTAGCTACCAGATTTTAATACTCAAATCAACTAAACTAATACATACAGCTCTAGCACAGATCCTGCACAGTGGAGGATCTGTGTAGTAGGGCTCTGTTCCTGTTGGAGGCAACAGGACTCTGCACTGCTGGAAGCCAGAGACAGGCCATGGTCCCAAGGGACCCGCTTTTCTCAAAATGTTTTTGGCTGGGTCCTTTCCAGTGTGGGAAGTTTCATTCTGGTCATTCTGTGGCTCTTCACCAGGTGGGAAACTGAACTCAGTCCCTTTCCAGGGACGTGGTGGCTGCAGCTCCAAACCGTCATTACATTTGTGGTGCTTTTATGCAGCCCAGTGTGTGGGAGTGTAGCCTTCTGGTTTGGGAGTCTACAGTATTTTCCTAGGTGGAAAATACTCCTTTTACAGTACCTGCTTAGAAAAAAAGCACAACAGTTTCACAGTAATGAGACCCTTCATTTTTTGTCCCTGAAAAAATGCTATTGCTTCAGTAATGGTGAATAAACCCCCTATTCAACCTCTTAAGAAACCTAGAGAGACCTATATTTCCATCTAGAGAGATTTACAGTGTTGGACTCTTGACATTCCCCTGATCTCCACATTTCCTGCCCTGCAGGATATGTTCCATTGAGTAACACTGAGATCCTGTTTACAGAGAGAAAAAACAATTTTGCTGCTAGATAGAGCAAATTCTAGCATGCCAGAAATGTGCCTGAAATTGTCATCAGGCTGTTAAAAATGACAGATGAAACCAGATTGTGTGTCTAAAAATCTTGTCTAATTTTATCTTGAGTAACTCATAGATGTGGTAGAAGGCTATAAAGCAAAAATAATTAATAGAAGGGAAAGAAGGAAAAAATAATGCTTCTTTTTGAGAGTGATGGAGTAATTTCTAATACTAAGTGATAGACCATATGTTCCTCCTCTCTTCTGCTGGATGAGCATAAGTGTGGAATATCAATAAAGATGTTGCAAGAGGGGCAGGCAAAGCAGCCAGCTGGAGATACAGGGGGGTTAAAACATCCCTTCCCCATGCCACTGAGCCTCTCTCTCCCAGCGGAGGGTGACCTTGGATGCATGTGAGTGGAAACAGCACAGGAGGAGAGGATTAGAGGGAGAAACTGGGGACAAAACAAGGAGAAGTGGGGAAGATGGGGTAAGGAGGTGTGTTCTGGAAGACTTGAGCAGATCAGTGAGCAGGAATTTTGGGGCAAAAAATGAATGTTAGCGAGGATAGTAGTGCTGGGGGAAGTTAATATGGGTGATCTCTGTGTGTCTTTTTAACCCTACTGCAGTTTTTTTCCATGCCTGTTTGAAATCCTACTACGGCTTGAGGGAAGAGCTGTGAGTTCCTCTTTGGCCATTGGCAGTCTCTTGGTGTCTATCTGTAATGGGAGAGAGAAAACTCATGGCTAGTTTGAGCTTAATACACAAAATCTTCGCTTGGTTCTGATCCATACAGCTCAGCCAACATCTTGAACCTGGGTCCCCAGTCATTGAGAAAGTCATAGTCAATGTCTGAATCTGAGGAGCCTGAGCCCAGAGAGCTGAGGGACTCCGCGATGGACTCGGCGCCTTCGTAGCCATAGATGTGCAGGGTGTCGTAGGGCAGCAAATCCCTGTCATTGTCAGCCTCATCCTTCTTCACCTCAATCATCATCTCCATGCCCCCAGCTCCAGGGGTGATGTTCCCAGGAGGTTTCTGGACCTGTGCATACGGAGAGGGAGTGGCCTCTGCCTTGAGGCCATTCTTGCGGACGGAGTTGAGCACGGACACGTCATAGCTGGTGGTGTCCATCTCACCCCCGCCCTCCTCGTCGTAGGTGACCAGCTGCTCGTGGATCTCTGCCACGCTCCTCCCAAGCCCGCTCAGGTCCTTCTTGTGCCTCTTTCTCAGCAGAATCAGCAATGCAATTACTGCAAAGGAAACTTAGATGAGTGTGTGTGAATAGAGAAGTAACACACTAAAACAAATTGCATTTAAGATACATAACATAGTCTGAAGTGTCTGTTTTTTTTTTTTTCTGGAGTGTTTTTTTAACATATATTTATTTTAAAAATAGTTAAAATTTCTATTTAACTGTAGGATTAGTTGAAGGAGTTCAGTCTAGACAGGAATTGTCCCCCTGACTCTTGAGCTGGAATCACAAGTACAAATGCATGGTGTCACAAGGTCATTGAATCAACTACTGCCTTGAACTCTTAATGCCAAGCATCACATGCTGCTTATGTGGTACTTGTAAGACAGGCAAGTTCTCAGGCAAGGAAAAGGTACTCAGATAGATAGAATCTATCTTTTCTGATAGATTTCAAATGCAGCAAACAGGTACTGGTCTGCTGATTTGTTACAAATGTATTTATGTTCACTGTACTGCTTCAAGGGTTTCCAGACTGGTTCTGCTATAGGAACCAGGAATCCTGTTGTTATTGCTCCAGCCTAATTTTCTTGTTTTATAGCTGTGTATGAGGCTGGTACCAGTAAATCAAGTATATTATACATGTGTGCAATAGCCTGTCTAGAGGAACAGCTTTGCAGCTGAAGCTGTTCTAACAGGCCAGAGAGGAAGAGCACGTGAGATGAATCAAATAGGTACAGCATTTCTAGCTTCGTGATCATTTTGTAGCCACAAAGCTTTTGTAGATCTCAGCTAAAGAAACAAAACAATCCTCACACTGTAGTGCAGAGAACATTCCAAAAGTCAGATACTCACCAATGATTGTGAAGATGCAGATAAAAATTGCCACCAGTGCTTGTATGCTGACGCCAACCTGCTTTGCCCTCTCCTCACAGAAGGTGAAGTTGCCTTTCTCATTGCACTTGCAGACACTGATGACCAGGGTGTTTGTGCTGGTGAGGTCAGGGTCGCCGTTGTCTGAGATGAGGACAGGCAGGTAGTGGAATTTGGCAAGTTCCCGATTGAACTGTCCGTATTTGACAGTGATGTTAGCCGTGTTGTCTGGAAGAAGTAAGGACACCCCATTAGGTGATAATCTCCACCAGACTGTCCTCACAGATTACTAGTCAGCTGCTGCCTCTTCCCCTTAGACAGTGCCAGCCTTTCAGGCACGTAGTGAAAGTTTAGTTTCATTAAACATACTTTTTTTCAGTATGTTCAGCCTTTAAAAATAAAGAGTTACTTAGCTCAGCTAGACCAACTACAGGTCAGTGCTACACCTTCTCTTTCCTGAGCCCTGGGGTCCTGCAGCTGAGGAAGGGCATTGCAGGGATACACTACCGTAGTTCTCAATCAGGGAGAAGTTGCTGTCTTCTGTGGCCAGCGAGTATCTGAAGAAACCTCTGGGTGATGTTTCATCCTTGTCAACAGCTGAAATCCTGACAATCACCTGCGAGGATGGAAGAGGTCACAATTTTCAGTGTACATTGCCTCCACTGAAAAAACATGTGGAGTATTTGAGCTGGGCTGTGTGTCCTGTGTAACCCTTCAGTTTCAGGGCAGGATGCAGACATCTCAGAATACTCCTCTTCAAGTTTTTCCAGGTGAGAAATTTCTTTGTGGATCTTCAAAAAGACCAGTTTTGCCTCTTCAAATTTTGTATAATGACAGCACAAAAAAGCCTCATTTTAAAAAACATATGGCTCATTGAACTGTCTAAGATGGTGTCTTCCAAAGTCCTCAGCCTACTCTGAGGTGTGACTGTCATTCTTGGAATGACCTTGAAATTGCCATGCTTGAAGAACATGCTTAGGTTTTGAAATCTTCAACCTGATGTACATTAGGTGTATAAAATACAAAAAACGTGTCTGATTATATCCCAAAGGTATTTAAAAAATTAAACTAAAGGTGACATTAATACCTTGCATGTTCTATCAGATAGTCTAGGCAGTGACAAAATGTCCTGGTTCTGGCCAGGAAAGAGTTAATTTTTTTTTCCCAGTAGCTGGGAGGGGGCGCAGTGGTTGTTGAACATCTCATGTCATTTCTGGGAGAGGAAAGGAACTCTTCCTGGAGAAGGAGTTCCTTCTGTTTGAGCAGGTGTGGTGGAGGGAGTGGTGGGATAATGCTGGTGCTGAGCCAGAGGGAGCACGTTGGGTGGTGTAGCTGCTCTGCACTCTATTTTTTTCTATATATATTTTTTTGTTATTTATATTGTTGCTATTACTGTTCATTTTCTTATCTCATTGCTGTTTCCAGTAAATTGTTCTTATCTCAGCCCATGATCTTTCCCTTTTGTGCCTCCAGCTCTCCTCTCCGTCCTGCTGCAGGGGAAAAGGGGGTGAGTGAATGACGTGTGGTTTGGGGCTTCCCACTGTTCAGTGGGAACACTAAACTGGGGAGCACCTCCCCTAAACCATGACACAAAGTGTCTTAATCAAACAAGTATTACAGTATGGGCTGAACACTTGTGTCTGAGGCCAAACACGTAAATCCAAAATACCAACACTGTGCCAAGTAGTAACAATTTGTGTGTGCAGATCCATGGACTCTATGACTACAAAAAATTGTTCCATGCAGCAATGTTTCTCTTACTAGTTTGAAATGGTTTCCTCCTCAGTATCACATTTAAGCATCTGTGTGATAGAACTGAGTTGCTGATTCTTGCTGTGCAAACTTGACTGTCCTTCATGGCTCAACTGTTAATCCACAGATGTGAGAGCCTGGGGGGAGAGGAGCAGTGCAGCCCATGTGTCCAAGCAGATAGAAGTCAATATTCCAGCAGTGCAATATCCTTAAGAGATATTCCTGACCACTGATGTTTTGGAAATCAGTGAAATGATTGGGTGTTTTGGCATGAAAACTGAGACTCACTTTTATTAAATGACATCTTTCACTTGAGCTGACAAGCAGTAATTCAGGTTTCAGGGAAAAACTCTCCCTGTCTCACCTTTCCAGGTGCAGCATTTTCACACACTCGGGGTTCCTCAGGAGAAACAAGTTCTGGAGCATTATCATTGACATCATCAACGATGACGTGGACGTGGGCGTGTGATTCTCTGTCGGAAAGTCGGCCTGGAATGACAGCGGGGTACAGGTCACAGCCTGGAGTCCCAGTGGTGGCTGAACTCCCCTTCCCACACCTTGTGCCCCTTCTGTGCCCTCCAGACATGGCATTCACATTCTCTGGACAGAGAGACATAATTCTGTCTCTCAGGAGAAACACAGAGAGAAGAAGAGAATCTATCTCTACTCCTTTGTTTTCCCCATGTAGAATTTGATATAGAAATTGTTTACCTGAAGTGATTACTTAATTAAATTCTAGTAAAAGTTATTTAAATTCAATAACAAATCAAATCCAGCTGTATCTCAATCTCTCAACAAGCAGTCATTAGTTTATCAGTTAGTTAATAAGTAAATAAGAAGCATATATAGAGAATAAAATACTCTCTTTAAATAATATATGAATGTAATATAATGTAGTTTAAATAAAACTATCCTTCCACCTTCTAATCTAGAACCAGACATCATCATTTCTTCTTCCCTGTTGGGGTTGCCTTTTTTACTATACTCCACATGATAAAGAATTTCTAGCTCCATCATAACTTAAACTTTTCCTCTGAGATTTAGATGTTTTCCTAAAACCTCTCATAGTGGTTAAATCATCAAGGATCTTTCAGGAGTAAAATGACTGTAGATTATGGCTTCTTGATTCTTCCCACTGCATGCTGATGGATTGAGCATCATTCTCTGACACTAAAGGAACAGGCACAGAACAGCCCATGTCTATATTGTGAAATGTCAAACCAAGCTGGGACTGGCCTGCCTCCCAGGAGCTAAGCAAAGCCAGGGGTCAAATCTTGAAATGATCTCTGACCTATTTGTAGGGACTTGCTTGATTGGGAAGAAGATGATGCGAACCTTGAAGCACTCCTTTCATTCCTAGCTCAGCAGGGACAGACTGTCAGGTTGTGCCTTTCCTTTTTGACAGCCCTGCTGGAAAGGTGTACCCAGATTTCTTTCAAACTGGGAAATGGGTGGCACTTACCATCTTCAAGGATCTCCACAGCTGCCACAGTGATGTTGTATGAGGAGCTGAATTCTCTGTCCAGAGGCTTGGGAAGTTGAATAACTCCATTATTGGATACCCTGACGTAGTCTCCATTAGGATTTGCTCTACGTTGAATATATCTGGATTTTATTTAACACAACATATGTCAATGCATGGCTGGTAATGCTGTGTTTAATTTCATTTCTTCTCAGAGGAAGGTCAGAGAGTTCTTGTGTGACAAATTACATTAATATCTTGACCAGGAGGGATGAGAATATTGCCCTAAAACTATGCAAGCTGGGAGAGTGAAATACATCTGTTGGAAGAGATTCCATATTATTGTACTTTGCTCTTTTAGAAGTCTATTTTCTTCTCTAAGCAGATGATTGAGAGAACTCTTACAATTAAAAAAAAAGAATAAATTATAACCATGTAAAAATATCCAACTTTATATTTTTTCCCTAAATGTGCAAATATTAAATCAGTAAGTCCATGTGGTAATTACATGGGTAAATGAAATTTATGTTCAGCTTTTGGTGAGCATATATATCCATGGCTGCAGTGCTGGAAAAATTAAATTGAATATTTTTTTTGGTGTTGTTTGGCATGCATATTCTAAAAAAATAGGGCCAAATTCTAGGTTCTTTGTCAAATTCTTGGTGCTCTTAATGGATTCTGCACTTTCAAATAGAATTGCTAAAGCTGGTGTTGTCTTACCTGATTTTCCGTTTAGCTGCGTCGGGGTCCTCGGCGTGAACTGAACCAAGTGTTTTTACTTCTGCGTGGTTTTCCCTCACTTTAAATTCGTAGGAGGGTTTGGTGAAGACAGGAGGCTCGTCCACGTCAGTGACCTCAATGGTGACAGTTGCGATACTCCGGGGGTTGCCGGGTTTAAAATGCCGAAGGTTCACGGTGGGGTCTGTGGCCTCGATGCTAAACCTGTATTCTGACACCGTTTCGAAGTCCAGGGGCTAAAAACAAAAAGACAGTTACAGATATTCTTTCATTGGTGATGTCTAAGCAAACTTTCCATTGGCTCTCTGTGCAGATTTAAGATCTGTGCTCTATTTCATGTTTGGCAATGTCACCAAATTTCATCTTGGCTGGACTCATGGGAGAGCATTTCCCAGCTGAACTTCTCTATCATAGCGTGGCTCAAGGTACCTCTGGTGTGGAACAGATTCATCCAGTAGTTTAACTTCAGCAAAATAATTTTCTTTTGGGTTAAATAATTTTTTTTCATGAATCTGTAACTCCCAAAACTTGGTTAGCTCCTGTCCCCCAAAGGCTGGGGAAGAGATTCTCCTCTTGGCTATGCTTTGTGTTCTGAAGGCATTCAAGGCAGATTGCAGATCTGCACTGGCTGACAGCTGGGGCATTCAGTGATAAATGACATCCTCTTCCCTGTTTTTCCCCTTGCCTGAGACTACAAAAGGAATCACACAATGGGAGGAAGGCCAGGAGCTCAGGCAGTAAGAAATGCTCCTTTCAAAGTTTCCTTTGTTCTACCACCTGAGATTCTATGAACGCTGAGATGCACAGCAGTTATGGTGGCTCTTGTTCTCCTCTTTGAGTAGACATTGCAAGGGGAAGTGATGGGACTTCTCCAGCAGCTGACATTTTATCTCACATAGCTGTGTATTTAAAATTATGACATGTGCACAGCCAAAATCACATTGAAAACAGGGAGAACTTTGCCCACTGCATGCTAGAGGAAGAGCTGGTTCCAAATCCCTCTGAGAGGGTGTGTGGGGTCTGTGACTGCTCCTCCTTTGGGCAGGCACTGCATTCCCAACTCCTGGGAAGCTGGGGAAGAGCTGCACCCAGTGAAGGAGAGCTACTCATACCCAGTGTGACTAGAGCCAAGGATTTTACTGCCAGTCTTGAAATCCTTGGTACTGTTTTTCCTGAAAGTTTTCTCTTCTTAATGACATTTCTAGTTTTAGCAGTTACAGAGAGACATTTGGAAGGGAAAAACACATTCCTGTCAATGTGAGGATTACAGGAGCTGATTTATAGTCCTCTCTCCTCTTTTTTCAACAGCAAGTCAATGAAATCAATGAAGTCTTGGTTTAGCAATGCTCTGCAGCAGTCCCCTGGTACAAATCATGTGGGTTTGAGAATTTAAAAAAAAACAAAGAACAGACCCTAATAAAGGCTTTGAAAAGTCTTAAAGACATAAGAAATTAGTGGGAAGCTCTTAAAAAAAAAAGCTCTTTCCTCACCCTGAGGAAAGTAAGGGAGCTGTGGCTTGGATTGCAGCAAATGCCAAACTACAAAAAGACTTTTAGGAAGGAAGTCAGGTGGACTTGTTCACATTTTCTGCTTTGGTTTCAGGTTGCCTTCAGAAGGGAAGGATTCTTTGTCTTGGCCAGTTGGTTCAACTCTTAAATCACTGCCTCTTTGAAGCATCCAGCCACTTGAAGTTTGAGAGGAACCCAAAGCACCTAACCTAAATATCTGACACAGCCCCCACTGCCCTCTGCAGTAATTCTGGAGTTTTTCAGGTCTGGAGGTTGAGAAGAACTAGATATCACCAGCTCTTCTTCTCCCAGAGCTCGGAGAGCTGGTGTTCAGGATCAATATATTTCATGTTGACTTTCATGTGTTTCCATTTTTCCCTGCAGCTAGTCCTAAACCAAAAAAATCACTTGTTACACATGGAAAACCACAATAATCATCTTTGTTATGGAGAACAATACCTTCTTTGGCCTGATGATTCCTTCATTTGTGTATGGGTTTGCTACAATGTCAAAGGTGTCCCTGAACTCTCCTTGGATAAAGCTGTATCTTGTATTTCTGTGCTGTGGTTCATCAATATCTTCTACTTTGACTCTGCCAACTTCTCCTCCTACTGAAATGTTTTCAGGAACTTTAAAGTGAAATGATGCTATTAAAAAAAAGAAAAATATATAAGGAACGTGTACATGTGTACATGGAAGTTAGGACTTAGTCAAAACTCTTCTTACTTGACAGATGCACATAAAAATACTTCATTGAGAATTTAGTATTGTGTATCTCTAAGACATGTAAAAGTTTAAATAATATCCCAAATTGTCAAGATCTTTAGCAAAGGGATGAAATTCATACGGATTTTCATTTTCTGCTCTAGGTGGGCATCGCCCAGGAAAAGTGGCTCTGGCTGAAACACAGAAGAGCTTCTGAACATGTAAAGTTCTTTTGGCCATTTTTAAGGAAAGCTGAATTGTGCTGGACCATGAGCTGAACTCATTGTGCTTGTGCCAGCCCTTGGTTCCAGGGTGGTTCAGGGGCTGTGTGGCACTCACGGTGTTTGAACACTGGGAAGTTGTCATTGATGTCGGACAAAGTGATGATCACCGTGGCTGTGCTGGAATCCCCAGAGAAACCCGGAGCATCTTTGGCTTGAACAACAATCTCATACGTTGACTTGGTCTCTCTGTCTAAATTAGGCTCTTTGGTGTAAATCACACCTGTGAAAAAATAATATTATATACAATAAGATTTTGCAGCATGTCCAACAGCTCTTCAATTTTGATGGCAAATTTTTATCTTTTTTAATCTCCACATGTTCAGCTTTAAGTATCAATTTTACAGTGATATTTTTCAAGAAATGTTAGAAATTTTTCTGCATGATGGAATATTTAGGAGAGCTCATGCAGAATATTCCTTTTAATGGATCTTTAGCCTCTTTACCTGCGGTCTTTGCTCTAGCAAACTAGTGTGGTTACAAGAGATACTGACATTGGTTTTAAAATTGGGCAAAATTTAAGCTAGAAAGTTTAGGAAAGCAAATGATTATTGATTACTGAATGCTGCTTCAGAATTTGTTTATTCCCTTTTCCTTTTTGGTCACTGGAACAGTATCTATGCTAAACTGAAAACATGAACTCCTCTTAGCTCCTGGTCAATCTTTCCATAAGTGGGAAAAAATGACCTTTTATCTTCTCATTGTGTTCATGGCAGCTGATATCCTGGTTTTATTAGTACATTTCCAGATGCAGACAGTGGCATTGTAAAGTGTGAATGAAAAACCTTTCTAAATTATGTTTAAAATTATATTTTTGAATTATTATTCCTCTCTTCCAGAATGAAAAAGCCTTAAAACTGTGTTTTCCTCAAAGGGTAGGGTATGAACAAAGTGTAAGGACATTTGTCTGTTTTACTTACCAGAGTCATCAATGGTGAAATATTCACCTCCTGTGGTGACTTCGTAGGTCACCGTGGCATGACCTGACACTGTGGGGTCATCAGCATCCACAGCTGTCACTTTGGTGACTGAGGTTCCTAAAGAAGGATTTTCAAGGTGCATATTAATATAAGTGGTGCTTTTTAAGGCCAGCATGAAGGGGGGTGAGTGCTGGAGGACATACCTACTGGTGACATTTCTGGGACAGAGCCATTGAACATCTTCTGCACAAACACGGGGGCGTTGTCGTTGATATCGTACACCTTGATGATGAATTTGGAGGGGCGCTCCAGGGACCTGTTGTTTGTTCTGTCGATTATGAGGGCTGTCAGCTCATACTCTGCCTTCTTCTCCCTGTCCAGCCTCTCGAAGGCATAGACGTCCCCACTGGTCTCCTCCACCTTGAAGATGGTGTTGGCGTATTCCCCCTCGATGATGTACTTGGCGTTGTTGTTCCTTACGCTGGATGTGATCTGGGAGGAAAGTGTAATTCAGAGAGACAAAGGTGGGCTCTGGCAGCTGGGTGCAGCAGTCTCTCCCGGAGGATTCACACAGTCAGGAATTCCTCATCCCAGTGGGAACCCTCAGGACTTTTGCTGTCAGCTGGGGCAGCACTGAGCAGCACCATCCTATAAGCAGCTGGGTTTATAGGATGACACTTGCACCCGCACTGAAACTTCCTTGCTTATACAGACCAAAGCTTTTTTTTATCATACCTCATATTTCCTAAAGGTATAAATTGTTCATGCAGCCAACACTTAGAAATAATTAACTGCATTAAATAACATGAGCCACCTTCAGTCTTCAGTCTGAGTTACTCTTGTTTGCAACTTTCTGGACCTACCGGGGGTTTTGCTCAGTTTCACAGGATTACAGGAGCATATCTGTATTCACAGCTCCTGATATTATTCAGCATTAGCCTCTATTCCTTAGCATTTAGCAGAATTCCTGCAATAGCTGACAGCTTTCTTGTGCTCAGTCACATACAATCCTTTAATAGGCAGTCTTCAGGCTCATGCTATGACAGGAAGGTTACATTTCCACCCCAAGATTTTAAAATTTAAGGTTATATGCAGTGAAAAGGGGATGTGAGAAGAGGAATGAGCATTAATCAGTTTTAAAATACAGTTTAATCCAATTCTAAATGCTTTTGCACACTAGTTGATTTGCAGATAATATAATGATGCTTCCCTTTCTATACCCTCACACATACATGGTCACTGCTAGAAGGTTTAAACCACAATTTCCCATGCACTATATCAGCATTCTTATTTCAGCCAGCTAACTATCAAGGGTTACTGGATTTGACCAAGTACTTCCAGCCTTTTGTTACTGATGTTATTATAAATGTCACCTGTTGGGTGTTCAGGATTTGATTTATCCTGTAGTTGTCATTTGCTGTTGAGCGTTGTTTAAATTTCGGTTTTCTCTTTTGAAGTGTATCATTAATATTTCCACTCCTCATTCCTTAACCATGCTTCTGGCTGCTGCAACTGCTGGAGAGCAGTTCACAAGTCTGGAGATGCCACATGAGAGATAACCCCACCCTTGTGTCAAAGATGGGATAGTCTGTGCCTTCTTTATCAATTTTTATGTACCTTTTAGTGTAAAAAGCATAAACCTCTCAGAATGCCTTTTCTGGTGCTGAGGACAAAAGGAAAGCACTGAGGTAGTGCAAGATAAAATCCAGATGTGTCAGCACACTCCTGCAGCTGTCACTCAGCTCTGCCTCGCTGCTGCTGGGGCCTTTCGTTAAAGGGTTAATCAAGGGCTCAGTGCTGCAGATGCAGCCACTGCAGGAGTCTTCAGGAGATGGTGCTGCTGAAACACCCCAGAGCTGGACAAAGAGAATTACTCTTATTTAAGACAGCTCCAGGAATAGAAGCTGCTCCTCAGTCTGGGGCTGAATTGGTCTGAAACGAGGCAGAGATACCCCGTGGGAGCTGAGAGGACCCTGTGGCCTCTGTGCTAACTCTGTGGTGCTTTTTTGGCAGCCCAGAGCAGCCAGCACGGCCTGTTGGACTCTGCTGAGACAGCCTTGACAGATGCAAGTGCTATGCAGGACAGGGAAATGCTCAGCTGCATTTATCTGCAGTGTCACATCCCTTTGAAAGACTGGATTGGGAGAACTTTCCCTGGGCCATATGCAGTTGATAATAGACTTTTATGAGCACTGCCCTGAGGAAAATGAGTTTGCAAGCAGATCAATTCTTGTTAGTATTTTTAAAAATTCTTTGTTTTTTTGATTGTGTAACTGTATTTCAAAACACAGCACTCGTGCTTTGAGTACAAGCTGAGAGATGTAAACTGTTGTTTTTTAATACATTTGTTTTTATTTGCTGATCTCTGAGGTTTCTGAAAGAATCTCGTGCTGCCAGAAAAATCCTGACATGCATCAGGCACCAGACTTCCTTCCTAACCATGCACCTGCAGGTTATGTGGCTGTTCCTGCATTTGGAATCTCCAGACCTGCTATTCCCTTAAATTTACCTGTATTCTTCAAAGGAATTAAAATTCCTACGGCACTGTTCTTCATTTACTCTTTGCCCACATTTTGAAGATTTTAACATGTTAATATGTAGGTATTAAGTCCCATTTCTATTTCCTGTTCATTTCTCCTGCCTAGACTGCAAACAATTCAAGATCCTCATTTGCTATTTTTAGTCACTGCTGACAGTTTGCTGCTTACCTTGCCAACATGGTGTGGCAAAGGTGTATCAATCTCTTCTTTGATGTGCATTTGGTTCCATATCCAGTCTCTCTTCTGGCGTCTGTGGCTGACATCATTTGAACAAAGGTTTTGGGTTGATTTCTGACTTACTCCATCAGCAAATGCTGGAGCCAAGAACAATGAGAAAAGCAGAAAAAGGTGGCTCATCTTCCTTTGTAGCCTAGAAAATAATATAGAAATACAAAAATATAAATAACAACAGAATCAGATTCAGCAGAGGGAGCACATGTGGAAGTGCAAATGGACATTCCTTCTATAGGGAAGTTTGATCACTTTGTTTCTTTTCATTTGCCTCAGCATCAAAATTTGAAGGCTTCTTCCTTCTATGAAATAGTTTTAGCTCAATGAAAACTGTAAAAACCAAGACAAAGTATTTCAATTAATTAAAAACTGAGCTTTGAATGCTGGTGTAAGAGCCAGCATCCCCCTGAGTGACTGTCATTGCTCTGAGGAGCAGATTCAGAGCCGAGCTCCCTGTTGTGCACAAGGCCAGGGCAGCCTGGCACCACAGCTGAGCTTGAGTTAACTCCACTTGAAATGGAATGTTCAGGCCTGACAAATCCAAATTCAGTGTTTTGGCATGCCCCGACACAAAATATGCTGTAGTCAAAATTTTGCCATGGAAAATATTGATTTAGAATAAAATCTGGTATTTTTTTGGTGGAAAAAGTTATTAGTGTGAAATTTTCAATCCATTCCAAGTATGGTATAGCAAATTATCTTTCTTTAAGGGCTCATCTATTGATCAACTCCTTGTCTTCTGAAGCTTTTGGAGACTTAAAGTTCCTTTATCCCCTATTCCCAGACTTTAACATCTGCAAAGTGATAATTCATGAAATAATTTTCAGGTGAAACCATATTTTTGCATCCTGTGTTAATATTAGCAAACTTTAGGCCTGAGTTTCATATCAGAGGAGCTATTTTAATGTTATCAAAGCTGATTAATTTTCTTACTAAATTTCCCATTCCCGATATAAAGGACTGTCAGGGAACTTTAACACTCAAGCAATCAGACTTTAAATTGCACATAAATGACTTTCCATTAGCTTTTAGGAGCTGTCAGCATGCACATCAAAAATAAACCCGCTAATTGTGATGAGAAGTTGACATCACACAGGCTGCTGGATGTGAGATTAAATTAATATTTTCATCAGGAAGGTGCTGAGACGTTTCCAAAATTACTCTTTGGTAACCAGGCAATCAGTGTTATCCCATGGTGCAGCATCAATGTCAGTAAAAAAGATTTTATTTACCATGAAGTGTTGCTTTGCTGTACTTTTCTCTCTCTCACATTGTTGTACATAACTTGTGGAACGTTCCTCCTTTGTGGCTGGGTAGGAAGTGAATAAGGTGCCTTTGAATTTGCTTTTTGATAGATAAGCTGTGTTTGATACAGTTTCCTGGATTCAAACAAAGCTTTTTGATTTAGCTAGTTTTTTCTTTCTATGCCCCTAGCTTGACTTTGAATATTTTTAGAAAAATGAGTAAAATTTAGTTGTTTTTCTATACTTTACTTGTGTAGATGAACATTTTGCAACTGGAAACTGGAAGGCAACAATATGATTCTGTTCTGATTGCATAAGTCTGACTTTTATCCATAAAACTACAAAACACAATAACCAAAGGAAGCCACTGGCCAAGGCCAACCAGCACAGGCTGTGGTTTTGCCAAGGAGCAGGCTGAAGTGTTTCAAGAACCTTTTTCTGTGGTTCCTGTGCTCAGTGGAGCTGTCCTGCAGTGCTGAGCTGCTGCCTGGAAGGTTTAAAACAGAAAGTGCTGACTGAATCTGTTTACATACATGTGCATTTCAGCTGACATTTAGCTGCCCCTTTCACTCAGCATGCCCATCTTTGTGTTTGTAGTTTTAAGGAGGTTTCAATTCCTTTAACTCCCGATTAATGGATTCCTTGTTAATATTTGTCCAACCTCCCTGGGAAGTGAAGGTTCCTTTGGCAGTAGTTTGGAGGTCCTTGGCTGCCCTCTGGCAGTGCAGCTCAAACACAGACTGAGCTTGGAGAGCCGCTTGCAAAACCTGATTTCTGCTTCACCTTTGGCAACTTTCAAGCTGCTCATTTTGGGAAAATGGCAGTGCACTCTGGAGCTCTTTGCTCACTCTTCTGCAGGGACATGGGAGTGCCTTGCCCTGTAGGACAGGCTGACCCTGAGGACACTTTTCCCAGGGCACCGTGCTCGTTTTCCACGTGGCAGCCCTTGCTGTTGTCACTGAATTCCTCACGATGTTCAGGAATGCCCTTCCCTGGTAGCACACACAGAGCCGGGCCCTGCGAGCAGCGGTGGCATGAGGGCTCAGTCCTGGTGGGAAGGCCACTTTCCCTGGCTGCCAGCTCCTGATGAGCTGTACTAAATGCTCTTTTCTGGCCATGACAGTTTTCCTTCCCAGAGTGCCAGAGGCAGCAGCAGAAGGGGACATTGCCATGCCTGAGCATTCCCACAGAACCAGGAGCAAGAACGTTTCTGAGGTTATTAACAGGTGGGACCAGCTTTTCCTTTTTTCCTGTAGGGATCAGCTTTTCCTTTCTTCTGTGTCTGCTGGGCAGCCAGGACTGAGGGATGGGAATCAGGTTCACCCCTTCAAGCAAGGACCCCCCAGCTTCCAGCCCAGGTGGGAGTGCAGGTGGATCTTTGGGGCGCTGCCACGAGTCCATGCCCTGCTCTGGCCTCACACAGCCCCCTTAGCCCTCTGTCCCTGGCTGATTAGTGCAACAGCTCCAGCTTCTTTTAGTCTAATCAGGGACCATAAATGTTCCTGAAAGTTAGCAGGGAGTGGTTTATTCAAGCAGCTGAGTTTTTTGCTTTGCTCTTAAATTTTCTTCCAGCAAATGATGGGTTCTCCCACCCATATTATTCATTTGATGAGATGAATTATTTTAGCAAATAACTCTTGGTCTGCAGGGTACTATAGACAGTTAACTGAGAAATTCCAGTATTCAAAGTGATTTGTGTGACACATGACTCATATAGTGCAGTTTCTTCTTCCAGACTGGGAGTAATTATTAAAAAATGTCGGGTGGAGATAGAGACAACACTGTACTAATTAAAAGTTTGCATTTTACAGGTTGTTTTGGCAAGTAATCAACTGTAAAGGTGATGAACAGCTGATGTAAATACAGTCTCCACATAATGAAACCACATTGGATGAAATAATCTTATGAACATTTGTGGAGTTTTTTGGTTTTGTTTTTTTCTGCTATTTGCCTCTCACCTAGTTTACTTCTAGCTCTAAAAGTGTGTATTAATCCTTATGCAAAGTTAGTGTAGCTGGCAAAGAAATTTGTTCTGTGCCTGTATGTTAAACAAAAGTTCAACCAGGCTTCTCTACAGAGATTTTAGGAAATGAGGGACAGGTGCCTCTGAAATTATGTATTTTCCTGGTCAATCATACTAAAACCTTATGCTTATCTTTGAGAATTTTTCAGTGTCCAAGAAAACCCAAATGGATAATGGTAGAGTGGTGATAATGAACATCCTGAGAGAGAAATTTGCTACAAGTGGCTGTCATGCACGAGAAAACCAACACCTTTTAAAAGGGTCGTGTCCGTGTTGTTGAGATCATTTGCATAACTGATTGTGAGAAAGGCTGGAAATGAAAGATTATTTTCTCTTACTGGAATCTGAATGATTCCAGTAAGAATCTAAATGATTCATCTAATTGAAAATTAAAAACCCCATACAAAAAAAATAATTTTTCTTGGAGCAGACAGCACTGAAAAATTATTTTTCAGATGGAAAAAATATACTTTGATACACTATCTAAATATCTCCAAAATTGCTGTGCTCAATGAAACCATGGCAGATACAGAGAGCAGAACCTGACCTGGTCTCAGGGAGCAGAATGACTCTGAACAGCCTGGCCATACAGAATCCATTTTAACATTAATTTCTCATCTATAGGATGGGTAAGAGTAAATGAGCAAATGCAGCAAGCCCTAAGGAACAGAAAGTTAACACACCAAACACAGGAGGGGGATAAATTATCTTTTTTCTTTGCAGTGCTGTAGTTTTGGTGAGCAGGCAAAACATTATTCAAAGAAAATAGCCTTAGCAATACTTAATGTTGCCTTTCAGGGGCCATAGAGGCTCTGCAAACCTGGGCTGATAAAGCTCCTCATGTCTCTGACAGCCCTGCAGGCAGATAAGAAGCATTATCTGTTCCAGAAGGGGCACTGAGATGTGTCTGTGGTGTCCTGGCAGGGACCAGGGCCAGGAGTGACAATGCTCTCAGGTTTTGGTGTCCCTGTTCCCTCGGCTCAGAACTGCTGCCCGTGGCTGTGCCCAGCTCCCAGAGGAGCAGCAGGAGGTGTCCCCAGGTGTGTCCCCAGCTGTGTCCCCAGGTGTGTCCCCAGCTGTGGCTGTTCCCTCAGCACTGGTCCCCACAGTGGTGTCCAGCTCCCAGAGGAGCAGCAGGAGGTGTCCCCAGCTGTGTCCCCAGCTGTGTCATCAGGTGTGACCCCACTGTGTCCCCACTGTGTTGTTACCTCTGCTCCCGCTCCCCTCCGTGCTCCTGCCGCTGCCAGGGCTCCCATGGGACAGGAGCTCAGGAGCTGAGGGCACCCGGTGACAACAGGAACTGGGGAGGTCCTCAAACCTCAGTGACACTGAGAACAGCTGCCTAAGGAAATCGTGCAATTTTGACTCAGAGGAATCTTTTTTTTTTTTTTTTTTCAGATGTAATTTGTGGCCGGGCAGAACTCGGTGTTTCTGTGTCTGTCACGTGTCCCAGCAAAGCACAGCAGTGTTCTTTCCTGAGAACACTCTGCTGCTTGTTCCTTTCCATGTTGTTGAGCTGATTTCAACAGGCCTTGTGCCTGACTACCTGGGGCTGGATTTTTGATTGTCCTTGTGTCGATTTATGCATGTGAGAAGTGATTTCCACTGCTGACCCAACAGTCTGGAGTGCAAATGCCTGCCTGGAACTGGTTCTAAAATGCCATTTTGTATGCAGTGATGGTACCTTGAAGTAAATAGCCACTGTGAAGACTAAACAATCTGGAGTGCAAATGTCTGCCTGAAAGCCGATTAGAAAATGACATTTTCTACTTGGGATAGCACCTTTGAATGAACAGACGCTTGAGCAATATCGTAAGCAAACTTGCTACTTTAAAAATATCAGTGTTGTGAGAACACTCGTGCTGCATTTGGTGCTGCTCTGTTCTTGGTGTTGGTGCTGCAGCAGTGTATAAACACAGGTGAGGACATAATTCAGCACTTCCCATTTGGGCTCCTCATATTTTCTTTCCAGGGAAAAGGAGAATTAATTCTAATCTGAAATTGCTTTGTGATTTGAGCTTCAAGTTTCTGGTAGGCCTGGGGAAAATTTATTAATGACTTATTTTCCTGCCTGTTCAGCTCACCAGAAAGATTCTCCTGGATAATGCAAAATACAACTTGACCTCATGGGCGGATGGAGTCCTCAGCCAGGACAGATTTCTCTTTTGGAAATGAAGAAATTTGACTATAAAAGACCTGTAAATACTTGCTTTGTATACATTAAATGTTTATTGCCTTGGTGGAAAGCAGGCAGCCAAATTGTGCTCCAAGTCTTTCTGTTATCTCAGACACAGAACTGGGAAGAAAATGAGGGAGGCAAGACCTCATTTGGTGGGTTTTTTCAATTTTTCCCCTTATTTTTATCCTCTTTTTTTTTTTTTTTTTAATTTTCTTTTTCTATTCAAAGAAGCAAAGCCACTCTCCAAGTCAGTGAGTGACAACTTGTGCCCTAAAGATGGATGAGCAGCAAAAATGAATCTACCCAAGGGTCCTCCCAGAGATCCTGACAGCTCTGCTTACATTTTAGTGAGTGCCCTGCTGGTTTAAAGTGCTGCAGTGAATCCTGAGAGAAGGCAGAGTGAGAGCTGAAAATCAGAAATGTATGGTCCAAGAAGATTTTGGTTGTAAACAGAATGAGTGAGGAAGGAAGATCCCTTTTGTTCGTTGCTGATAAATCTGACTGAGTTGAGAGGGTCCTGTCAGACAGTGAAGTACCAAAGCCCAAAATCTCAAAGGTGGAAGGATTTTTAACCTCTGCTGGTTTCTCTCAATTTCTAGTTAGCCTTCCCTTAATATGCATTTTCTAAAAACTTTCAAAAGCATATTTGCAGTTTGGAGGGTGCTGTCTGTGCTCCTGCCTGATTTGTATCTGATAAAGAATGGGTACAATTTATTGAATGTGTGTTTCTGGTGTAGGTTCAGATTCAATTTCCTGTTCACAAATACACATTTGCTTGGCTTAGATCTTGATTTCCCTTTACATTACACCTGTACAGCTCAGAATCAGCTCTGAAATTGGCTTCTGTTAGAATTCAAGAAAACCTCAAAGAATTTCTGTTCCTGGGAATATTTGGGAGAGATGGGATGATAGATTGTGCCTGGTTGTCCTGTGTTGTTTTAGTACCTGTAGCCTTTTGTGGATAGTGTTGATTTAAATATATCTGGGAATCTGAAACTCTTCTGTTTGTGGAAATGAATCCCTTACATGATCTAATAAAAGAAGACCTGGAGAGTCTGTACAAAAGTGTGCAACTTCCACCTGGGTCAAGAAAATCTAGGATGTATTTTTCTGTGTCATGTCAAAAATCTTACCCAGGAAAATGAGCCACCCCAGCAGGGCTGCTCCTGCAGGTCACGTGCACAAGCTTTGATTCCTATTCTCATTTTTAATCAAATAATTTTCCTGTCAATCTGTAGTAATCTCTTTTTAATCAGAGTTTCTTTCTTGTAAATCTGGTAATTGAGAAGCAAATTAAGTATATGTTAATGTTTCAGTTACTGGACTGTTCATGGACCTTAAGGAAGGACTATTTTTGGACTAGGTAAATTAATAATTCTTTAATACTTCTGTTGTTGAGATGACAGTGCACTCTTGAACTGAGGGTTGTTTGCTGTGGATGGCATATGTGATGGAGGTAAAACAATGCTTTGGAGTCATTAAAATGAGCAGTGACAGTACAGATTTTCTTCTCATTAAACTGGTGATGCAGCTAATTGGTGTTTTAGGGGATGACTGTTTTTCTGTGATCATTCTGGTATGTCCAGCAAGAAATCCCATCTTGGTAAATCTGCTGGCCTTCTGCCCAGAAGAGAAATAGGTGAAGGTCTGTCAGAGCCACACTCAGTCTGAGTGAGTCTTTAACAATCTTCCTCGTTTTCCACTCTCAGCAGGCAGGTCTGTCTCCTGCCAGGTGCAGAATCCCTGGCTTTGCTCATGGTTCATGATAATGTTAGCTGTCACCACAGAAGCTGTAGAGACACTTGGGCGCTGATGAGAACCACTTTGGAATGGGACACATACAAAGCACGAAGCACTGAAATGTTCTGGTGCTGCTTGAGGGCTCTGTCACTTTCTCCTATAGTGACATAATGCTTTACTTTCCCTGAAGTATTCCCAAAATGCATTAGAGTCCTTTGAATGAGTGGTATTGTCCAGTCTTCCCATGCATACAGCCTTTTACTTCATGTACAAATATGGCAGTCCAAAATATAACGAGGGATAAAATGTGCTTAAGCACAGTGCCCAGTATAAACACAGCTGCTGAAATATTTGTGATTAAATTATTGAACCAATTTTTGATTTTGTTTCATAGCAAATAAAGATATCACCATAAACAGAAAATTTTGGCTTTCCCATAGTTGTTGACAGCATTAATCCCATGGAGTTTAAGGTCCCTGTTCTTCTGTATCTTTTTACAGCCCCTGTCCCTGGGAGCAGGTTTATGAGGGCTGAGTGAGGAGCAGGGGTGTTCTGGTGTTTAGGGAATGTGCTCAAACCTACAGGCAGAGTTTGGGGGTTGGCACAGAATATTCTCACCTCATCATCACTGTCACACAGATTCTGTGCTCTCTGGTTTAGAGCATTCCATTTATTACAGTCAGAAATCCCAAAATACCTCTGACTGGTATGATTTATTTACTTGGCAGATGTTGCAGGGGTGAAATAAACAATCAAATGACAGAAAATTTGCTCTTGGCCACATGTCTTGTGGTGACAGTTGTCAAATGCTTTTGAAGCCAGAGCCATTGTGGGGGTTAACTCTGGGTTAAGAGCAGCCCTTCTGCTCTGAAGTGAGCTGATAAGATGGGTGGGATCACCCTGCATGCATAGTTTGGAACTGCAGACATTTCCCTCTAAATTCCTTGTCCAAGATAAAGAGGAAGATACTTGCCATCTGGATTAATTATTGATAAAAACAGATGGTGAAAATAGTGATGAAGTGCCAGTGTTGTAGACAGGCAAAGAATTTATTCCCTTCCTTGTATCCAAAAGCAAATCCCAGGGATGACCAGGTGTACCCCCCTGGGCAGGGCTTTCTCTCAGTCTCAGTGACATATTTACCTTGCTGTAGATCCAGCTTTTTTCTTGCTTCATCTGAGCCAATTTCCTTTTGCTTATGCCAGACTGAGGTGGCTCAGTGGGACAGAGAGAGGTGCAGGAGTCTTCCTGAGCCCCCCTCATCCCCAGCACCCCCACTCCGATGCTGTTTGATTTTGGGGGAGCAGGAGGACAAGAGGATCCTCCAAAAAATATTTGCTCATTCCGGTGCAGAAGTGGAATAGTTTGGGCATCTTGGAGGTGTTTGTGATCATTGAAAAGATTTCTCCAGTCTCTCTGACCAGGAGCTTTGCTGCCTACAATAAATGGTGTGCACCTTTCAGACTGGGTCTGTTTCGGTGCTTCCCCTGGTTAGCTCAGCTCTACGGAGCTTGGCTGAAGCTGCCACTGGGTGTTCCAGAGTTTGGACAAGTTGAAAGAATACAAGGTACTTATAATATATTGAAGAGCTTTCTCCACTTCCCCTTGGCTTCCACATAAATCCTTAATATCAGACAGGCCTCCTAGCACAGAGGTCCAGCTGAGCCTTCCTCATTAAGGAAAAGTCCCTGTCCTTTGAGGAACCACTTGCAAAAAATATGATTTTTTAAAAAGTACAACGTAGCTGTGTTTACAGCAGATAAGATTTTTTTCTCCATGTTTTTCTTTAACAAAAGCTCAGGAGCAAAAGTACCTGTGTGGAACATGAGCATTGTACCCAGGTCACAATAACTGGCATTTATTGCCCTGATAGTAATGTGCAGCAGAGAAACCCTGCTTAGCTGCCTGTGTGTGCTCATTCCTTTGTCCAAAGTGTTCTCTGGGGTAGCTGAATTCATTAGTATTTCCTCTGAAAGTTAATGTTGTGGAAGATAAAGAAAGCATGCACATATACATAAATCTCTTGTTGTCTGTCTGGGCAAGAGGCTAAAAAGTCAGGGTGTGACTGGATAGATTTTGTTTAGTGTTCTGTATTTTTCTCCCTTTTTAGAACGTCTCATTCAAATGTCAGTTCATTCTTCTCTATTTCCTGCCCTTATCCAACAGACTTGTAGACCAGGCTTAATTAAGACCTTTTATGTCCATCCCTATAGTTACAGTCCTTTCCTGGAAGACTTCCATTGTATTATGTGTTGTGAGATGATGCAAATGATATTATAACTGCTCTTGTTAATTTACCACGAGTCTTCCACTAGTTTTAGTTACAGCTTAGCTCTTCGGGAAAATTCCATCTTTAAATCAAAATAAAACTAGGGCAGCAAATTTCCTCTTTAATTTGCTGATAAAGGAAAGCTGGAGAGCCTGAAAATAGAGGCCCCAGACACAGGTAAGCTTAAAAAGATGAGGAAAGCTGTTGTAAGTTGTGTGACTCTCTTCTGAGTGGATTTGTTTCTATGTGGGAGTGGTTGTGATTTAACAAAGATATTTCTTAAGCTGTGGTGGAACTTTTTTTTCTCTTCAGAGGCTGTGTAAGAGGAACATTTATTTCTGCCACAGCTCACGTTTTAATCACAGGCACTGAAAACCCCTTCTGGTGTGACTAAACCCTTTCTCTTAATCTGAAGAAGGTCAGTCCATATTTGGCAGGTGATGCAGCTCATCACTTCACAGCAGGAAAATGAGATAATATATTCCACAGAGAATGGGTCCCTTTCTTCCTGTTTGTGAGTGAAGTCATGTCCAAGTGCAACTCAGTAATTCAGTATCTGTTCTAATCCTAAACTTTTACCAAAGCTGCTGCTGGCAAGTCCAGGGTACAAAGCAAAGGGTTTGTTAAATGGTGCTACAGAGGATGGAGCTCTGTGAAAGTTCTGTCCCTGTGGAACACATTTTTGTCTTTGTAAAATGAACCCACTGCAAAAAGCATTCCAGCTCTCCTGCTCTGCTTTCTGCCCTCCCTTCTTAATTTGTGTGCTGGGTAAGTGTCTGGAGTGCCCTGACTATCTGAGTGATACTAAAATGTGCAATCATTGTTTAAGCTTTAATGAGAGCCTAAACCCCTAAATTAACAATATTCACAAATTCATTGTAGCTTTGGGTTCCTAGAGGAGGTGTAGAAAACTCTGATACATTGTGATTAATATTGATTGCTTGGCCTAATCCTAGCATAGAATCACAGAATTGTTAAAGTTGGAAAAGGACTTTAAGATCATCAAGTCATGGGTATACTGATTCTCTTGCAGACAGACTGTTTATATCTGAAAGATAATGACAGCAAAAGCCAGAAAGAGCATGCAAATCCCTTCTGAATTCAGATCTACGGCTGGAGGTAGAGGCAGGGACTACCCCACAACAGAATGGAGAAGCCAACCTAAAGCTCTGTGCTACTGGAGATTCTGCTGATGGAGCTGAACCCATCACAGGAACCATTCCCATCAATGGCAGGATTTCCTATCATTTGCAGGACAGCAGCACCAGGCCCTTGGTCTCCTCAAACTGTATAGCAGGCTTTGTGCTCCTTGAGGATTTCCAGAGCACAGATTCACAGCAGATAGCATCGCTAAAGGAAGGGGAAAAGGAAGACTGGTGCTACCAGAGCATGGCTTAGAAACATGGACAAAGGCAGGAGAAGGAATTTGGTGGAAGTGGAATTTCCCTTCCCACTGTCATGCACAATGGGGCCAAGGGCCCTGTGTGCTGCATGAACCCACCTTGTCCCTGCTGAGCTCTGCCAGGTGTCAGGGGCACGCTCCAGGTGCTGCTGGTGGGGCTGGGAGAGACAGTGCTGCAGGGAAATGGGCAAAGGCAGAGGTGTCACTGCTGTTTGTAGCTTTGTAACAGATGTGTGACACAAACAGAGGCCTCTGCTGCCTCAAGCTGTGGCAGAGGAGGCTGGGGAAACAACAGGAACAGAAGGGTCTTAGTGACAACTGGGACAATAAAAGTGACATCTTTGGGTTTCAAAAATGAGGACTTGAAAACATTTTTGCCTTTTTGTCTACCTCTAACTATGATGGTGCTCTGTAAGTCCTTGCATTTCAGGTAGCAATGTTGGGGCAGAAGAACACTCTTTTCTCTCTGCTGCTCTTTGGGAAGGTACCTGTGCCATTTCCCTAGTTTGTGCAGGTAACCATGCTTGCATGTCTCTGAAATATCAGCCATTTTTCACTATAACTTCTGCATTTCTGTGGATGTTACTCGATAAAGCTATCAAATGCAGCTGCTAATCTATTGTAAGAGTTTTGCTCTCTGTCTCACACAAAAATACTTGTCTGGAGAAAAGTCTTCCAGAGTGTCTGTTCAGCTCTTGACTCTGGTTTACAGATTATAAACCTTTACAGGGGTATTCTCAGAGCATCAAAACTGAAGTGTAGGCAGTGCCCTGGAGGGATAGGTTGCCCTTGTGCCCTTCTCCTGTCTTTGCCAGCCCTGGAAATCCCAGGTCTTCAGCTGCTCCAGGTTCTGTGAATGTCCTAATTTGCACCTGGGAGGGCTGGGCCCCAGATATCCCTGCCTGCCCAACAGATGCGTACAGCACCAAATGCACAGATCAGAGCCATGGCACAAACAACTTCCCTTTCAGGAGATGACAGAACTTGCATATTCAGCAAAAGCTTGCATTCAAAAACCAGGCAGTTCCATTCTTATTGACAGATCTGAAATTCAGATGCAGAGGAGTGACAATCAAATGAAAGGGGCTCATTTGTATTCCTGCACTGAAGAACTGCAAACAGGTTCTTCACATTTTTTTATTAATTTTTCATATTCCAAGGCAGAATTCAGGAGGTGCAGTGGTGTGATGAGGAATTCACTCTGTGCAGGTCTCTGGGGGCAGCTCAGAGCCCTGGGGATGGTTGGAGCCCTAGGAAAGGGGCACAGCAAAGGGCACAGGGAGCTGTGGCACAGCCAGCGATGTGGCAGGAGCCCAGGGCTCAGCAGGGAGAGCCAGACTTTGGCACTCTTGAACTGGGAGGGGATAAAAGCCCTGGGGTTCCTTGGCTGGGATCCCTCCTGGGAGGCACCAGCTCGGGCTGTTCTGTGTTCCTGCACTGGGAATAAATGGCTTTATGGAATGAGATATCTGAGACTGCCATGGGAGACCTGGGCTGGAACGGGGAAGGAATCCTGGTGTGACAGAGGGTGTGTGTAGGCATCCAAGTGGGACCTGTTGGGTCCTGGAGCTGGGAAGGGGCTCCAGCCCCAGCAGGGACAGTCTAGGGTGGGAGTGGGGCTGCCTGAGTCCCCCCTGGATGTCTGGACAGGGGAGTTTCCTGAGCTGGTGTGCCTTCATTTCTAAACCATGCCTTCATTTTGCACAGGGTTATTCCCAGCATTTCTTGGTGGGACCCCTGGGTTTGCAGGGACTCTGTGCCTGGGCTGGGGCCAGGCTCTGCTGCAGGATCCCTGGAAGTTCCTCAGCAGCACAGCTGGTGGCTCCTGGCCATGACAATGACACCAGAGTGTTTGTTTTCTGTGTTTGCTATACCTGCACGGCTCTTGGCAGAGCACAGCCCTGAAGGGAAGCCCACAAAAAACCTTTTATCATCACTCAAAAGAGTGTCCAGCTCTGGGCTCACCAAGCTCTGCTCTCCTGCAGATGTCCAAGGCCTGTTTGGGAACTGTTCTGGTGGCTGTGGGCTGGGCACCTCTCTGTCCCAGCAAATCTCCAGTCTGCACCAATAATCCCTGTCTGCTGTGCTCCGGGGAGCAGGGAAACCACTCACACCAGTGCTAAACTCTGAGGGGTTTTCAGTTTGTAAACTCACAAGGATAACAAGGGAAACCCATTTGTTAAAAAAAAAAGAAAAAGACACCAAAGTAATTTCATGCCCAACAAATTTCTCACAAATGGGAACCTCTTATTTTCTTCTTGGTGCTAACATCAAAACCTCTGAATTAAACTTGTAGAATCTGAGCAAAACCTGGAATTATGATGAAAATACAATGAGGATTCCTTACAGAAAGCTCAGCTGCCAGAAATAATCAGTTATCTTGATTCTGTGAACCTCTGCTTTTTTAGAAAACAAAAAGTATTTTCTGGCCTGATTTATGCCTGTAGTTCTGTAGACACATACCCAGAAAAGAAAAGAGAGTTTTATTAAAGTTTTTTCTATTTTGAATTTGAAATATTAATTGAAGGAATTGATTTATGGAGGGACAGTGAAGTCCTTTGTTCCATAAGTGCTGTGAATCAGAGCAGTTTCTGGACCATGCCCCGTGATTTTTACCTCTATCCTGTTTTCAGAGCAGTTTCCCTCAGCAGAGCAGGATGTGAGGCAAAGCTGGCAGCAGAGCTGTTAACTCTGCCCTGCCTCTGTGTCCCACATCCTGCGAGCTCCATGTGTCCAGGACTCAATTTCAGTGTTAACATTTGTTTTAAAAATGTTCAAAGAACACTTTTATGGTCTTTTGTTAAAGAGCAAAGCTTTGGGAAATGCTTCCTGTTGCATTGCAGTGCAGGTGTAGCAGTCTGAAAAATAACCCAGGTTTGTGGCTTTGTGGGCAAATCAGGAATGATTTTTTAATTGAGTTTATCCTTTGCTTTCAAATTAATTTGTTTTATTACTTGTAAATTCACATTCTTCTCTCTAGCATACTGTACTATTCTAAGGCTTTCCTATGCTAAATGCATCCTGTGTCCTTTTCTCCCATGGGTCACCCTTTATTTAAGGACAAAAAGTAACTCCTGGAGATACCAGAGATAAATTTCAAGTCAGCATTTCTGTGATTTGTTTCTGGTATATGGGTTGTTGTTACCAGGCACACATTAACCTAAGATGAGAAGCTTTTGTAAATCATTGGAGCATCCTTGCTTTTGTCTAATATATTTTCCTGCATGAACATCTATAATACTGTGTGCTTTTACAAATGCTGATCTAATGATTTATATTCACAGGAGGCAGGGAAACATTGATTAACTATACCTTTGTTAACTGCAGAAACAGCCAACTTGGAATGTTTTTGGGAGCTAAGAATGGAAGAAATTTGCTCACAGAAATTAATCTTCTTCCATATCTTTTTTCCCCTTGCATTTCTTTCCTTCCTTTATCTTTATTACAGTGTGACAGCCAACACGGTGAGGTGCTGTGCACACTGACAGTCCCACTATTGCAGAATAGATTTCTTACAGAAAAACCACTATCAGCTCATCTCTTATACATAAATGCTTTGTCTCTGCAAGCTGCACAGCGAGCTTGTTAGTTCAGGGACCAGCTACACCTGCTCTAGGACAAGATAAAAGCCTTTTCAAACAACTTTTTGTGTCAAGCCACTGCTCATAAAATAACCCATCAGAAAAAAGATGGGTCTTTTTGAACCACTGAGATCAAGAAACCTCTGGAATAAGAATTACTGGTCTTTTAGTACAGGGTCTGTAAAACCTGGCACTCCAGAATTATGGTGTTAAAGTACCTGGGACTCTTTAAACTTGGGAATTAGGAAACCAAATCACTGACCTGAGTTTGTATAAACTCCCCTCTCAGTTTTAAACAGATATGCCAGAGCTGGCCAGTGCACATGGTGGCTGTTGCCTCTTGGCCCTGGGCACATGAAGGTCACCCACCTTGCAGACAGACCCCAAATCCACCCCACTTCAATAAAACATTTGCATCAAATCCCAGCCCAGCGCACCTCTGCTCACTGCAAACAGCCTTGGAGCTGCACCTGTCCACACCAGGAGAAAAATCCCTTCCTAAAGGCTTTACAGGTGCAATTGGCAGCATAATCTCCACCTCTTTTCCATTATATATGAACATCAGTAACACAATCTAAATATTACAAAGCAATACTCAAAAAACCATGAAATGTTTATCTTTTTTTTTTTTTTAATAATCTGGGAATGTTATGGTATAGCCCATCAAAGCCAGAGATTTTCCTCTTTCAGTGTCAATTGTAAACAGCTCTGCCGTTTGTACTTGGTGCGGGTGCCATCAGTGTAAGGCCCAAAAGATTTGGTGGATATGTATAAAATTCATAGCCCATTTGCTGGTATTTCTTAACTTATTTAAGACATTAGAAAATAATTTGGGTGGAGGTAAAAAACCCTTTGAAATGAGCTTCTTGGCTGAAGGACAGAAAATAACATTTGTCTCTTACCCGAGTCGGAGGCGGAGGAGCTTCGGTGTGCTACCAAATCAGGCAAACTAAACCCAACAGTATCCCAAAATGTTAAGCAAAATACAAAAAATGAAGATCAAATAGTAAAATCCACTTCTCTTTTCGTTAAGCAATACTGGGAGTGTTCAGCTCTCCAGTCTCCAAGGTTTTCCAGCTGGGAGTCAGCCTTTCCCATCCTGCATCCCGGCATCCTGTTATTGTTCCAAGTCTTAGTAATGCAGTGAGAAAAGGGAGTGGAGGAAACAAGATAAACTTAGCCTTATTATTGCTCTATCTACTTATTTGTTGCTGACTCTAATGAGGGAACTGAATAAAAGGAAACTGCCCATGAGAGAAACACCAGAGTTGGTCTGTTGGTTGATTATGCTGAGTTCTAAGTCTGGAGACCACTCAGGGCACTCAGAAGGGGAAGCTTCAGTGTTAAACTGAACACAAGGGTGTAGCCCTTGGCATTGTGCACTACAAATGAAAGAGGATTTTTTTCATTAAATAATGCAGAAGAAAACTGAGAAGTGTGGGGTTTACTCAAAACACAGTCTTTGGAACCACTTATAATAAATGTAGGCAAATGTTCAATGTATCTTAAGTATGACTTTAATAATTTTAATTATTGAATTAAATTTTTAATATTATTCCACAGTTAAACACTCTCTTGCCCCTATTTGTCATTACAGTCCAGTACAGGTGGTGGGATTGATTTCCTGCCTTGCCAGAAGGCTGAGGTTGGTCAGATTGTTTCACTTTTTCACGGTGTACAGCAGTGAAGATGAGTGGCTTCTGAAGGAATTTGTTACATTAATTATTAAAAAAAAGGAGACATTTTTCAGTCTTGTGTAAGGAGCTCAGAAAGTCCAGTTTCCTTGCAGGAAAATGAGCTGTTAAATAAGCTGTGTCACTGCTGGGAGAGGAGCAGGGAGATGCTGATAGGGGTTTTCCAGGGAAGTGCAGATCTCTGGTCAGGATGCAGCTCCCTGATAATCAGGTGCCCACAGCAGACAGGGGGCTCAGATAAGATTTGCCCTCACAAGTGGCTCCAGCTGCATTTCCAGCCCCTTGTACCTCTGATGTCCCCGTGTGGGGCTGGGACTGAGGGTGACATTCAAGAAAGGAGGAGGGAAGGGAGTCATCCCTCTGCTCAGAGGGAAAAGAAGAGACCCCAGGGCTCTCTCTGTGTGCCCTGAGGCCACAGCTCAGGTTGTCCAGGTCTGTTTCAATGCCTGCTAAATTACCTTCCTATTATCTGATTTGCTTCTTCTCCCCCAAAAAGTTCAAGGCAAGAAGTAAGAAAGTTTCTAAAGGCCTTTTCACATGCTCTGCATCAGAGCTCGATAGAAAACTGAAAACCTTGTGTAAGTTGAAGAGGAAGATTCTTCCACTGAAATTTTAGAGAACTGATTTACCATCTAAAACTTTCCCACGATGCTTTATAGATTTCATCTCTGCTGAACTGGTTCTTTAGGTTTCCTTTCTGGTTATGAGGAAAGATCCATTGAGATTTTATGGAAAGCAGAAGCAATTCTAGCAGCCCCTTCCCACCAGCAGCAGAGCTCCTGGTGGTTCAGAGTGCCCTGTGCCCTCTGGTTGATCCCAGACATTTGCCCTGCTGTCCCTCCTAGGCCGTGAAAGCACCGTGTTTTAAAGCTGCTGACACAAAATGCTGCCAAGCAGGATTTCTTATAGATCGTAGACTTTCAGACTTTATCATTGTGGCCAAATCATAAGACTTTGGAAAAATTCCTTGGTGGCTCATGCCTTTTGCAAGCCAGAGGGTAATGTTTCACAAATATTATTAATTCACAGTAAGTTCTGCTAATGAGAAAAATCCTTTGCATGATCAGACAACATTGGCAGACATAATTACCTTTTAGTTGTGTGATTTTGGGTATGAAATATTATTTAACAGTCCAACTGGTGGAATTGAAGGGAACAGGTAAAAAATGAATTAGGACACACTGTCTGTGTGACTCATGGATGGAGATGGTGGCAGAACAAAAGGAGTGGTAATTATTTACTCGTCATTTCATGGTGTGTTCCTGCCGTTCCTGTCTCCAAATGGCATCAAACCCTTTTCAGTTCAGCTCTGCTTTATGAGTTTTCTTCCATGCTATATCCAGCTGCCCTTACTGGATCATTTGCTTCTTTCCAGTGCTTTTCCCACAGATGTTCATTAGCTGCTGCTCTGGGGCTCTGTGGCACCTGGGTCAGATATGTCTGGTTTAGATCAGCATCTCTTTCTGTGAAACTTTGAGTTCAGCCTGTGTTATTGAAATACAGTCTGAGCCACTTGCCAGACTAGTAAAGTTTAAAATAGTTCTCCCTCTCTTGAATGATGGGGTAGAACTCAACTTTGCTTTACAGGTGCTTTGCATAGTTTGGATTTGACATTCCTGGGAATCTGAAGCAATAACTGTCATCTTGCTACTGCTGAGAGGAATAATGTGTTGTAATGGGCAGAAACACAGCCCTCACTTACACATTAAATCTGTTAAATCTGTGCTAGCTGTGCACAGACACCCTTGGGGGGTTTGTGTAAGTTACTGGGTTGATAAGTGCATAGAATGAATGTGAGATTAAAGAACCTTTCTTCAGAATTAGATTGTATCTGTTGCTGAGAATATTGATGTAGTGATCAGGAGTTCCAGTTTCTCTACTTGCAGTTACTCTACTTTCTCCCAGTTTTTTTTTTTTTTTTTTTTTTTTTTTTTTTTTTTTTTTTTTTTTTTTTTTTTTTTCCTTTCCAGTTACTCTACTTTCTCCCAGCAGGGCAGGCTGACTCGTGGCTACAGCTGGTTTCAGGTTTGCACTGTGTCGCTTGTTCACTCTCTCATCTGATCAGTGCTCTGGGAAGTTCTCCTCAAAGAATTCATGGAAAACACAGTTGTAGGAACAAGTTCATTGCTTTCCTAACCAGCACAAGTCCCAGCAAAGTGGACAAAGTGGCCCTGTACTTTCCACTAAGTGAGAATTTTCCTTTTCTCCCTTTTCTTCAAGTAATTCGAGTTATGGTGAAATTCCATAAGATTTATAAGCCCTTCTTGATAAGCACAGTTATCAAAACCAAAGACAGCTATTGACACAGCTGCAACTAATTTTTAATTCTCATTCTACTATCTGACTCTCACTGGGGAAGGGTTTTACCCTCACCGGTACAGCCCAAGAATGCTTTTGTAACAGTTATAAAAGTTAGATTTAGTTGTCTGTCCTGCTAAACCCAGCACGTTACAGGCGCTGGGCGAGGGAAGGTGTGCCAAGGCCGGGAGGTCAGTCAGAGCAGTGATACTGTGTCAGGACTTTTCTGACTAGTTAGAAAATAGGGTAGGGGAGAGCACAGGCTCTCAGTTACAAAAATAAACCCCAATGCTAATTTCCAGCAGCTCAGCTAATCAGTGCAAAATCCCTCCCATCTGAAATGTGCAATTGTATCTGACGGATGTCTGCAGCCTCTCTGGCAGGACCATTACCTGAAGGTTAAAAAAAAACAATTCCTGCTCTGTGTGGAAGGCATAATCTCTGCAGTACCTCGTGTTGTTATTTCTGGGCCTTTAATCAGGGCAGTGCAGTGCTCTCAGTCATTTCCACTTGGTCCCTTGTTTCCTTTCTGTCACAGCCTGAAGTGCGCATCCTGGAGCCACTCTGACTCAGCTTCCTCTTGTCAGGTTTCTTAAAGCAATGTAGCTCTGATTTGTTTTTAATTTCAGGTGAATTAAAACAAAACAAAACAAAACAAAACAAAACAAAACCTGCTGAAGAATTTCAGTTAAAGCTGGTGGAATTGGGTGTTTGCTGGGGAGGTGTGATAGCATCTGCTGAGATGTTTTCCAGAGCGCTGTTCTGGCTGTACCACACTCATTTCACTACACCAGATCTCTCCTGGAAGGGTTAGTCCCATCCTCCTTAATGAGACCTCTGGCTTCATAAAGACCAATGACTTCAGAGGTTTTTTCTTAAAATGTTCAGCATGGAATGGTACCAAATGATATTGTTGCCTTGTTTGGAAATGCCAGGAAAGAATAGATGGTACAAAATGCACCCATATTGTACTAAAACTGTAAGAGCCTGAGCAGAAGCCATAAAATGGAACTGCGTCACCAGTGAACTGAAGGAAGGAATCATGAATCCCTTTGATGTGCTCACTGAAGACACAATCCACAGGGGTTTGGAACAGCAAGCCTGCAGGCTAGCTCTAGCACACTAACCTTTACACGTGATTCCAGCTGGAAGAGCAGGTCAAGTGTAGAGGTGTGAAACTGATAAAAAGTCTTCCACAAATGTTTTTGATAAACATTCTTCAATTTCAGTGAACATACCTGAAGAACGTACCTGTTTTAATTGGAATGCCCCTTAAAATATAAACTCAAACAAAGGCAATCTGTTCCTAAACAAAAACAACGAAAATTGTCACCTTTCATTCATGAACTCTGGTTCTTGAAGCAGCCCAGCTTTCAACTCCAACTGCTGGTGGAAATGGGAGGCTCACGTTTTGGTGTAGAAGAGGTTCTCTCTGCTATGCAAGATCTGAAAGCAGAGGGAGAACATCCATCCTTCTTAATTTTTGGTAAAGTCTGCAGTGCAAACATTCTTAAGTCCGTGGCATTAATTAAAATAACCCCAGAAGCAGAGTGTGCAGGGGATGATGTGGAGCTCCTGGGGCAGCAGAAGCTGAAGCTTCCCTGTGTGAGCCCCACCTGTGGCTGCTCCAAACCCTGTGCTCATGTCTGGCTGTGAGGGATCAGACAGAAGCAGGGGTTTGATGGCCTCTTCCCTTTTCTTCCTGCACTGTTTACACAACTGTTTGCACATCTTGCCCCTGGCTTTCCCATGGTATTCTGCCCATTAATGGCTCAGCCGGCAAGCTCCTGGCTTCAGTGCTGGGGTGACCAGGGGCAGAGGTCCCTGCACTCAGCAGTACTGGCTCTTTGATTGTCTTGCAGTTAAATGTCTGCTAGAAACCTCTAAAACAGAAAAGATTTTTAACTGGTTGAAATAATGATTATTTTTATTTTAAAGAAGTCTGAACCCAAATTTTTATGCCTCTCACTGTTCTATGAGAGCTTCAGAGGACATAAAAAGTCAGATTATTGCTTGAACTGCAACCTATATACTAAATAACAATTCCAGGCAGAGAAGAGCTGTCATCCCAAAAGCTGCAGCACACAAATACCTCTGATGTGCTGGGATTCATGTGGCTACTCAAGTGCAGAAGGAGTTTATTCTTGAGAGGAAGATTTTACAGTAGTGGGGTGAAAAGAGTAGGGTGCCACAACAGGCAGGTCACACACTTTGTTGGGGTTGCTTTCAGGGCTGTTGCTCACCCCACTGTCCCTCCCTCTGAGCTGTATCCACTTGTAAACTGCCAGAGAAGGGCTGTGGTTCACTGGGGCTTTGTTCCAGTGAGTGCCAATAAACCAGTTCCTGAAGGGAAATGGTGTTTACAGGACGTGACATGACCCATATCTCAAATGCTTTCCTTGATGCCCCTTGAAGTCTCTAGATTTTCCTCACTCTGAGCTGCTCCAGCCCTGGTGATTCAATCTCCAGGTGTGCATTCCAAGTGAAGTCATGGCACTGACTTTGGTGTGCCCTGGCCACAGCTCATTCTCCTCCCCCGGTGTGGCCATGCGAGGTTGGAGCTCTCTGGCTGTGCTGTGGAGCACACAAAAACACAAACACACAAAACCACACACAGACATGGAGTCACAGAGTCACAGAATCAACCTCTGAGATTATCAAGTCCAACCTGTGACCCAACACCACCTTGTCACCCAGACCATGGCACCCAGTGCCACATCCAGTCTTGCCTTAAACACTTCCAGGGATGGTGACTCCACCACCTCCCTGGGCAGCCCATTCCAATGCCCAATCACCCCTTCTGTGAAGAATTTCTTCCTAAAGTCCAAACTAAACCTCCCCTGGTGCAGCTGAAGGCTGTGTCCTCTTGTCCTGTTGCTGTTCCCTGGGAGAAGAGCCCGACTCCCCTGGCTTCACCCTCCTGTCAGGGAGTTGTAGAGATAGAAGGTCACTCTGAGTCTCCTTTACTCCAGGCTGAACAACCCCAGCTCCCTCAGCCATTCCTCACAAGACTCGTGTTCCAAGCCCCTCACGAGCCTTGTTGTCTCCTCTGGATGCGCTCAAGCGTCTCAACGTTCTTCCCAAACTGAGGGGCCAGAACTGGACACAGCACCCAAGGTGTGGCCTCACCAGTGCCAAGCACAGGGGGAGAATGACCTCCCTGCTCCTGCTGGCCACACTATTCCTGAGCCAGGCCAGGTGCCATTGGCCTTCTTGGTTACCAGGGCACACTGCTGGCTCAAGTTCATCCTTCACACACTCAAACACTCACACACACCCACTGTGTCTCCTGTGCCACAGTCATGGTCCTGCCTGGCCTGCTGTGCCAGCCCAGCTGGTGTCACCTCGCTGTGCCCAGCTCTCTCTGCCATATGTTCCCTGTGTTTCCCTGGCTGGGAGTGGCTGAGACACCCTGTGATCTGTGTGGGAGCTGTGCTGGGCTGGGTAGTGCCAGATGTGGGCTCCAGCTGCACACACATCCTGTGTGAGACTCCACAGGCTCTCCACACGAACCACATGGACCCCACTCCCAGGTTGATGCCACCCTTCTCCCAAGGGCAAGGGGCTCCAGATGGGTTTTGTGTTGCTCGAAGGCCCATGGGGTGAGGGAGGGAGGTGATGTGCCTTCTCCAAAGCTTTTGGAGGTGATGTGCTTTCTCCAAAGCTGTTGGAGGAGCTGAGCACTTGCCAAAAGCAGAGCGGAGAGAACTGCTCTGGATGAATCCTTGCCGAGGGGCTGAAGTGTGAGAGCCAAGGCACTAATGCCTTGTAAATTGGTTCAGTGACTTTTACTCATTTATTACATTCCCTTTATCACACCCCAAGCCCAGGCTGCCAGTCCTGCTCTTGCTGCCAAGCCCTGTGCAAGTGCAGATGGTTTAGGAGTCCCACTGCCACCCCTGTGCATTGTGCCTGTACTGCAGTGGGCATTGTGCCTCTTTAGCCACTGAGTGGATGTGTGAGAACTCCTAGTGGCTTGGAAACCAGTCAGGATGGATTTCTCCCCCCAGCCATCTGTGTGGAGGCTACAGCAGGCAGGCTTTGCCTTTATTTAAACTCTGCAGGCTCTGATGTCTCCTCTGCAGTGAAGCTGCTCTGATTTGTGCTGGTCTGAATTTAGCTGTTGCAGTGGAATGTGCAGTGGAAACATAAAAGTTTCAGGCTTTCCCTAGAATGATAAAATAGAATTTGATTATTAATGCTATGTTTATAATTGAATCAATAGATTCCTAGCTTTCAAGCATAGAGGCAGTGAAAATCAGATGGAAATCTGAGTATTTGGGTTTGGGTATTGTCGTTTGGAATTTTGGCATGAGGGCGTACCCTGCAAATAGTCAGTCACAGACCTTGGAGGGCTCAGTCTATAAAATGCCAGATTTCAGTGACTGATCTTTGCAGGCAGTGGAAAAAATATTTTTAAAATATTTTTTAGTGGAAAAATATTTTTTAATCTTCTGTTTACCTGTGAATTGCCCAGTTTGAGGTGTGGGGCTGCTCCCCCAGCCACACACCGGCACTTTGGAGCTGTGAGGATCTCACTGCAGCTCTGCAAACTGAGGGAGTAATACAGGATGAAAAATGGGTAATGAACAATGAAAAAATGCAAGCTTTAGGAATTAATGATTCATATTGAAATATATCTGCCTTGGACAGTTTTCTTTTGCTGATATTTCATCTTGACCATACAAATGCTTACGCTATGCCCATCCCTGTACACTTTCACAGAGATTAAAATGAATAAGAGCTGGTTCCCAACATCCAAACAGAATCTCAAAGGAGAGAATATGTATATTCAAAATCACAATGGAAAATTTAATGCAGTTAAATCCTTGGTTTGACTTCTCAAGATTTACATTAATATTGGAAATTCAGAGAAAAGGAAAATGATTGACGTTGCTAGTTTGCAAGGATTGTGCATGTACAGCTCTGTTAGGATCTGTCTTCCTGACTGCTCCTGAAAAAGTATGTAGCAAAATTAACTTATTCTATAAAGATATATTTACAGTAAGAAAGAGGGTCTTCCTGACTGCTCCTGAAAAAGTATGTAGCAAAATTAACTTATTCTATAAAGATATATTTACAGTAAGAAAGAGGAAAGAGAAATGTTTGTGAATTACTTCAAGCAGACTTGCAGACATTTTGACTTGTCCCCAGTTTAATGCTGCAGAAAATTATACTGATTTAACTTTAACAATCTGTTTTGAAGAGAAAGCATAATTATAAACCACTTGATTTTCAAAACCCCCCACCTTTTATGTATTATTTGCACACTGAGTGCAATATTTTTAAATGGACTTTGAGTACCTATGAAATAAAAGGGCTGGTAATTAATATGATTTATACTGCAGAATAACTCAGAGCCTTCTCTGAAGGGCTCCTGAGGTTAAAGCAAAGCAATGGAACCTGTATTCAGGAGGATGGGGCAGCTCAGCCAGAACAGCTCTGACCCAGACCTCGGCCCTGCCCTTTCCTCAAACCCAGGTTTCGTGGCTGTTCCTGTGCTCTGAAGCTCAGGAATCCCTGTGAACATGAGGATGTGGATTTTAGTCTGAAATAGCCAGGTCCTGGTGCTCTTTGTCCTCAAAGCAGGGTAGGGTAGAACGGGCTATTTCAACTGGAAGGGACCTGCAAGGATCCTCTGTCTTTGGCCTCTGCAAGGCTGGGCTGAGAGCTCATTAGAAAAACTTTCTTAAGACACTTCCAGTGTTTCCTGCCCGTGTTCAGATGACAAAGGAAGGGGCTCTCTTGAAGGATTTTGTTGTTTCCTCTCGTGACCTTGGCCGGCAGCTGCAGGTGCACGGCAGCACAATGAGAAATACCTTCTACGTGCTTCCCTGACGTCTTCAGAGGCTGGGCTAGGGGAGGCTGGAATGAAAAAGTAGACATTCCCAACCATCCCTGTGGGGTGTATCACAGCCAGGGCTGTACAGAGCAAACAGGAGCAGAAGAGGTCTGAAATATGAGCATTAAACCCGAGCACATTTAAAAATGGCAGAGGATGCTGTGAGTCAGCAGCCTGGAATGTGCTGCTGGCTGGGGGATGCTCTTTGGTGGCTCTTCCAGCTGGGTGTGGGGAGAAAATCCAGAGGTTGGGCCCAGAGAGAGAGTTTCAGTGGAGTGGGAGCGAACCTGGGCTGCCTGGGATTTCACTGTCTGGAGGATGCCCAACAGGGGACAGCTTTTCTGGTGCTAAAGTAGAGGAGCACGTCTGTGTGTTTGTTTCACAAGCACTCTCTGCCTGTCACAGCAAAGATTTTCTGTCCTGTCTTACCTGGAGGAAAAAAAAAAAAGTTAATGCTATCATTACAAAAAGGAGATTTGTTTTCACAGTGAGACTAATAGGACAGGTGACCAATGGCTGCACTTGTGGGCAGGCTCAGGTATGTAATACACTACAGGAAAGCTTGTAACAAAGTCAGGGTTCTTATGATAAATCACTTTATTGGAGCAGACTAGATCTCTGATTATTACACACATGCAAATATAAACAGCTTTCACCATGGCTGTCAACAACAGTTTTGCAAATCTTGCACTTTACAATAATTATTATTAATAATAATAATAATAATTGCACATATAATTTTACTTATTTAGTGATAATTGACCAGTGCAGGTGTCTTGAGTTATGTGTGAAAATTATATTATTATTATTATTATTACTACTACTAGGATTAGTATTATTTTGATTTGACAGCCTGGAACTAGAGGAAGATGAAGAGCAACAGTAGCCACAGAGTTGGCCTACTCAGTAAGGGCTGAATGCTTCACAAATCAGGCAAATGAGAAATTCCAGGTTTTGTTTTGGCTTTCCAGAGCAAGAGACCAGCTAGCACATGACAAATTGAGCCTGCTCTATTGTGTGCCCTGTTAATACAGATGTACAAATAGAGCTTGCATCATAAATTGACTGTTTGTGAAACAAAGAGAATTCAGAGGTGCAACAATTTTTGCTTCATTCTGCTACTGCTGGAGGGTCAGAGACAGTCTTGCTTCTGGTGGAGGTTGTGTCTGTCAGCAGGAGCAGTGTGGCTGCGTGCAGCTCTATGGGTGAGGGGTAGCCAAGAGCCTGGGGTGCTGCACAGGTTCCTTGGCTGGTAGTGGTGTGACATGCTGGTTTGAAGGGAATTGCTGGGATTAAACATGTGGTGAAGGTTGGGTGATTGCAGATAGTCCTGTCACAAAGCTGAGAATTTGTGTTTTCTGTTGCTGTTTCAGAATTTTCTTCTCACCCCCTTATTTTTCAGCCACTACACTGCATTTCCTCCTTTTTCCTGCACTCAACATCCTTCTCCTGCTCTTCCTGCAGCTCCTCAGGTTTTACTCTTGTCCAGTTTCCCCCTGTGGCACCTCCAGGTTGCTCTGTTGTGCAGAACTGTGTCCTCAAAGCTCTGCAGAGCAGGAGGGAGCAGCCCCTGCCATGGGGCCAGGGAATCTTGGGTGATTGAATCCAGCTTTCCTGCTTTCCTGACTTTCCCCAGCCACAATAGATATGGCCTACTCAGTGCCAAAAATATTTCCTGATGGGATATGCATGCCAAAAGCCTCCTGGCTGAAGGGTAATGTAGAGTCTGGTCCTGGTGCTCTGTGTTTCAGGGCTAAACCACCTCTTTTCAGCTTCACCTCATCTGCAAAGGTGCAGTGCCTCAAATGATGGTGGGACCTGCTGGGACCATTGCTGAGGAACTTTATTGTGATGTCCAGGATGGAACAGAGCCCGGTTGTGCTGAACATTGTGCAAATGAAATCTTCAGGCCAGCCTTGTCCTACAAAGTGCTCATTTCTCCTTCTCAAGACATTGGAGGCAATAGGGCAACATTTTAATCAATTTACCCTGCTGTAGCTTAATTAAGTTTTAAAAGTGATTTTATGTTAAATTCTGTGACTCAGTACTGCTGAAAGGGTTGTCAAGCACTGGGACTGAGGAACTGGAGCTTTAGCCTGGAGCAAAGGAGGCTCAGGGGGGCCCTTGTGGCTCTGCACAGCTCCTGACAGGAGGGGACAGCCGGGGGGGTCGGGCTGTGCTCCCAGGGAACAGGGACAGGAGGAGAGGGAACGGCCTCAGGCTGGGCCAGGGCAGGCTCAGGGTGGACACCAGGAGGAATTTCCCCATGGAAAGGGTGCTCAGACCTTGGCAGGGGCTGTCCAGGGAGGTTTGGAGTGCCCATCCCTGGAGGTGTCCCAGGAAGGGCTGGAGGTGGCACTCAGTGCCCTGGGCTGGGGACAGGGTGGGCATTGGGCACAGCTGGGACTCCATGGACTGGGAGGGCTTCTCCAACCTAAATGATTCTGGGATTCTGAACAGGCTGCTCAGGCCAGAGCTGGAGTCCCCATCCCTGGAGGAATTAACAGCCATGTGGATGTGGCTCAGTGGAGACATGGTGGCCTTGGCAATGATGGGAGAATGGTTGGACTTGATGGTCTCAGGCCTTTTCCAACCTAAACAATTCTATAATTCTGTGGAACAAATCTGTCTGTGAATAGCTCAAATATTATTTCCTTTTGATTTTCTTACTGATTTCCTGTTTTTTATGGATCATATTTTTTCAAGGATGGCTTAGATTTTTCATTTTGGATCCTAATGTGTGACACAGAATTTTATAACAATACCTTAATGTGTGCCCCATGGTGGGAAGAATCATCCCATTTCCTTTAATAGTATTGCTGGAACGAGTCAGGTAATCTGAATTCTGGCTTTACTCATGGAGGTTGATATGACTTGGAAGTGTATCTTTTGAAAGTAGTAAGAACTACAATGGTGATTTTAAAGGCTTTTATTACCACTTAAAATCAACTGCTGCTTTCATTTTCTGGAAAGCAGAAGCTGACTTTTGGTTTAAATTGGATTGGTAACGTTTTGCTGTGTGCATGGTGTAGTATGAGCTGCTTTCTCTTAGAGAAATGATGCAAACACACAAAGAACTTCAGCAGCAGCCAAAGAGAAAGCCACGCTGGGGGTGCTGGGGAGGTGTGTTCAGTGCTGGCCTCCACAGCCCCTCAGGGCTGTCGTGTGTGTGCTTGTGCCAGGTGCTGCTGCCTCCATCCTCTGCTTGTAGGGATCTGCAGGGCCAAAGGATCTCTGAAACTCGGGAGAGCAAAGTCAGGAACAGCCCAAATGCTGCTGGGAGTGGGGTGCTCTGCTCCCTGCTGGCCTCTCTGTCACTGTCCAGCCCACAGTGACACTGGTTTGGCACTGGTGGTGCTGGGCAAATCCCGTGTCCCAGCTAGGATTTCCCATGGCATTTGTTGCATCTGCTCACTTATTGGATTAATTATTATATGTCTTGTCCCCTCTCCTTTGTCACAAGAGGAGATTTTTACTGAAGAGAAAATGACCAACTCATTTCTCAGCTCTCTGAAGACATTCAGTGAAACCCACCCATCGTGGTGAAGGGACACACACAGCCTGGGTGCCACTAATGCTCTGAGGCACACTTAAAATAGAATAATAGGTGGGAAAGGGAACTTTTTTCTATCTGAATGCAATAGTTCTGGTATGTTTTGACCCATCCAAGCTTCTGTTGAAAGGATTTCCGTTGTTGCAAAGCTTGGGACAGGAAGCACATTGTGTTTGCACTTTGCTGAAAGAAGGTATATAGACTGTGGTGGAATGGCAAACTTCTACCTTTGTAGTGGGCTTTTCTCTTTTGGGATTGTTGGGGTTTTTTTTCCATGCCTCAGAAACTGGCTATTGGGGAAACAAAGCAGAATGCAAGGAAAGGGAGAAAAGTGTTTTTCTGTGTTAGTGTAGAATTTTAATACTGATGCATTTTAGAAATAGGAGATCTTGGAGGAGATCCAAGATACCCTTTGCTGTGTATATCAGCTTCCTCCAACAGAGAAGGGTTGTGTCTCCCCTTGCCCGTATCTGAAGCCCCCTCCTGAGGAGCTCAAGATATGGTAATCATCCTGTGTGCTGATAATTTGAGTGGGCACACCCCTCCTTCCTGGTTAGTGTCTCCTCTGTGACTGTGACATCTGTCTGTCTTAATTTCTGTATTTAATGGCAGCTTCAAAAAATTATCAGCATTGGCCCATTAAAATCAGTGATGGTAGATTAAATAACAGATTATATAGGTTAGTGATACATGAAAATCAACAGCAGCAGAAAGATTTCATCTCTGGGGCTGAATTTTTTTCTATGCCTGAAGTTCAACAATGCTTCCAGGTCTGAATTTAAAATGTGTTCTGTGATTTTGCTGGGTATTAACAACCTGAGTTCTAAACAGTGGGTTTGTTTTTGTGCACACAGTGCAACAGTGATTATCCCTGGAGATGAAAACCCCATGCCCTGACCTTTGTGACCAGTCCCAAACTCCCAGCTGGACTGAAAAGAGCCAAATCTTTGATGATCAGGTAATTTCTAGTAAAAATGAATTTCTGTACCATGCAAAGGCAGAGCCTGTTATTAATTTAATCTGATTTTAAGAGGAGATTTCCTCAGTTTTTACATTTAGTCAGTCTTGGGAGTAGCTTTGTTATTTGATGTGCATTTTTTTTACATCCTAATTATTTTTGGTTGTGACGTGAAAAGTAAATAATGAGATGCAAAATTCTGGTTGCAAAGAAAGCTGGTCTTGTTTTCTAAAAGATCTTCTTTGGCAGTAATTTGTGGGAGCCAAGAGAATGAGTGTACCTACAGAGAATATATGTGGAGAAACGTCATTGTCTTTTAAAAGTGATGTGAAAATTACTTGGAATAGTTTCTGTCTGTGGTGTTGTGTTCATTGTGTAGACAACATCAATCCAGGCTGGCTGAGGAGCAGTTTTCTTTCCTGATGCCTTCCCTCAGCAAAGATGAGAGAAAATTTTGAAATTTTTGGGCCATATTCCAGATAATTATGAGTAAATCTCAATGCAGGATAACAACTGGAACAGCAGTTGAGATTCTAGTGATTTTGAGAGGGAGGTGTAGTGAGCTGCTTGATACAAAGTTTTGGGTTTGATAAGGGAGGTTTTTGTGCATTTCTCTGGACTCTTTCCCAGTACTGCTCCAGGCCTGCTTTCAGCACAGTTTTCCCTTTCACACATGCTGTTTTGTGCTAACCAGCTCTCATTCCAGTGCTTAAAAAATGTACCCCACCTAGTGTGATGAATGAATCAGCTTTAAAGGACAGGAGGAAAAACACATTGAATCCATCACCAGGCAGAATCTCCTGGGAAGTAAGAGTTCAGGAAGGATGCAAGAATGTGACCTGAAAGCCAAAGTAATCCTAAACACACTTTTTTAACCTTGGGAGGATAACATTTAAGGCTGTTTGGTAGATGGTTATCTGTGGCCAGAGGCTACTGAATTTTTTAGCAGAGCACAGTGGCCATGAAAGTTGTTACTGGGGGAGGTCAGCACTACAGACTGAAACCAGGGCTGCAGCTTCAGGCCTGAAGGCTTCCACAGAGCACACTGTCTAAAGCAGACCTTGGTAAACCCGTGTGTTTTCATGGGTTATGTTTATAGGGTTTTTCATCTGAATGATCAAATGGCCTGGGATGTTTGTAATAGACTGTGGAGCTTTTCTCTTGTTCTGGGAGGCTGGAGAGCAATGCCCACTGCCCAAGAAAAAAGGGGTTTCAAGCACATGAGCCATGTGGCTTCTGCTAAACCTGCACTGGTATCCTTTTCAATGAAGGAAGGGACAACAGGGCATGTGGAACTCGAGCTGTTGCCTTTCCATGGAAAGGAGGCTGTTTGGGCAACTGGAGTTTTCCATGGTGAGCAAAGAGAGCTTGGGGCTGACATCCCTGAAACATTCAAAAGCTCAGTTGCAATTCAGGTCTCACACTGTGGGAAATAAATTTGTACCTTTGCCCAACACTAGGCTTGCTTAATGTGAAAAGAAGAAGGCACCGTTACAGTACAAAATGCTGCGTAGTCACAATGATATTAAAAAGATTAAAATAGTCCCTCAGGAGGTATCACAGTAAAATCTGGAACATGGCATCATGTTTTACCCTTGCTAGAGCCACGTTCTGGTACCATGACTAATTTTGAGCAGCCTCACTCCAAGTCCCATGTACTTGTGACTGTTCAGGGACCTCAAGAAAGTAATTTTTCATCTGAGAAATTACATGGCTCGGCCCCAAAATGCTCTTTGCTGGTGTTAACATAAAGCTCTGATGGTCTGGATTGGTGACTGCTAAATCACTGTAGCTCTGTCATCTTTACTGATGGATTTACTATTAATGTGACAGTTAAATGACACATTAAATATTATAGTCATTATTTCTTATTTCATTATTCTTTTAAAATATAGTCTGGCTTATTAAGGGTAATTTTACTGCAGCCAGACTTGTGTAACACATGATGCCAATAAAAATGGCTCTGCTGCAGGTGAAACAGGACTCTTAGTGAGGTCAAGATGTATAAAGTTTAGCTAGCTGTCAGTTTTTATGAATCTGCTCTGAAATACTCATGGCCCCAAAAAGGCAGCCCTTCAAGAGAGAACACAATTTACTGCTTTTAAAAAACTGCTACCAGAATATGGCAATGCTATCCTTAATGCTGGGGACTTGAGAATCTGAAAATGAAAATGTGCTGGGTTTGCAAAGGTATGAGCAGAATTTTATTCCTGTTAGGATATCAAATGGGTGTGATAGAAGATTTATCCCCAGAAATAATAACAAACCCCACAACAACAGCACAGGTAAAGGAATGCTTTTGCAGAGGACAGAGGATAGTTGTTATCACTAATGTTATTTCAGTTCTAAGAAGGAATAAGTACAACTCAAACCCATAAAATTTATGTAGTTAGGTGTGACAACTCTGACATTAATTCTTGTCCTCTTTTAGCGGTCACCACAGTAACTCCTAAATACACGTAAATACACCAAGTGCTTATGTCTCACAACACAATTAGGAAGTAGATAAATGGTAAGTCTTGAAATATCCATTTGGGCTGAGAACAGCTCAGTATTGACCACAAAGGGGCTTGGGAAGGACCAGAATGAAAGACCAGAGAATGAGGTATTTTAATATTTCTGAACGAGTCTGCATTTGTATGTTGGGTTGAAATTAAGGAAATCAAATAAATTCCAGATCTCTGTGCAGAAAAGAAAAATTAAATTAAATGAAACAAATGAATTTGATGAAAATGCTTTTCTGAACTGAATTACATGACAAAAATTAAAAAAGCTGTAGTTGGTTATTTCTTTAAGAAACCAAGTATACATTTTGTGCAATGGCTCTTTGCCTCAATCAGTTATTCCATTTTGAGGTCAGGCTGCTTTTACATTATCATCACCTCTAAAACATAATGTGAAGTACAGACAGTCATAAATTGCTTCTTGTAGCATGAGAAATAAAAACGTAATGGATTCCCATTGGATTATGAACGGCTGTGCTAGGAAGACCTTAATAATTTTGTGGCTTTACCACATATGAATTATAGGTATGATCTCTCACCAGCAGGATGCATATAAATATCTGAAATGATTGTGCATTCATTTATGTGTTCTCCATTATGCTTGTAATGAGTCTGAGGGTAGAAATGGCAGCTTGTAGCTGACAGCAGAGTTCAGCAGGAAAATATTCCTGACGTTTGTGCCACAGTGACTTGTGCTGGAAGGAGAAGGCTTTCACTGGCATCTTGCCCCCTCTTTGGAGGGCTACCCTGCCCTTCCAGGGGCTGTGGGCACGGGCAGAGACCCTGCTGCTCTGCACCGGTGGAAGTGCAGCTATGAGGAGCAGTGAGCAGGCAGCACTCATTGATCTGCTGACCCCACCACTGCCAACAGCCTGAGGGTGTTTAAAGAACGTGGTGACACTTCCCAGCACTTTGGCTTTTCCATTTGGGTTTCATGGCTTTTATGCAGAAGCAAGTGATCACTGAGTCTGAAAAGTGATAAATTAATAAAATTAGATTTCCCAAGCAGAAGCTGGTCCCTGCCTGCTCTCTATAGGCTATATGTAGTTCACTCTTTGCTGGGAGCTGATGCCCGGAGCTTTGCTGGGGTTCACACTGTCCCTGTGGGCAGCTCAAGGATGCTGAAGGGTTTCACTGGACCTGGGGAGCAGATTTGTGGTGAGCTTGTCACTGCTTTGGGAATGTCACCTGGTGTAATTCAAGCATGACGATGTCCCTGTAGCTGCCAGCACTAACAGAGACCACCAAAATGTTACACAGCTGGAGCTTCTCCACCTCATATTTTGACACATCCCATTGCTCCTCTTATGGCCTAATTTAGGGAAGACACGCTTGCCTCTCCTGTGCTTCCTGCATGTGGAAGCTCAATGATTCCTGCCATGTGTGCTACAACTGCTGATTAAAATACAGGAACTTCCTCTTTGCTTTCTCTGTGCACCTCTCTCATTATCACCAGCTTTGGGTATTTCAGGTATGTTACCTCAAGTGGAGACAACACTGAACAAAGAGTATTAAAAACGATTTCTTAAAAGTTCTCCATCTAACAAAAATACTGTCCCCACAGAGAGGCAGGAAATGAGGTTCCAGCCATGCCAGCAGTGCTGGGCTTACCTGGGCTCCTCCTCTCTGGTTGCAGACCCAGCTTCTCCCATGCTGGCTGCTGAGTTCTGACAGTTCTTTCTGCTCCAAATGAACCAAACCTTTTCTGCAAGATGACAAGAGGAGTTTCTGGGTCCAGCACCACAGGACCATGTCGTGTTCAGCTTGATTCCTGTTCCTGTTTAGTGAGCTTCCCTTTAATGGTCTCAGTATTTTTGGAGCCATTCAGAGACCTGGTTAAATGACAGTGAAGTATGTGCTGTATTTCCAGTCGACTACAGGTTTGTTCCAATATGGAAATCTTGAATTAAACTACTTGTAAGCACATAAAAGTGTTCCTATAGGGCCTACAAGAGCCATGGAACAAAAGGGTGTGCAGTGGGCACTGCTGCTCTGGAAACTCAAGATACCTTGGGACTTTCTCAAATGGGGGCTGCTGTCTTATTCCAAGTTCTTTGTCCAGCCTCCACTGTCTGAGGATTTATGTTAATGTGGTTACCCATGGAGTTATTTAAAAGCATTTTCTGTTGCAAATCTCCCTAAAAGGATTCTGAATTATTTCAAAGAATGGAAATGACCTTTAATATGTTCTCCTGCATTAACCTGCTTGCCTGTAGTAAATAAGATGATGCAAAGTATCATTTTCATGTACTAGGCATTGCATTAAGTAAAGAGATAAATGAATATTTCTACAGGTTGTACTGTATAAGTCTGTTCCAGCAGGTTGCTGCTCTAGTAATCTGGATAATGCTTTTTCCTTACTTTTGTGCATGTTACTGGCAATTCCTTGGATCATATAAACAGCATGTCCTCCACAGCTAAGATGGGCAATCATTTGTTGCTGCTACTGACAACAAAATTTATTGTCAGGATTTGATGGGAGGGATTGTGAACCACAAATTGATTGTAAATCTGATTTTTTTTTTTTAAGAAATATGCTGGTCTTAGTTTGACTGTTGGACAAAATATGATTTTTTACATTTGAGATCAAATATAATCTTAGTTTTAGAGAAAGAGGTATAAAGAGGTTTTTAAACTGTTTCTCCAAAGCCAACTCCATCCCAACAATTTCTCCATTTGAATTTTCAACCAATACAGGTCCTGCTGTTTCCACAGACTGACATTTCTCTGCTTCACTGCAGAGAGCCATAACCCTCAACTCATTTAGCAATTTTAATTCATGTCATTACTCAGACCTTCTTAAAAATATATAAATTATTTAATCCTTCATTTTTAAACTTTTTTTTTTTCCCTGGAATGATTATTGTTAGTATTACAGCTGAGACCAGAAGACAGGCTTTGGAAAGCTGTCCCTGTCCCAGGGGATGGGTGGGCACAAAAAATGTGGTGCACAGGCTCCTGCTAAGCACACCAGGATGTGTGTCTGCAGGCTGGAAGTTGCCCAGGTTCCTGGAATTGCACTGGGCAGCGCGCAGGGACCTGGGCTCTGCCACATTAGGGGGTGAGCCTGCAGGGATTAAGCAGCTGCAGGTGCAGTTCTCAGCTAAAACCCCAGAAGCTGCAGGTAAAATGGGCTGGCCATAGGCTCATCAGTCACTGCCACAGTTAATAAAGTTGGTGGCTGTGCATCCATCCATTCATCCATCCATCCATCATCCATCCATCCATCCATCCATCCATCATCCATCCATCATCCATCCATCCATCATCCATCCATCCATCCATTCATCATCCATCCATCATCCATCCATCATCCATCCATCATCTATCCATCCATCCATCCATGCCCAATCCATCCATCCATCCATCCATCCATCCATCCATCCATCATCCATCCATCCATCCATCCATCCATCCATCCATGCCCAATCCATCTATCCATCCATCCATCCATCCATCATCCATCCATCCATCCATCCATCCATCCATCCATCATCCATCCAATCATCCATCCATCCCCAATCCATTCATCCATCCATCATCCATCCATCCATCATCCATCCATCCATCCATCCATCCATCCATCCATCATCCATCCATCCATGCCCAATCCATCTATCCATCCATCCATCCATCCATCCATCCATCATCCATCCATCATCCATCCATCCATCATCCATCCATCATCCATCCATCCATCCATCCATCCATGCCCAATCCATCTATCCATCCATCCATCCATCCATCCATCATCCATCCATCATCCATCCATCCATCCATCCCCAATCCAATCATCCATCCATCATCCATCCATCATCCATCCATCATCCATCCATCCATCCATGCCCAATCCATCCAACCATCTGTCCATCCATCCACCCATCCACGTGGCTGCATGGAAGTGTCCTCCCAAAGCATTGGGTAAAGAGCTCCTGCATTCTGGATCCTTCAGGATGCTGCAGTGCTGGTGGAGCCATCCCATTCCATCCTCAAGAACTCCCTAAAAAACCCCAGTTAACTGTGGCTGATTCATTGAGAAATCCCTCTGTGCTGGATTTCCCAGAGCTGCTATGTGGAAGTGAGCAGCCCTGTGTTCCCACAGATTGTTCCACCTCTCAGATGAGGAACTGCTCCCCCAGAAGTTTTGGTGAGGTGTTAAAGTAGGGCAAGGAAGGCAGAACTTGGAGCTGGAGTTCCTCCTCTGCAGGACCACTCAAGTAAATCACTTCCTCAGCCTGGGAAAACACCACTAGCCCTTAGTGAGGGTCAGTTAAATGGCCATGAGTGACTGCAGTGAGTGAGTGAGTGAGTGCTAGCTTTGTGTGAGCACACTTGTTACCATTCTAAGTCATGAATTTAAGTGCATGCAAATCCATCTAATGCATTAAATTGATCATTTTTGGAGTCTGGATTTCAGAAATAACTCTGTCATGGAAATTAAATGGTATCCAGAGAGAGTTTTTCTCTATTGCAGCTGTAACTAAAGATTTTTTAAAAAACCATGACTGTCATTCTTCTATTATCTAAAAAAACCCAGCCCAAAACCCAAATAAATAATCAAGTACCTTAGAAGTAAGATAAACCTCCATGTAAATGAATACTGTCTGAAACCTTTGCTAAATGTTATTAAGTTTAAACTTGAGAAATAAAGCTGTCAATGCAGTAATCTTGATTGCAAAATTATATAGTCCTTGCTGGTTTAAATGCTGGGGATTTGCTGTCTACCTTGCATTTTGGAGTTGAAAGATTCACTTCCTTCCTTTTCTCTCCAGCTTTCAAGGAAGTTCACAGTTTCTTTAAAACTTTGCTCTTTCCTTTTTTATGCCCCTCAAAATAAAGCATAGATTTCAGCTGGTAAAAATACTGAGAGAAAATCAGACATAATTTAGTTTTTAGAAGAAATTGAGGTAACACTTATTAATTTTGAACCCTTAAGAGTTTTTGGATAATTTGCTGGCCAGAATTTCATAGCTGAAGTATCTGAAAGGGATGGTAATATTTTCATGTGGGCAATCAGCTTTTGACTTTGAATTACTATTTCAGCACCTTTCAAAGTAGCCTTGCACTGTGTCATGTTGCACATATTGCAAGTAAGTTGTCAGAAAGTTACTGAGCAAGAGTATTGTTCTTGTTCATGGGATGTGGAGGCCTGTTCTAGTTCAGTAATTTGCATTTTATTTCTTAGACGACCTAACCTGTTTTAACTCTATTTAGCTTCTGGAGTTTGCCTTGATATGTTTACACTCCAGGAATGTCAGGGTGATGTTCTGCCTGCAGGTAAAATATCTGGAGTTGATCTACTGTCCCCACTGTAAGAAATATCTTCAATTTGTTCTGCCCAGGAACCTTGAACAAAAGCAGAGCAGCTCAGTGTGACATCACTTTGTGTTCTCATCAGGACCTCATGGTCTTTCTTCTCCAGGCAGCGTTGAAAGCACCTCACTCTCAACATCCTCTGTGTACTTCTTAAATGTCACAGCTTTACTTTGAGAGAAGGAATCAGGGACAATTTCCCTTGAATTTGCCTCAGGCCTTTTTCCAATTAGAAAATCAAGGTGGGGCAAAGATTTAATCTGGGTGCTAAATCAAAAGCAGTTTGTACCTAGAAGTTGTGTGAGGGGAGAAACAAGGCACCTGTCTAACTCAGAATGATGGACCCTCTGAAAATCTCAGAGCAGGATGAGCAGGAGGAATGGCCTTGTTTCCCTAAGTAACTCCCTGGGAGAGGCTTAAGCTGTGATTGATGAGAGGCCTGAGGAACACTAACAGTATCGGTCAGCTGGCATTTTGTGATGCTGAGAGCAGTTGCTAAGCCAGCCCAGGACTGCATCCCAGGGAGGCTGGCTCTGGGTGGAAGTGTGCTTTCATCCTGCATAATTCAGCCATGGCCTCGGTGCTTTCATTTCAGAGCCCTGAAAAGAAACACTTTGTGCTTCCCTCTCAATGCTCACGTTGGTGCAAATGGCATGAGACAGTGGGAGTGAATCAAGAGACCAGATTTTTGCCACTCCTTTGAAAAAGGAACCCTTAACCTGCCCTCTGAGCTCCATTTAGCAGAGAATTCCTGAAAGAACTGTCCAGAATGTGCCAGAAAGAAGAAAGGTAACAACCAAGACCTGATCTGCTCATTTGCAGAAGGAATTTAATTACACTTTTCTTTTGCTTATGTAGTTTCCTTCTTCCTTCCCTCCTGTCAGACCTTGTTCTCATCAAGGGATGTCTGACAAGGAAAAGATGTGAATAGGATACAGCTGAAAGCTTCTGAGCTCTTGGGACTTGCTAGGGAATGCAGACCCTGATCCAAAGCCTCCTGTCTCCTTGCTGCTGGATTTCCCTCCAGCTCTTTGAAAGGATAGAGGGAAGGTGCTCAGGAAGGCACAGAGCCAGGGCAGAGGCAGTGAGTGAGCCTGGCTGGCTGCACTGCAGAGAGGGTCTCACACTTCTCTGTGGGCTCCAAGAGAAGGGCAGCCAGCCCAGTGCACGTACATTCACCCACCTTTAGGGATTCCCTGGAGAAGAAAATATAAATCCTGCTTGTTCTGCCACTGCTGGCTGGTGAAGGAAGTGGCCATAGCTCAGGACAGTAGAGATGCCCACTTGGGCCAGATCCAGCTGTGACTCCCTGAGAAAAAGAGATCTCCAAAACTGCCCTGACCTTCGATTGCAGTGTTACTCAAGGTAAATGAACCTCATAATTTGATATCTGCTTTAATTAATTTTCTAATTGTGCTTATACATCCTTTTCCCCTATTCCTAAAATAAGGAAGATGTTTCTGTGCCCAGGATGTGATGCTAAGGCTGGGGGCAGGATGTGATATTTGGACACACGTTCTGTTGCTCACTTACCCAAATCCTTTTTGCTCTTCCTTCCCTTTCAAACAAGCCCATTCTCTAGGTGGTTGTATCCAAGCACAGCCTTTGCTCCTCTCCTGTCTGAAGCCAAAGCCCTGCTCAGGTAATCCTGGTTTTCCTGTTGCAGTTACTCAGCTCATCTGCAAAGCCTGATACAGTCTCCAGCTCTGATCATTAACAGTCTTCCCTCCTCACACCATCCACACTGTTTTCCTGGCTCTTCACCAATCCATATTTATACTCAGTGGGCATGAACTTAAAAAGTGATCTCAAAATCAGGTAGGTTATCATGAAAACTAAAGCTGTTTTTATCTTTGTCTCCTTGCTCCCCAGCAATTGCCTTATCTGCAAGTAAAAAGTATCCTGGAAAAAGTAAAAAAGTATCCTGATCTTAAAGTAAAATATTTATGAAAATTTGTAGTTAGCCCGGGTAAAATGAGCTTATTCTTCCTTCAGGGACCTCCCCAGAAACAGCGGGAGTGTTGAGCTTGAAATGCTCACACCAGATATGTCCCTTTGAAGTGCCATAACTGGTTAAGATTTGACAAGGTTTCCACTGCAGCTGATGCTCTGCAGTTCCAGGTGTCCCCATGGACAGCCTCTGCCCTGGCTGTGGCAGAAGGTTTGTCCCCGGGATCATGATCTGTGTGTGCTCCCATCCCTCTGTGGCTCAGCAGAGCTGTTTTGCTGTGTTCATGTCTCAGCTCTGGCAGCTAGATGTGTTTCTGTTTGTCATCTAGGCACTGCTATCCTCCTGCAGTGTGTTTAAATTCTGTGTACGGAGGAGCACAAAGGAAATCTGTTGATAGATCTGTTAATTGTTGGTACATAATGGTATCTTTTGGAGAACAGCACCTGACCAGGCTGGAATGTGCTGCCAGCTGGCACTTTGGGGATACCTTAAAGTCAGGACAAAAGCTCTCTGTGCTGCAGCTGTGTCACACCACTCTCATTCTGCAGGGCACAGAAGAGGCTCTCTGCAGCATCTCAAGGGCAAACAAAGGGGAAGGAGCCTTGATTGGTGAGCCTTGATTGTATTACACAGGGATCAGAGGACATAAAGCACAGGCTAGTGCACTGTTTGTAAAATAAAGGTTCCAATTACACAAGGTGCTGCTGCATCTGTGCCTCCCTGACAGCTGTGAGGAGAATGAAAACCGCAGCTCTCCTTACATCAAGATATTAATAATTAATTCCTCCTTGGAATTCTGCATGCTTAGGCACAGTACAGAAGACTGGTTTGGGTTAAGGCTGAAATTTTTTAAAACTGCCACCTTCCCTTCCTTCTAATTTTCAAAGGATACAAGTATTCAGACCCCAAGAGTCTGTCTCCAGTGATGGGCGCAGAGAGAAAAATCAGGCTCAGGGACACAGAGTGACAAGAGGTCCAGCTGGGGAATGGGTGTGGGACCCTCCTGAGCCAGTGTGGGCTGCTTTGCTTTTGCTGGGGACATGCAGGGGATAGGTAAAGCTGCCTGACAGCTGGGGCTGGAGGACACATGAACCCCCAGGAGCTCTGTAGCTTGGCTGTTCCCTTGTGCCATTCCTCCGTGGAATTTCCTGAACAGAAAGGGAATCTGGGCCTGGCTTGTTGCTTTGAGGAAGAGCATCCAAGGCTTGGTGTTTCTGAGGATTGTTTTGGGAAATGAGCTGCACCTAAAAGGAATTATTTCTTCAGCAGAGATGGGGGTTTACACGGGCCTCTGAGGTGCTTGCTGGGATCAGTGGGATGTAGGGTTTAGCCTGGCAGCCTGACTGTCCCAGGACAGGAGTGTGATCTGGGTGTGGGCTGAGCCTCCTCCCAGCACTGCTCCTGCCCTCGGCGTGAGCTGGGACCTGATCTGGGACCTGCTGCTGGCCCTTCCCACCCCAAGGTGAGCATGGGGCTGCTGAGTGTACCCCACCACGGGCTCCTGCACACCCCAGCATGGGCTGCTGAGTGTCCCCCACCACGGGCTCCTGCACACCCCAGCATGGGCTGCAGAGTGTCCCCCACCACGGGCTCCTGCACACCCCAGCATGGGCTGCAGAGTGTCCCCCACCACGGGCTCCTGCACACCCCAGCATGGGCTGCTGAGTGTCCCCCACCACGGGCTCCTGCACACCCCAGCATGGGCTGCTGAGTGTCCCCCACCACGGGCTCCTGCACACCCCAGCATGGGCTGCAGAGTGTACCCCACCACGGGCTCCTGCACACCCCAGCATGGGCTGCTGAGTGTCCCTCACCACGGGCTCCTGCACACCCCAGCATGGGCTGCAGAGTGTACCCCACCACGGGCTCCTGCACACCCCAGCGTGTCCCAGCATCTGCAGTGCTGGAGGCGCAGCAGAGCCAGGGGTGGCTGCTGCCTGCTGCATGGAGAGCAGCTCTCTCATTTCACTGCCAGGCCAGTCTAGCAGAGCGTGCCTGCCTTTGAGGAATGCCTTTATTAGTTGGCTGTGATCTGTTGGCAAATTAGGCCATACCAAATGTGCCTGCAACCTCCTGCTGTGAGGAGGATGCTGCTCAGATCCTCAGCACACCTTGGAGGTGTTTGCACATTACAGAGTGTTTGCAGTCTATTTGTCCTGCCTTTTATCATGTCCTTGCTGAGTGGATTCTACTTGCATGCCCTTCCCTCTCTCAGCATTGGTCCTTTATATAGTCTTTCATAACAACTTGAGTTTCAATTCTCTTACAGTTCCCTAATTAGAGTTCTTTTCTTCCACTGCTGAGGCAAAGCCTGGGTCTGTTGTACTGGCTGATATTGTGGCTCAACACACACTCCCTAACCCATGGGTGTGAGCATTATGTAGTGCATTATATGTACTCATGTTACATTTGGCATTTCATGCATGGTTATCGAGTATAGTAATACCATTAAAGGGATATCTGGAAGGCACATTTTTGATGCCTCAGATTTCAATCACAAAAACTGAATTTGCTTATTTGTCATAGCAGGGGATAGAATGAGACTTGATGCTAAACTTTAAATGAAGGGGAAAATGTAATTTTAGGATAGATGTATCACCCCAGCTGGCAAAAATCTTTTGGCCTGTGAGGGGTTTGCTCAGCTGGCTGTGCCACAGTGAAGGTGTGATCTGCCCATGGCTCTGTCACAAGCCATGTCTCTGCATTTTTGGGCACACTTCCTGCCTGGGTGGGCTCCTGTGCCTGCTGCTAGCAACAAGGTGGCCGTGTGCTCTGCTTGCCAGAGATTTACAATGAATACACCAAATATCTCCTCTCAAGCTGTGCTAGGAGACTGTGTGTGTTTAGACACATGCTGGATAACAACACACCATCCCATGCACGCTTCCAAGTTCTGCAAAATACCCCCTCAGCTTCCATTTCTTTTCCTGGAGAAGTTACCAGATGCTTCGTTATTGTTTTCCAAAGCAGGCTGCATATTACCCATATGTTTTCCCCCTTGTTTTTCAGGAGACAAACTAAATGCTGGTGTCTGTTTCAAGTACTCATTAAATATTTTAGATAGGTTGGGAGTGAAGAGCAAGAGCTTCTCAGAGCATGGAGCAGGCAGAAAATCTGTGCAGTGGGGCATCCTGACCATGGCAGGCTGGGGTAGGGCTCCTGGGTGGCACAGGCTTAATGGGAAAGGATTAATAACCTTCATGCGCTTAAAAGAAAGGGAATATTTCAGGATGGTAGCCAAGCCTCCTGGCGAGAGGCGGTCAGAGGTTTTTGATCCTTTAATCTCTTTTTTGAAGAAAAGGAGATGAGTTTCTTCCACTGGGTCTAGGAGGGTTGTCAGCAGCCAGAGGTGGTGCAGGAGCAAGGGGGAGGTTGGAGAAGACTGGAGGTCCTAAAGCCAGGCAAAAAGGGAGAGGGGCTGCTCTCTGGGACTGCTGGAACACAGGGCGATTGAGGTGAATGACACTTAATTACAGGTCTTTGTTTTATCTTCTGCTGCTTGACAGAGGCCCCGTAAGGGCATAAAGCTATAGCTGCACATCCTGTAAAAATGGGAATTCTGGGATGAGGGCACCATTCAAACAGTGCAGCTATTCAGGTGAGAAAATGAACCTAGAAAATGAAGACATGTCTGAGAGTGAATGTTTATAAATTAAGTGTATCCCAGAGTAAATATTAGTCAGAACGAGGGGACAGATTCCTGTGAATAGTGCCTTACTTCCCAAGTATTCCCTGAGGTGCTGATGCAGCTGTGCTGATATTTAGGGATCTGAAGGAATTTGGATGGAAACTGGCAGATATCCATGTTTTGCTTTGTTGAATATTCAGGAAGAAATTACTGTTTCAAAGTTTCTGACAAATATTTTGCTGCGTAAAACTCAGCAAAATGGTGCATAAATCAAAACATTTCCCCCTCGTCAAAGTCCCTGGTAATTTCTACACTATTTCATCTTGGTTCTGTAAATGGCTTTTTTTTAAACTGCTTTGGGGAAGGGGGATGACTTTGCCATTTTTTAATATGTCTTTTTGCACCTCTTCATCTCATGCAATCCTGTAATAAAAAGTTTGCCTAGCAACCAGTGGATCCACTAAGGATCATGGAAAAACTTATTACCGTCACTTATTGATACAACCTTGACAATTCAGCTGTCAGAAGTTTGGCACTTCAATGGGTGATGAGTGCAAGAGATTACTAATGGTGTAATTTCTGATGTGTTTCATGTCAGAGTGGAAATATCAATTGCTTAGGAGCTAAATCTTGGCTGCCCTGAGATCAGCTGAAGGGACCAGAAGGAAGCAGAGACCACAGGTTGGCCACAGGCACTTAATGTCCCTGATTTGCTGTCAAGGGAGAGAAGGGCTCATCCAGAGTGGGGTTTTTTTGGAGAAAAGACTGTTCTATGAGAAAGCTGGAGGTGTTCCTGATACCTCACAGGGATCTATAGCTGTGAGGGAAAAGGTCTGTGATCTGGTGGCTCCTCTGCCTTCAGAACCTCCCAGACATTTCTGTTTGCAGCATGATTTAGAAAGGAATGACCTTTCTCCAGAATACTTCCCTAGCGACGCTCCATGACTTTGGCTCCAGCTGTCTGTGCTATTTTACTCTAAAGTGCCATTGATTTTTATTTCACTTGATCTGAGCACTACCTACTGCTTTGCAGATGGCAGCACATCCCTCTGTATGAAGCCACCCTGCTTTGGTTCCAGGCACACTCAGTGTCCCTGTGGAAGGTGAGCTCTGGTGTCACTCCGTGGCCACAGCTGGTTTTCCACTGGCAGGAGCTGATGTGGTTGGCACTGTGCCCCTGTGACCTCCCTCCCGTACCTGCTGGAAAAATGCTCCTGCTCCAGCTGGGCACAAATGAGACAGGAATATGAAAATGAGGAGCTCTGGCCCTGAATTTCTGGGAGCAGGAGCTGTGGGCAGAATGCAGCTTGGAGGATGTGTCTCCATGCCTGAGGCTGTGCTCCTGCTCTGTGCAGGAATAAAGCTGATGGAAATTCAGGCTGCTGGCTGCTCAAACGGGAGGGCTGTGCTCTGCCTCTCCTGCCCAGTGGAGGTTTGCAGTTGGAGCTATGATAGATGCTCTGGATGTTTTATTGTGGTGTTCCTGTGCCTGTTACCCGCTCTGGGGCCTTTGGCAGCCCAGCCCTGGGGGCAGCTGTGGGTTCTCCATGGCCAGAAGCCAAACCCAGCAGTGCTGGGCTCCTCCTGTGTGTGTGTGTGTGAGCTGGGGTACTCAGAATGGATGGCTCAGCAGACCTGTGTCAGGCATCCCCTGGGCCTGGCTCTGCTCCTCCTCTGGAGGCCAATGCTAATCAGCCATGACTTGGAAAATTAAGTGTAAAACTAGAGGTTTGTAGTGGCTATGCTGTGCAGGTCTGCAAGGGAAGCTGCACACATGCCAGGACAGTGTACACATCATAAATCTCTGCCCTGTGTTCCATATAAAATATGCAATTTAATTACAAGCTACTAAGACTTTACAAGCAAGTGAATCTGATTCACCCACATCATAACCTGGATGAAAATAATGCCTGTACTTCAACAGATGAGCATATAAATGAAAATGTTAAAAATAAAATACTTTATTTCATCCTTAATTTGTGGTGGTTCAAGGCAATAACTGTCACAGACAAATTAATATGCTTTATTAGGAAATCAACATGTTGGAGATGTAGCCTAATCTGTTCTGCAAGGGAATCATGCCAGCATGTAATGACAATACATAATGTATACAATTCCAATTGACTTTTATCTGCTTAGCAGCTTGAATGAGTAGTAGCTTCTAAACTGCAGAAGTGAGTGCAGAAGTCTTGCAGAACTCCTGAAGTCTTTGAATCTAAGAGACAGTGAGTTGGAAAACATAGAACTGCTGAAGTATAGTTAGTAACAATTTTTAGCTGAACAGGAAAATGCCACGGGGATGTTAATTACTAAATATCCTGAAAGCGTTATTTACATACCTGCTCATGAATTTCTTCAACATGTGTACAAGACACCTCTCAGTGTCTCACAGGTCAGGAGATCCTGGTTCTTCCCAATTATCCACAGCTTGTTAGACCTTCCAACGTTGCACAATAAACACAGGAAGCTCCATTTCACAAATAACTAAATGTGCAAGAGTCAATTAATGCTGTAGTCCTGCTCTGCAGTCCATGGATGCTCTTCTGTGTAATGCTGTGGCATGATGATTTAAGGTCTTGTTTTAAACATATATTTTAAAAAATTCTGCTCCTGATTGCTGCTCTACATAGTTGAAATAGCTTTCTTAACTAAAGGTGGACAACATTGATTTGAACAGCTAGACTGTGATTAAAGAAATAGTCATAAGCTCCATGTTAATTGATGAAGAATTCTGTATAGAAGTAATGAATTCCAATATTTTCCCCTGTATTTAAAGTGTCTGGCAACAGGCCAGAAGTACTGAGGCTATGGGTTAGAGTCTGTTTTGGAAACAGCAAACAGGATTTTAACTGCATGATACCAGTTGACTGCCAGCATTTACAAAAGCATGGGTTTATGGCCTCAGCTCGGAGGGAATTAGTAATACTTACCTCTACCCTTTCAATGCTCTAACAACAGGTCTGAAATGTTGGCTGGATTTGACCACTGGCATTCTGCAGGAGGGATAGGTGGGTGGTAAAAAGCAAAGCAGGCAACAGTCACCTCCCCCAGAGGCGTTTATTAGCTCCTTCTGAAAGGGGGGAGTGTAATTCCCTTTGCTGAGGCTCACTGTACCTGTGTCACTCTTTGATAAAGATCTGTCTGCACGCTTTGCCTGGCAGGGCCTGACAACAACAACAACAACAACAACAACAACAACAACAACAACAACAACAACAACATATTTCCCTGCATTTTGTGCTTGTGTGTACATAAGTAGGGGTAAAGAGGCAGCACTCTCTGCCATTTGGACAGTAGATGTCCCATTTCCCACCTGCTCTGTGCTGACACCTGACAGGCAGAAGTCGTGTCCCTTCCCATGGGAGTGCCTGGCTGACGTTGTACAGCAAATTGCAATTTTTCTGTGGTTTACTATGGTCATTCCTCCATTTCTTTGGACCTGCTTGGTGAGTCTGCCTGTGCTTGGCTGGGGTTTGGTGGCAGTCATGATGCCTCACCTGTCAGCCATGAGTTCCCAGAGATGACACCCCAGTGACTGCGTAGGGCTGTTGTGGTTCCTGGGCTGCCCCTCCACGGGGACTGGTTTGCTTTGCACTCCAAACCAAAGGTGACAGCACTGGGGAGTGGAAACCCCAAATGTCCTCACCCACCCCCTCGTCCTTTCCCACTCTGCCTGGGAGGATGGAGCAAAAATTGATCCAGGGAAAAGCACATTGGAATCAGCTTCACAAAACCTCTACCCCTTTTGATCTGGTTTTCAGTGGAAGGAAATACCTGTATTTCAGAAGGAAACAGAGGAGACTTTTTGTGTGGCCAAGTGGAGCTGCAGAATTTTGCAGAGCTTTTTGATGAAGAAAGAGTGCAAGACAGCCATCTGGTCCCTACCCATCAGCATTCACTGGCCTCCCAGCAATTTGCATTCTTCGTTGGCTGCCCTGAGTGCTGTTTCCAAGGCACAGGGGAGTCTAGAGAGACTTGTGAAGGGACCATTTTATTCCTTGTGATACCATTTATTAGGGAGATAATTAAAAATTCACCACAAATGTGCTTTAATGAATACATCAAGATGAGAATGTAAAGCCCTTAGGGTGGAAGAAGAAACTTCACCTTTAAATATAAGATGTACCTTACTTGCTTTCAAGTAGACCTTTGAGAATGGCAGTTTTACTTATCTAAGCTTTTTAGAAAGTTGAAATTTCTTTGTAACAGGTAGATAATGGTTTCAGCTGCTTTTTTTAGTATGCAAGGAAATAACAGCATGTATTGAAGTGGAATATTGGTATTTTCATAGCTGGGAAATTATCTGTTTTACACTTTCGGTAGATAAATTATCTGAGTAATTGTAAGAGAAATTCAGGCCTCGTATGTAATATAAAGCACCAAAGAGAGCTTTTAAAGAGAAGAATGCTTTTCAAATTTTATTTTCTGGAGGTTGGAGAAAAGGGAAAATACTTAAATAGGAGCCTTGTATGTAACAGGCAATATTATTCAGAAAAACACAATAGTGTCATAAATGAATTCCACCAGTTATTTCTCTTGAGATCTCGCTCAGTATCTCAGCATTTAACAAGTGCTCCCTCAGGTTGGCTGCTGTGCTCTTTGGGTTTAATTGAAACTGTGTTGACATTAAACCCACCTAAATATTCAATACAAACTGCCTGGAAAACACAAACAGAATGTCTTTGCTACCCCTGCCACATACAGCAAAACGTTCTGCTGGGTTTTGTGGGTGCCTGAGAGAAATCTCTGGGGATTAAGCTGGGGCTGAGCCTGCCCTGGCCATTCCTGAGCACTTGGGTAGGGATGCTCTGCTTTGGGCTCTGAGCTGACCCTGCTGCCTCAGGGAACACAGCCAAGAAAGATCTTCCCAGAAACAGGAGTGGAACAGTAAATTTGTGGCCTTGGTTCTATCCAATGCTAACTATACAGTGCCCTTAAAAAGTGACACTTTTGTGGAATTCTGCGTACTTTAAGAGGCAAAGTAATTTGAATCTGAAGGGAAAATTGCCCATTGTGTTTGGGCTTTTTTTACCTTTTTTTTTTTTTTTTTTTTTTTTTTAATATTCTGGTTGCAGCTGATAGAGCATGAAGGAAAAATAAAACAACTCTGAATGAAAGTCATTGACAGATGCTATGAGAAGTTAGTTCACCCAGCTGAACATCTGGCTGCTGCGCACCCCAAAGCTCCTGAGGCTGTGTGCACTGCTGAGGTGATGGGACTTTGGAAGTTCAAGCAACTTGAAGAGGTATCAACTTCCCCTCAACTTCTCCATCTTCAAAGAGGAAGGAACTGGAGGAAATGTTAGCTTCATGGGAGAGCTGTTATATAGAACTTCTGGGGAGGGAAAGACAAAGACATTTTTAATATCTTAATATTTTATAAAATAGTGAGTTAGAAGCAACCTCAAAGATCATCTGGTCCAGCTTTTCATGGCAAAAGCCAACCATGGGGATCAAATTATATTAGACATGGTTGTTTAATGCAAAGGAAGATTGAGGCCCAGAGAGTGGTGGTGAACGGTGCTGCATCCAGCTGGGGACAGTCACCAGTGGTGTCCCTCAGGGCTCTGTGCTGGGCCAGTTCTGTTCAATATTTTTACTTCCCACATGGATGAGGGCATCGAGTCCTTCATTAGTAAATTTGCAGATGACGCTAAGGTGGGAGCACGTGTCCATCTGTTGGAAGGTAGGAGGGCTCTGCAGAGAGACCTGGAATGGTTGGATGGATGGGCAGAGTCCAATAAAATGAAGTTTAGTAAATCCAAGTGCCGAGTCCTGCATTTTGGCCACAACAACGCCCTGCGGTGTTATAGGCTGGGGACAGCGTGGCTGGACAGTGCCCAGGCAGAAAGGGACCTGGGGGCACTGGTTGACAGGCAGCTGAACATGAGCCAGCAGTGTGCCCTGGTGGCCAAGAAGGCCAACTGTTGCGGTTTGTATTTATTTAATTGATTGTTCAAAGGTATGTTCTGTTATCCCCCATGCTTTCCCTAGTTGGTTCCTCCCTGAGTTGTGCCCCCCCTTCCAGCTGTCCCTCAGGTTATCCCCACCCCTTGCTCCAGACCCTTCTCTGCCTGTCAAGGCAACCCTGCCCTTTGTTCTAGAACTTTCCCTGCCCATCACCCCCTGAACCAATTCCTAATTGAGTCCTCTCTCCTCGCCTTATCCTGATAAGCTGCTGTCTCTAAACTACACCCCAAGGGTCATCTTATTGGTTGTCCCATTGTGTCCACCCTCCGTTATTTGAGACTTTATAATCCCATGGCAGCAATTGGGAAGGGCTGCTTTTAACCTCTGTTTTCAACTGATGTTGCTACCTCCAGGCTTTAGGTGTGTTTTATTTTAGGGTGTGTCTAAATGTTTAGTCTTCAGAATACTTTTTTTGTTCCCTATTATACATTGTTCTGATAATAAAAAGTTGTAAATATATCAGGAAAGTTTTTTTTTTGTGACACCAGTAACTGGTCTGTAAATCACTCTTGTGATGTAATTCCTAACAGAAGGGGAGGAGCTCAGGGTGCTTTTATGAGCTTCTTTGTTCCAGAGAGAAGTATATGTGTAATTAAAAGCTAATGTTGCTTCAAGGATGCTCAGACTCCATCATGGTGTAATCCTCAGGTAGCCTCAAATGCCTGTCCCTGATGGATAAGGGAGGCCAGAATTATGGTCATTCACTCTCTCACAGGCCTGGGAGAGTTTTGTAAGTAGAGCCAAGCCAGTGTGTGTTTCTGCTTTTGCAGTGGTGAAATGAAAATAACTGATTGTTTAATTTTACATTTTGGATCCTTTGCTCAGGTCACACTCCATGTCCAATCCTCTTGGGCCATGCTGCAGAGAATACAATTTTTTAGCACTGAAATCCAGAAATCTTTGGAGTCACCAAAAGCCCCCATTCTTTACTTTTGTAATTTAAATGAAGAAAGGCTGATGTCTGCAGCAAATGATAGATAAGGAAGGAAACTTCATGGGGTTCTTACGAATGCTTTTGACTCTCATTTTCAAAGTTGAGGCTTTACAGCATATTCTTATTAGATACAATGATAGAGCTGATGAATTACTTTTTAGATCAGAGAAGAATGCTGATAAGTTTGATTTGGTATTGTAGCTGTCATTGTGGTAAAAAACATTATCTCTACTAGAAATACATTTTGTAGAGCCTTCTTTGCCTTTGTGAATGTCACCCGTATGATAAAAATGTGCACTCAGACAATCAGGATGGATGTGCTTCACCTCAGGCTCCATGCTGTGTCTGGGTGGGGGTTTCAGGAGAGCCCTGTGCTGTTGCTGGCAGCCAGAGCACATGATTGAATTACATCAGTCCTTTGTGTTCCTCCTGAGCCAGATGCCAATGCAGAGCTGCTCTCCTTTCCTCTCTCTGCAGCTGAGGCTGTTCCTGGCCCCAGGAGGACAAACATGCAGTGCAGGACAGGCTGTGCTGGGCAGCTCTGCTCTGCCAGCCCTGCCCCAGCTCTGAGCATGCCATGAGCTGCTCCTTCCAGCACCTTCCCCCTCTCTGCAATGGCCTCCTGCCAGTCATTCCAAAAGGTGTTTTCCCCAAATTCCACCCCACTAAGGGTGACTTCAAGCTGGACGGGGTCAGAATGCAGACTTGTTTCTCCCAGAGTCTAATTTTCCTCTTGTCCCTAAGAACAGACTTGCTGCACACAGGGTATGACACTCTATTGATCACCGATCCTGACCCATTTCTGGGGCAATGCGTACAAAGCAAAGGGGGCTGATTAAAGTATGGGTCTGTACCCGTCAAAAACTCTGTGGTGTAATAATGGGATGTCACCTGGGACTTTTAAAACATGACATATGGCACAAGTTGATAAATACAGAAGAAGAACGATTTGTATTTTATGCTTTTAATGCACTGCAGTGACAGAACGACAGGATGAGCTGTGCAGCAGGAGAGTTCTTTGCATCACAGAGGGCAAATGTTAGCGGTTCCTGCAGACCACTCAGCACCTCTCAGGGTGCCACTCCTTTAAGTGAGGGAGAAGCATTCCCTGCAGGAATGTTTCTGAAGGAGACAGTGTTTGCCATGGCTGCCACAGGTTGTGGCAGGAAGTGGCACTGAGACAGTGGATGGGGTTTGGTGAGAGCTGGCTTCAGATGCTAAAAAGGCTCAGTCTGTTTTGATTAGTGGTGGGTCAAGTCTTGAGCTTTGAAAAGATTGTTCAGGTTCAGAATTTGCAGGCCCTCCTGCTGCCCCCCTGACCACAGGGATGTAAGGATTTCTCTCTCTGACAGCTCATTACACTTAGTACAATATGTATGTTGTAATCTGTGGGAAAAAATAATAATCTTCTCTAATGTCTGGAAAGAACTGTTGCAGTTAAAAAATATTAAATAATTAACCTCTAGTCCTTAGAAATAAGAAGTTTCAAAATGACTTTAGTGCCTCAAATTTCAACAGAGGGCAGTGTGACATTGCTGTTTGCATCTCTGGAGCATTTTCTCTTGTGATGATTTATGTGAAGACTCTTCCACTCAGTGTCCTCATTAAGCTTATTATAGGAGTAATAGCATTGCTGAAAGCACAGGGAAGATGTAAACCAGAAGAGATTTTTACAATGGCTCGATGTGATAAAGGCAGGATAAACAGGAGAACACTTTAAGCTAATGGATGGAGTCAATTACAGCAGCATCCCAGGGCCCAGGATAGCAAACAGGGCTCTGCAGTGAGCATGGGGACAGGTTCTGGTTATGGATCAGCTCCTGGCTGGGGACTATTTCAGGGGGTTTGTTTGCTGTGCAGAGCTCAGCCAGAAGGTTCCATGGAGCTGTACCTGCTCTCCCATCAGCTGGGTGTCCGAAGGGCTCTGCTCTGCAGAGCAGCAGACAGCTCTGTCAGCAGCAGCTGATACAGGGGGTGCCCCAAAGGACGCTGCGTGGCTCCTGCCAGCATCACCTGCCTAACAGGTCACTCCAGACTCTTCTCGTACAGCTGGTGCTGATAAGCAGTGCCTGGGAAGAAACATTTTAGCAAGAGAAGAGCAGAAAGAGCCTTTCTGGGTCGGTGAGTTCAACCTCTTGCTATCTCAGAAAGCTGTATCATATAATCCCCTTCAGGAATTTATCACACTTGACTTTAGAGCAGGCACTGCCTTTCTCCAGAGGTGACCTAACTTAGAGAAAGTACAGAAACCCAACCTCCTCTTTGTTCACCTTCTCCAGCGTTCTGCTGATGGAGACCATCCTGTAAAATACCCAACAGGAAGTGTAACTCTTTCATCTGTTAACTGAAACAAACCCAAACAATAAGTCTTCCATTGGGATTTTTTGCATAAGGAAAATAATAAGTATTTGTGTACACCCTGTAGGAATGTCATGTTTTGTACTCTGCCTGCAAGCTCTACAGCAGCAGTTAATTAACAAACACAATTCCCAGAGCCCTGTTGACATTAATCATTGTTGCTGGTGCACAAACACAGATGTTTTGGCATGAAAAGGTGCTCTGGTAGTTGAAGTTCTTGCTGTTGCTAAACTTTACAGCAGTGCTCATTTAAGCTCAGTTTAACAGGTAAGTGAAGAACTGATGTTTATAAATGCATGAGAGGAAAGCATCATGGAGAAGGGTGGCTGCTGTGAGCATCAAGGCTGAAATATTTGGATGTTATTTTGGTAACAGCAAGTATTAAATTAAGCAAGGAGTTGTGGCTTGCTAACATGAGACAGAAACATGCAGAAATCCTTTTAAATCTACATTGGCAGGGAGGGGCTGCTCAGGGAGGTTTGCAGTCCCCATCCCTGGAGGTGTCCAAGGAACACCTGTACATGGCACTCAGTGCTCTGGGCTGGGGACAAGGTGGGAATCACTCACTGGATGGTCTTGGAGGTCTTTTCCAACCTTAATGATTAGAAAGCAAATCCTGCAGGATTTGAAAGCTCTTGAACTCCGTGGTGCGAGAGCTGCAGCAAAGACTTGCCCAAAAGCTTGTTTATTGTCATCATGTTCTTCATGACTCATGAGCTCTGTCTAAATAAAGTCACTGTGCATCACTCAATTATGGTGTATCAGCAGAGGGAAAATGCAGTGCTAAGCATGAGGATGAAGAAATGAAACTGTGTTTTTACATGTCCCTTAAACTCACTGTCCTCTGAAACTGAACTGCATGGTGCACCTGTGTCCTCATGAAGCCCTGGAAGAAAGATGGGGAAGAATTTATCACCATTTCAATAGAAATCAGCTTGTAAAGCAGGGCTGGAGCCAAAATCAGGAACCAAATGAGAGGTCTGGGAAGAGAGAATGTGTAAATAGAGAAAAGGACGAAAAAATAATTTCAAGAGACTATTTTATGATAGAAAAAAATGAAGATAAGTAGTTCTTAACTGGCTTTATTAAAAATTAAGCCTATATTTAGGCTCCTAGATGGCTGGAATGGCTTTTAGAGGAGATATCCTGTGGCCAGTTGGGATGCAGGTTCCTGCCCTGGGATTCTGAGTGGCTGCGGGGTCTCCACCACCAGGTGCCCGCAGCCGGGTGTGCCCGCTGGCTCCTCGGGGTCAGGGCGGCCTCACGGGCAGAGCCCACGGCATTTTCCTGCTGTGCACTGCTGGGAGAGCATTCCTAAAGCTGCCCCTGTGGCTGCTTGGACGGAAAATTGCTGTGCTGTGGCTGTGGCTGTGCTGTGGCTGTGGCTGTGGCTTTGACTGTGGCTGTGCTGTGGCTGTGGCTGTGTCTGTGCTGTGGCTGTGGCTGTGGCTGTGGCTGTGGCTGTGCTGTGGCTGTGTCTGTGCTGTGGCTGTGGCTGTGGCTTTGACTGTGGCTGTGCTGTGGCTGTGGCTGTGTCTGTGCTGTGGCTGTGGCTGTGGCTGTGACTGTGACTGTGCTGTGGCTGTGGCTGTGCTGTGGCTGTGTCTGTGCTGTGGCTCTGGCTGTGGCTGTGGCTGTGCTGTGGCTGTGGCTGTGACTGTGGCTGTGACTGTCCTGTGACTGTGGCTGTGACTGTGGCTGTGACTGTGCTGTGGCTGTGGCTGTGACTGTGACTGTGGCTGTGACTGTGGCTGTGGCTGTGCTGTGACTGTGGCTGTGGCTGTGCTGTGGCTGTGGCTGTGCTGTGACTGTGGCTGTGCTGTGGCTGTGCTGTGGCTGTGCTGTGGCTGTGGCTGTGCTGTGGCTGTGCTGTGGCTGTGGCTGTGCTGTGGCTGTGGCTGTGGCTGTGCTGTGGCTGTGGCTGTGCTGTGACTGTGGCTGTGCTGTGGCTGTGCTGTGGCTGTGCTGTGGCTGTGGCTGTGCTGTGGCTGTGCTGTGGCTGTGGCTGTGGCTGTGGCTGTGGCTGTGCTGTGACTGTGGCTGTGCTGTGACTGTGCTGTGGCTGTGACTGTGCTGTGACTGTGGCTGTGGCTGTGGCTGTGCTGTGACTGTGCTGTGGCTGTGACTGTGCTGTGACTGTGGCTGTGCTGTGGCTGTGGCTTTGACTGTGGCTGTGGCTGTGGCTGTGCTGTGACTGTGCTGTGGCTGTGACTGTGCTGTGACTGTGGCTGTGGCTGTGGCTGTGCTGTGACTGTGCTGTGGCTGTGACTGTGCTGTGACTGTGGCTGTGGCTGTGGCTGTGCTGTGACTGTGCTGTGGCTGTGACTGTGCTGTGACTGTGACTGTGGCTGTGGCTGTGGCTGTGCTGTGACTGTGACTGTGACTGTGCTGTGATTGTGACTGTGGCTGTGGCTGTGGCTGTGGCTGTGGCTGTGACTGTGGCTGTGCTGTGGCTGTGCTGTGACTGTGGCTGTGCTGTGGCTGTGGCTATGCTGTGGCTGTGCTGTGGCTGTGGCTGTGCTGTGGCTGTGCTGTGGCTGTGGCTGTGGCTGTGACTGTGCTGTGACTGTGGCTGTGCTGTGGCTGTGGCTATGCTGTGGCTGTGCTGTGACTGTGGCTGTGCTGTGACTGTGGCTGTGCTGTGACTGTGGCTGTGACTGTGACTGTGCTGTGGCTGTGGCTGTGCTGTGGCTGTGGCTGTGACTGTGACTGTGACTGTGCTGTGGCTGTGGCTGTGACTGTGGCTGTGCTGTGACTGTGCCTGTGCTGTGGCTCTGGCTGTGGCTGTGCTGTGGCTGTGCTCTGGCTCTGGCTGTGCTGTGGCTGTGGCTGTGGCTGTGGCTGTGGCTGTGCTTGGGCTGTGGCTGTGGCTGTGCTGTGACTGTGGCTGTGGTTCTGGCTGTGCCTGTGCCCGGGGCCAGCACCGCTCCCGGTCCCTTCCCGTGCTGCTCCTCCAGCCTGCAGCAGTCCCGCTCCCGGGGGCAGCGCTTTCCTGCCGATTGCCCATTTCGCCTTATTTTAAAGGTGTTTTCATGTAGGGAACGTGGGACAGCCTCGCTGTCGTGTCCCATTGCTCCGGAGGCATCCCCGGCCCGCGGTCCCTGCGCGGAGCAAGGCCGGCCCATCCCGGCCCAGCCCATCCCGGCCCGGCCCAGCGCGGCCCGGCCCAGCGCGGCCCGGCCCGGCCCATCCCGGCCCAGCGCAGCCCGGCCCAGCCCATCCCGGCCCAGCGCAGCCCGGCCCAGCGCAGCCCGGCCCAGCCCATCCCGGCCCAGCGCAGCCCGGCCCGGCCCGGCCCGGCCCATCCCGGCCCAGCGCGGCCCGGCCCGGCCCGGCCCATCCCGGCCCAGCGCGGCCCGGCCCGGCCCGGCCCAGCGCGGCCCGGCCCGGCCCGGCCCAGCGCAGCCCGGCTCGGCCCATCCCGGCCCGGCCCGGCCCAGCGCAGCCCGGCTCGGCCCATCCCGGCCCGGCCCAGCCCAGCGCAGCCCGGCTCGGCCCAGCGCAGCCCGGCCCGGCCCGGCCCATCCCGGCCCAGCGCAGCCCGGCCCGGCCCATCCCGGCCCAGCGCAGCCCGGCTCGGCCCATCCCGGCCCGGCCCAGCCCAGCGCAGCCCGGCTCGGCCCAGCGCAGCCCGGCCCGGCCCGGCCCATCCCGGCCCAGCGCAGCCCGGCCCGGCCCATCCCGGCCCAGCGCAGCCCGGCCCATCCCGGCCCGGCCCGGCCCAGCGCAGCCCGGCCCGGCCCGGCTGTCGAGAGCGGCTCTGCCCCTGCAGGGATGCGCTCCCGAAAGGCAGCCGGGTCCCGCTGCCTGCCGAGCTCGGGAGAGGGCACTGCGGCTCCAGGGCTCGGCGGGGACAGCCCCAGCCTCCTCCTGCATCCCTCAGGCACCAGAGACAGCGTCAGACCGGAGCGCTCACAAACGGCAACCAAATACCTTTTAACCATCTGATTTCACCCCATCGCCCGACTGCTGGCAGACGCTTTTCTTGACGAAACGCCTGTTGAATCAAAATTCACTTTGTGGATTGACTGTAATGGTGTTTTGGGTTGGTTTTCCCCTCTGGTTGAGGGGGCAGGATCCCCAGGCAGGAGTTGCCCTCTAAATTAGAGTTGGGCTGAGTGACAGAGAATTGTCCCCTGCTCACCCCGTGCTCTGGCACTGCCGCTTGCTGGAGCGGGAGCCGTGCTGCCAGACGGGGGGCACAGCCCTGCATCCCCGGCAGGGGCAGTCCCTGTGCTCCGGGCACCAGCTCAGTCTGAACAAAGCACCTGCTGAAGGCTTGACAAAAGCAGTGTCTGCTTGCATATTGAGCAGAAGGAGGACAAGCTATTATTAAATGATTGCAGTGAGGAAGAACATTTCTTTCCACCCTTAGGCTAATATAAAATATTCTCAAGGTCAACTGTAAGAGAATATAAAGAAAGACAAGAAGCATAGGTGCTGTCAGTTGTATTTTCTGTTTTCATTTAACTGTAGCCTTAAAATCAGAATTATTTATAGCCATGATGCTGCTCCCTGTGACCCTGCTTCCTCCAGCTCAGGAGCACCTCTTGTTTGTGCTCAAAAAGAAGCTGCAAGTTCTTCTTTGAGTCACTCCCTTTTGTGCATACTGGACAATGGGAAATGCCTGGAGTTTTTTTGGCTTCAAATTTAATTATAGTTTTTCTGCTGCATGTGTATGGTCTTTTCAGTGCCCAGAGCCTGACTGCTCTTGGATGGTCTATCCTGCCTTGATTGGGATGGATACTTGAGTAAATGAATTGATGTTCTGAGGAAACATCTAGGCACATAAACATAAAGAATTTGAACTTTGGAGGCAGATTTACGCTGCTGACTTGCTTGTGTTGAAGGTGGGAATAGTGGGGGTAGGGCTTGCTCTGGGCTGAGCAAGGTGCTGATGTTCTTTAGGGTCTCCTCCCTGAAAGGTGATGCTGTGAGCCTGAGCACGAGGGGCTGATGGAACACGTGGAGGTTACAGGATAAAGCTTACCCTAGAATTTGTTCTAAATTTAGGTCAACATCACTGGGACCAGAATAACTTTTAAAGGTTTTAATGCTAAATATTGCTTTCATGTGTGTGAACTTTGCTGCTGGTGGAGGGCAAGCAAAAAGAATCAGAGAATGCTGAAAAATTCCAACGAGCCATTTTAAAAACAAAGTTTATTTTTACTCAATTTCAGTAAACATACTTCAGGCTTTAAACAAGGGGTTATTCAGCCACTCTCCTACTCATCACTCACAACAGCATCACTTCTAACCTTTCAGGGGTTCTTGAGTGAGTCACTCAACCTTTCCTTACCTCAGTTTCCCATTTATGAAGGGCATGGAGATAATAATTATTGTCTACCTTATATGAGTTACAGGATTCAGAGTGCAGGACTTAATTTAAGCATAAATGCTAGCCCTGTTGAAGCCATACAGTCATAAACTGTATGATTTTATACTGATTTTATACTAACCTGATTATCTATTTAATTAAATAGTTGCATGGATGTTAGTTCAACAGTGGGATGAATGTCAGTGTTAGGAGTGGCTGCAGCGCTGGAGATGTGTGTGCATACACCCAGGGTGCTGGGGGCTTTGGCAGCTGTCTGAATGGGTGTCATTATTTTCTAAAACAAACGTGGCTTGCTAATGTGTGGGTTATGAGTGCCTATATAACTGCAGGAGTTCAGGTATAGATTTGTAAGAAAAGCTGTGTGGGAAATCCAGCCTGTGAGAAATGGCTCTTTTGTACCCTGCTCTGCAACTCGAGAGTTAATTTTTGACTGTCTGAACATCTTCAAACTTTTTAATGAATGAGGGCGAATCTCAATCAAATCTGAATCCAATCAGGCATGGCCTTCTTTTGAGCTTCCTAGGGCAATTCAGTCTTCTTTTTGTTTACATTCTTTGCTGCTCTAGATTTTAAGTGTTTCATAATCATTTGGATGGAAGTTTCTGGTCCAGCTTGCTGCCTGTCTGCCTGTGTGCTTAACCTGTTTGTGATAAGCAGTTTCTGGAAGCTGAAGGCACGGGGGCTCTCTGTATTTATCCATCTTTGGCAGAGTAGTCTGGGGTGTGCTGAGCTTGGGGTCTGTGCTGGGGCTGCAGCCACTTTGAAGCTTTGTGTGCTTCCTGGAAAATAAATGGATTTTAGCAAAGCCATGAAGACATACTTAATTGGGATTTAATGATGAACTTCCTCTTTATTTGTGTAACAGGCAGTAGCAGAAGTGTCATGGTGATGCATTTCCCTGTCTCAGTTTCCCAATCCAGAGTCACTAATGAGGAGATGATGCTCTGTCGCAGGCGCTTTCTCTGCACTCCGTCTCTCAGAGCTCCATCCCTCCCCACATTTCCATGCCAAGGAGCTCAGTGAGAACCAATGAGGGAATGTGACAAGTGTTGAGAACGTTTCTGTCTGCCTTTGCTGCTCATCGTGTTTGCAGGATGTCAAATAATATGTGCAGCAGTCAGCTCGGCTCACTGGCACTCGGTGGGGGGACAGGAAAACCACCCCTGCCTCTCCCCTGCCTCTAGAGGTGAATCAGCTGAGTAGATGTCTCAAAAGATATTTAAAAAAATTCATTTGTATTTTCTAAAAATAAATAAATTTAAAAAAAAATATTTCTTATTTGCAAGCTTTTCCACCTTCACTCCAGAGCCTAATTTGATGTGTTTTAATGTAACCATTGATGAGCTGGTTATCAGCTGTGTACTCATCTCACCCCTGACTCTAAGGCAGGCTAATGCAGAAGGCAGGTAGTACAGCAATATTACGAAATGAGCACTATCATGAAGTGCATTATTTGCTATTCAAGGCTTGATTTCACAGCTCATTATTTACGTAGGTTCAGCCATACCGAGTTCCCTTGGGCCAGTCAGGTTTTGTGCTGAAACAAAAGCAAAGCCAGTCCTCTGATTTGTATATTCTCAGCATCCACCTCCACATTTTTAATCATCTCGTTTGTGTGTTTGTGTGCTGCTGTCCCCTGCCATCCCCTTGGCTGGGGCTGTCTTTTCCAATGGAAGTTCAGTGTAAAAAATAAAATCCAGATGTGGTGTTTCACCACCACTGCAGCACCTCTCAGGGGTATCAGTGCCCCAGAACACAAATGGCTTGGCCAGCATGGGTCAGGCTCCGTGTTCACATGGCCACGTGTGTGAGGAGAGCCCTCAATGTGCTGCAGGCTCCTGCAGAGGCTGCCTTGCCTGCAGGTTTAATCAGGAGTACAGTACCTCTGCCTGTGCTCTGGCTGGAACTCTGTGATTAGGGTCTCATCAGGAATTTGTGCTGACTATTCATCATATATTTTAATAAATTCATACCAAAGTGTTGTAAGTGGGACAAATTGTGTCACACGGGTGGCCTCTGCGTGAATGTCCAAAACACAACTGCTAACCTCTGGCAGAAGCCTGCTACAGGACAGCTGTAAAGAGTTATAATGCCTGAATCAGACAAGGGGCACATCCCAAATCCTCCAGGGAGACCTAAGCCAGACTTACTGATTAGGAGGCACCTGTTGGGCTTTTGTACACAGACTGCAGAGGGAGAACTGAGGCCTTGGGGTCCTGGAAAGCAGAGGAGGGCTTGACAAAGAATGTTCTCAAAGTGGTCTTGAAAAGAAGAGAGACTAGAAGGGAGGTCCTGGAGGGAAGATCCTGGATACGGGATATAAGTAGGGGGATGAACGTCAGGGATGCCCAGGGACCTGGGCCAGGAAGAGCTGAGAGGGACATCTGTGCACAGCTGGAGCAAAAGAACTTCCTGCTTCGACTCGCACTCCAGAGTGAAGTTGAGACCTGGCAAGCAAAGATAGCACTGAAAGGGGCAACACTCAAGGGCAAAACTCTCTCTTGGGAGCTCCTGGGAAACACTCAGCTCTGTTCCATTGCTCTCCTGTATGTTGGGAAGTATCAGTGTTGTCAAGAGGCGAGTCACCATATCACACTGTAGGTGTCAAGGACACAGTCACTCTAGCAAGGTATTTCCAATAAGCCAGGACTCAGAAAGAGATCCAAACAAATGCTATGATGAGGAACAGAAAGGTTATTAGTCAAAAATATTGGTTTTGAAAGTGCACAACTTTGGAGGGACTACCAAAAGTAAATGTCAGTTGTTTGGCTGTTATACAAGTCTACACCCTATTTCTTTTGCTTGACAATAGAAAGTTGTGAGAGATGAAATTGTCATTCATGAGGGAGCTGGGAAATACAGGTTTTCTCTCAGCAGCATGAGTGATGTTCAAGTATCTCTCTTGCGAGCACAACTTGTTTTACAGAACAAAACTCTCCTCTGCTGCTTTATTATCAATGTTCTTCCAAGAAACAATCCTATCTGTGTTATTAGATTAATGTATTATTTTCCTGTTTCTTTTTCTCAGTGCACAGGGAACATTCCTATATGTTATGAGGTTCCCTTGTGCTTTATTCCAGTTTTTAAAGATAAAGTTTCTATTGTATAATTCTAGTTGAAGATATTTTATATGAAGGATACTGAGGAAGATTAAGGTACCACATTAGTTCTTCCTATTTCTGGCTTGGATTATGGACCCAGAGGAAAGAAGGGAGATTCTGTCCCTGCATGGCAAAGGAGAGTGAGTTTGGAGGGACAGCCAAGGCTGTCCATCCTACTTGGCAACTGCTGGGGTTTCTCCCAAGAAACAAAATCAATTTCATCTCCTCTAAGAGGTGAGATAGCTGAATCCTGTGTTTCCTGTTTGGTTTGGAAAGCATTTCCATCTGAAGGGCTCTTCCTGGGACACTGTACTTGCAGGTTGTTCCTGTAATTAGATTGAGTGAAACACTTCTGCCTTATAAAATTAATGTCAGGATTATAAAACCTGAATTATAAAACAATCTAAATTTGCTTATGAACAAAGAATTCATTCATATTCTCTCTCATGCAGTAATTTCTGTTGTGGAGCTTTCCCATCCAGTTGTTCTGGCCAGCCACCTGGAAGAAACCTGGGTGTAGTATTGATGGAGAAGTGATATAGTAAGTTGCATAAAGTTTCCCTATGGCACTTTAGGAAGAAAATAAATATTCCAAAGAGGAGAGGTTATGAGTCCCAGTGAAAAACAACACTTTAGCCTAACTGCACATACAGGCTGGTAAATATACTGCCTTCTGTCAGGGCAGAGGAACTTGAAATGCATATTAGCTGAATCCATGCCAAGCAGCATGACTGCACTTGGATCCTCTCAGCAGTAGGGAAAGTACTACTTCATATCAACATAGATTTGTACATTTCTTTCATGATGGGAAGAAAAACCCATAACTTGTTTCAAGACCTCTACTGCTCTGTTTTATATGAGAAATACAAAATGGTGATTGTATACATTTCAAATCCAGCATAAATTAGAAAGGGGAAGTGGTCTTGACACTTTGTGGTATTTGTGGCAATTATGTGCATCTCATTTCTCAAAGAGGTTTATTTAAATTTATGTTTAGCTCTAGAAATGAGAAAAGGAAAGGAAAGGTGTGATGCCAGCAGTGCAGCCTGCCAGAGGGGCACTAAAGGCCTTTAAGGGCAATTCAACTTCAGTATTTTCTACTGAGACAAATTCAGAATAGAGAATTCAGAAATCTGGCTTATTGTTTCATTTACACAGAGAAGGAGGGATTGTGGCTGCTCCTCTGTGAGGTTCACCTGTGTGACAGGGAAGCAAAATCCTTCCCACATGGGCCGAGTTTGGGAAAGCCAGGCCTTGTGTCCTTTGGGCCTGGCCCCAGCAGCAGCCCTCAGAGATCACCTCAGCGCTGTCCTTAATTTAATTTGGGGTGAAATACTGGGGAAGGGCTTAGGCAAGGATTGTAATTGCTCAGGCCATTAAGATTGGAAATAGCTGCTGACAGGAATTTTCTCCTGTATGGCAGAATTTCAGAATTGCAGTCAGGGGTGCGATAGCCTTTCATTAACATCAGCACCCAGGATAATGCTACAAGTAAAACTGTTGTACTTTATTGCATTCTTGCTGTCATTTAATTGCTTGATAATAGGTTTTTCATAACAATAGAGGCCAGTGGAAAGTTGGCTGGAGCAATCCTCACTGGTGAATTAACAGCAGCAAAGTTGCCGTTAACAAAGCGAGTTGTTTGGGGAGGTCATTCCGAACAGATGGCCATTACTTAGGGAAAACAGCTCTAGAGCTGGGTCTCATGGAAGCTAAAGTTCCCATTTTTAATATGAACTATATGAAAATGTGCTAAAGGGTTCCCAGGGCCAGGCAGACAAAAGAAGGGCTGTGCTAGAGAGCTTCACAGTGGTGCTCTCATGAAGTAAGTGCTGGGAGCAGGAACGTGGTGCTTTGAGGTGTTTTTAGTGTGCTCTTCTCTGGGTGACCTTAACCATGAGCAATCTGTCTCATGGCATGAGCCCATCTTGCATTGATTCAGAACTCACACAGACTACCACCTTGGAATATTAATATTAATCACTATTAATAAAACATAACGCTCCCATGCAAATGTGTGCTTACATATGCAAACATGGGGGTTCAAACATGGTGAAGCAAATGTTGAAATGCTGGTGTTTGTTACATTTGATGTTCAGGAACTCCAGTGGGATTTTCTTCTCATGAAAGAGCTTATGTCTCATTTGATCACTCTGGGATGTGGTTTGAAGAAAATTAATTAGCTGGAGTGGAGTGGACTATGAATTTTATTTTCATGAGTATCAGACAATCTGTTTTGTAATTCAGTTGTAATTTCCAGTGTGAGGATGGGTACACAAGAGAACAGTGAGTGTAACTGTCATAGATTTATTCCTGGAAGGTGAAGTCGAGATAAAATAAGTCTGTTTTCCAGGGAGATTTCTCATAGAAATTGAAGCTGTAGCTGCCAGTCAATTCTCTTTTCCATTTGTGACTCTCAGGTTTCCCTTATAAATTTCAATGAATAACAAAAGAAGTTAAAGGCCTGCAAAAGACCATACTGAGCAACAAACTATTTTTGAAGAGCCCTTTTCCCTCCCTCACATGGGTGGGACATAAATACAATCTCAGCTTCCTAAAGCATTCTAAGATTGCCAGGTACCCAATTTTCCTCCCATAAGAGGCATCTTAACCTTTCAGAGAAGGGGTATTTTGCTTTTTGGGATTCTCAGACTCTTTTCATGTTGATAGGAGGAGTTTTTTGGAAGGCATATGTGTGCAGTGCAGTTTTACTGTTACCTCAGGGAGGGCTGGGGTGGAGGGAGAGTGTCCAGCAGTGTACCTGGCCTGCCTGTGCCTCGGGGACTGTGCTTTAGAAGATGAGTGTGACTTTCATGGGAATGTTTTTCCATTTAAGGTAAGTCAAACACTGGAACAGTCAAAGCACAGGTACCCAGGAGCTCTCCCAGCTGTGGAGGGCTGAAGTCTGGCCCTGTTTGGGCTGCAGATGTGTCCATGGGAAGGTGGAGCTGCACAGGGCACTGCACAGCTCTTCCTGCTGAGCTGAGGGTGCAGCTCCCTCTGAGCAGCCAGGGAGGTGTGAAGGCACAGCTGGGGCTGAGAGCATTTTCTGGGGCAGGCCAGAAGGCACTGGTCAGTTTGGAAGCTCCCAGGCCTGCAGACAGCAAGAGGGATGCCTCCAATACCCATGGAGGCAAATCCGCTTGAAAGGAAAGTGGTGCCATGATTTCCAGGTGACTTTTCCCTTCAGGCACATTCAGCTGCTCCCATTTCCACCCCCATAAAATAGTGGGGTAGAGACTGCCAAGACCTTTGCCATGGGACACTTCATTTTTTAGGTGAAGTTTAGCAGTGCAGGTTCAGTGCCTAATCGTGTCTGAGTAGCAACATCTGAAATCAGAGAATCACAGAATGTTAATAATTTGTTTATTTGATATTTTTTCTACTTTTTCTTTTACTCGTGGGCTATATCCCTATTTAGCAGGAATCTACACAAGCACCCCAAGAGCATCGTCTCTGCTGGGCTGCTAACGAGCTGATGGAGTGATGATGGTTCTTCACAGAGAAACTGCAGTGTGCCAGCACTTTCCAGCACAGGGCAGGGCAGCTTGGGAAAAATCAGTGTAATCACCACACTCAGTACTGAGGAAAGTTTGTAACTTGCTGCGTGTGCTCTGGAACAAATGACAAGTCTAACACTGGTGAGCTGTTGTGGTCACTGCTTTGGGGATTATGGAATGCCTGCAGTTTGTTCATTTCTTGGAAAAACATCTGAGTTGTTCACATGTAAAGCAAATTGAGTTTTTGTTTACTTATTTAAAATACGACCATAAAAGTTTATCTATTGTAAATTAATTTGCTTTTAGTCTTGTACTACAGTATTCCTCTATTAAATGCAATCAAACAATGCAAAATGTATTCAGAAAGCTAATCATCTGCAGAAATGGCTCAGTGAATGTTGAGGCTGGACCAGAGCTATCAAAGGGAAGTCATGGAAGATAGGGATGCAAAAACCTATTAAATCACTTAATCCTTCAAGCCTCAAATGCAAGGTGTTTTCTTGGAGAGAAGGACACCTCAAACTGAGAGGAATTATTACAGCAGTGTGTACTTTTGAGGTGTTTATTTTGTTACACTGATGCATCAGCAATACTGGGGGAGTGCAAGAGCAGGGTGTCACTTGCTCTTGTACAGCCAGGGCTGTGTAACCCTGATGGTCAGGGCTGTGCTTCTCTGGTGTCCTTATTCTGGGCAGGAAGTGCAAGATTGTGAGGTGGGAAAATGAGCCATGGGATGTGTGGGGGATGCCAGTCACCAGCTGTGGCTAAAGCAGCTGGATGTGGGGATTCCTCCAGAATTCACTGACAGTGCTGGAGAGAGGCTATGGGGCACGGGATCAGACTTGAGATCACAGTTTCTCCACAGAATGGCTTAGGCTGGAAGGGACCATAAAGCCCATCCAGTGCCACCCTTGCCATGGCAGGGACACCTTCCACTCTCCCAGGCTGCTCCCAGCCCCAGTGTCCAGCCTGGCCCTGGGCACTGCCAGGGATCCAGGGGCAGCCACAGCTGCTCTGGGCACCCTGTGCCAGGGCCTGCCCAGCCTCCCAGGGAACAATTCCTTCCAAATAGAATTTATTCCTTCGGTGAGAAGGGGGACTTGCTCTCAGATGAGGGGTTTGGTGGGCATGAGACTTTTCTCTTTGCTTGCCTGGCAGGACTTTCAGGCTGGATTCACAGCAGCTGCCTCTTGGGGCTGGGAACTTCTCAGAGGGAGTCGAGTCTTGCTTCAAACTGCCTGGATTTGGCTGGGTTTGAAGTGAGCACGTTTGTTTTGTTTTGTTCCATGTTTGCAATCCAAACACAGAATCACAGAATGTCCTGAATTGGAAGGGACCCACCAGGACCATCCAGCCCAACTCCTGGTGCACAGGAGACCCCCCACAATCCCACCCTGTGCTTGAGAGTGTGGTCCAAACACATCTCTAAGTCATTCCCATGTTATGCAAACCTCCTCTGTGTTTGTGCACAAAGCAGTGCCTTTAATCAAGTTTTGTTCTAATGGTGGAGAATGTTATTAATAATGCAGAAAAGCTATTTCAAGTAATTAAAATGGGGAAAAGTGTTATTTTACAATTATGCTGACAGCTTGTCTTTGATCTTGGAACCTTTGTCAAGGTGTGTTAGTAATGCAAATGAATGCCCTCTCATTTATACCTTGGGGTAAAGCTATCATTATGTTTACTAAGCCAGAACTGCCCTGTGAAACTGAAGTACTGTGTTAATTGTACTCCAGAATGGAATTGGTTGGCTTTTCTAACCTTTCTTCCCACTTCTTGTCACTTCTGCATTATGAAGCTCAAGTGGAAAAGGAAGCATGTGGCAAAATGACAACAATTTTTGCAAACATTTAGATAATTTAAAAGGTTAATAAAATACCAATGCCCAGGGAGCTGGATTTGTCAGCTTGCAGTGGAGTATGTAGGAATGGAATGTTTGTAGGTGACTTGAAGAGAGCACAGCACTCTTTATGCCTTTCTTGCCCCCACAGCTTTGCTCAGAGCAGTACAATGTTTGTGACAACAAGATTTGGCCCTATAGATGCTCAGTATTCAGCTGTAGCTTAATACATTCTGAAATGAAAATTCCTGTTAGTTTGCTGTACTGAAGGCAGTGTTTTCAGAGCTGGACATCGTGCCAGGGTTGTATACACACCCCTGTAGCTTCTGCTTGCCTTCCCTGCTCCTGTCTCCTGAGCAGCCTCCACCTTTCTGATGGAGGTGGTGGAGCCTCGGGGCCTTGGGGAGCTCGGAGAGAATGGTAAAACTTCTTCAGAAGCTGGGTGGAAATTCCAGCATGAGCTGTGCTAGGGCTGCAGCTTCTTCACTGGCAACACCTGACCTTTGTGATGTGAAGCTCCCTGATATATTCAGCCTTGGCTGTAGATTGCATTGATCCTACATGACCCAGTGCTGGGAAGATGCTGATTTTGTTCAGGAAAGGATGCAAGTTTCTGAAGGTTATGTTGGTTGTTTAGGGGTGGCATGAATATGTTACCCAGATCTGCATGTGTTAACTGCAAATACTTAGTTGTGATGCAGGACTATTTTTGTAGCCCTTTTTTAAAAAGAAGTAAATTTATGATAAAATAGTTTATAAGAAGGCAAATGATGCCCTGCTTGTTTCCCTTTTCCTCTTCTCAATTTCTTACAGCTAGTGGAAGGCTCTCAGGCAGCTTTGGAGTATGTTTTAAGAGCCATCATTCACATCACGTCAGGGTTTCCAGGATGTTAAAAAATCTAAATTAAGCACGATGGCAACACCACCTGGAAATGACTTTGCTTACAAGTGAAAAGAAACAAAGCCTGTCCTGTATGTGCTGTACTCTGGGGTAATTAACATTTGGGTGAGTGGCTGGGTTTGAGACTGCTGAAAGCTTCACTCTCCTCTTGTGTGTGCTTGTGATTGACCAGGTGGGATTCCCAGCCTCTGCCCCTGCTGCACCATGTCACCTGGGCAAAATCCCCTCAGAGGGTCACAGAGCTCCTGCTGTGGGGCCAGCTTTGAGGACTCTGCCTGGCCACACGTTGTACCCCTTGTACCCCACATGTCACTGCCTTGCTGGCCGGAACCTCCCAGGCAAGCTCTGCTCCCTGCTGAGCCTTCACAAACAAAATCCTCCTTCTCTCCTCAGCTTCCAGATAGCAGCAGAATACCTGCTGTCGATCAGGTTATTTCTTGATTCCCACCCCCAATATTTATCAGCTGATTAATTCCCCTTCACAATATTAAAAATGTTAATTGCATGTTTGCTAAGTCTCCCGTTTCCCAGTGAGAATAGGACCAAGTTGTTTAACCTTTGCACAAAACCCGCTGCAAATTTTTTAGAATTGCTATCATTTTGATTACTCTGTAATGCACCTCCCAAAACAATTATAAACTCTGTAAACTGAAGCTATGAAAAGCTGTTAGTCAGGGATTTGGGTCCTGCTGAGGAAGCCTTTGGTTACTGGCCTTGGAATCTGGGCTTCCTAGGCAGCCTTTGTATTGAGGCTTTGTTCTGGGGGACGTGGGGTGAGGATCTTGCAGGGAAAAGCAGCTTGGGCAGGCTCAGAGCAGACAGTGAGGAGTCTCCTCTGAAGGAGGACAGCTGTGATTGTGTAAAATAATAGAGTGCAGCAAAGGACCCTGGGCAAAATCTTTGAAAATTAAAGTTAGACAGGAAAGGAGGGAAAGGAGGGAAATTAAAATGGTCAGGGGCTGTTCCTGTGGGATGCAGCCATTTGGATGGTGGGTTCTGTGGAGGGTTCCAATGATCCCACACGGGTGCATGTGGCCCTGGCTTCTCTCGTGGTCTCTGGGAGTTGGGCTGCTCACAAAACCTTGAGTTGGTTTTGTAGGAATGTTCATTTGCATCACCAGTGGTCACATTTTATGTGATCAAATGGGAATTTTGAGGAAATAGCCGTCTTTCAAGTGCAGCTAGGGACTTTTTCTTTTAATTTGGGAGCTTGCAACATCTGAAAGAATTTCCTGAGTCCCTCCCATATTCTTGTGTGTTGCCTAAGGTTTTCCCTACTTTAAAAAAAATGCATGTTTTCAATTGTCTGTTTAAAGTAAAATCTGCAGGTTGCTGCTACCACAATTAGGATGTTTTATTGCTGAAAGGATGGCTTGTTTTCCTGTGAGAAAACAAGAGTTTTCTCTCAGGAGAGTAAGAGTGTGGTGGAATATCACCCTTCTTCTGGGAGGACAAATGTGCTGAGTAAAGGATCAGATCCGCTCCCCTTCCCTGGCACTGCCACCCTTCCCTCTCACAGGTCTGGGGAGCTGTGCTCCAGGGACCTGGGGGCATGCAGGAGTTCCTCAGGTCTGGGTTCCCAGGGTGAATTGCTCCAGTAAAGCAGAAGCGTAGAAAGAGTGAGTTGTGACTGCTGAACAAAGGAGAGACAAGAGAATAAAAACAGGAGCTGTTTGTGCCATAGCAGCAGCATTAAGAGGGTGCCTGGCTCTGAGTGGGCTGGGCATGAATAGGTGTGTGGGTGACTCCAAAATCCACATCAGACGCCTCGTGTTCCATGAGTTAAAGCAGATACATTGCTACCCACAGGGACTTACTTCAAGTGCCTTATATTTGGCACAGTGTGACTTTGGATTACATGAGGAAATGCTAAGCGTGGAGCTCTTACTGCTCTGCTCAGTCTTGGCAATTATGAAGAATAAAAAATTTACCAGAGCCTAAGCTCTTTAATAGTTATAAACATGGGGAGAATTAAGGGACAGGAAAATTATAGCAACTCAGCTAAACCACTATAATTAAGGCTGAATTGCTTTTATATTGCTGCATTCATAAGTAGAATGTTGAAATAAATAAAAAGTAAAAGCTCAAATATGGTTTCAAACTTAAATTTAGGTAGAACAAAGCTATTTTTTCTATCCATATATCTGTAACTTCCAGTTTCTGTTGCACTCCCCCTGTTCTTAGTGATGATGTCTTTCCCTCCAGATCCAAATATCTCCTGAGCTTCCTCCACTGGAAGACTGGGCTTGTCCTTGCCTGCAGGCACAGCCCTGTCACACTCAACAAAAGGCTCCTAAATCACTTGTGAGGGTTTCAAATCCCCTGTGTAATGGAATCAGAGACACCCTCACATCCTTCACATTCAGACTGAGACCCAGCAGGCTGTAGGGTTTTGAAGCTGAGGTTTTTGTTTGTTTGTTTTCTTTTGGGGGTGTGTGGTTTGTTTGGTTTTAATTTTATGTAATATCACAGAACTACAGAATAATCTGAGTGGGAAGGGACCCCTGTCCCTGCCCAGACGCCCCAACAATCCCCCCCGGATCATGGATCCAGCCCCTGTCCCTGTCCAGACCCCCCAACAATCCCCCCAGGATCATGGATCCAGCCCCTGGCCCTGCCCAGACCCCCCAACAATCCCCCCAGGATCATGGATCCAGCCCCTGTCCCTGCCCAGACCCCCCAACAATCCCCCCAGGATCATGGATCCAGCCCCTGTCCCTGCCCAGACCCCCCAACAATCCCCCCAGGATCATGGATCCAGCTCCTGTCCCTGCCCAGACCCCTCAACAATCCCCCCAGGATCATGGATCCAGCTCCTGTCCCTGCCCAGACCCCCCAACAATCCCCCCAGCATCATGGATCCAGCTCCTGTCCCTGCCCAGACCCCCCAACAATCCCCCCAGCATCATGGATCCAGCTCCTGTCCCTGCCCAGACCCCCCAACAATCCCCCCAGCATCATGGATCCAGCTCCTGTCCCTGCCCAGACCCCCCAACAATCCCCCCAGGATCATGGATCCAGCTCCTGTCCCTGCCCAGACCCCCCAACAATCCCCCCAGCATCATGGATCCAGCTCCTGTCCCTGCCCAGACCCCCCAACAATCCCCCCAGGATCATGGATCCAGCCCCTGTCCCTGCCCAGACCCCCCAACAATCCCCCCAGGATCATGGATCCAGCTCCTGTCCCTGCCCAGACCCCTCAACAATCCCCCCAGGATCATGGATCCAGCTCCTGTCCCTGCCCAGACTCCCCAACAATCCCCCCAGGATCATGGATCCAGCTCCTGTCCCTGCCCAGACCCCCCAACAATCCCCCCAGGATCATGGATCCAGCTCCTGTCCCTGCCCAGACTCCCCAACAATCCCCCCAGGATCATGGATCCAGCTCCTGTCCCTGCCCAGACCCCCCAACAATCCCCCCAGGATCATGGATCCAGCTCCTGTCCCTGCCCAGACCCCCCAACAATCCCCCCTGTCCATCCCTGGTGTCCAAAGGCTCCTGGAGCTCCGGCAGCCTCGGGGCTGTGCCCATTCCCTGGGGAGCCTGGGCAGTGCCAGCACCCTCTGGGGAAGCAGAACCTTTCCCTGCTCTGCAGCCTGAGCCTGCCCTGGCCCAGCTCCAGCCACTCCCTGGGTGCTGTCCCTAGCGCAGAGCAGAGCTCAGAGCTGCCCCTGCAGTCCCGGGGAGCTCTGCCCTCAGCTCCTCTGCTGCAGTTGACCCAGCCCAGTGCCCTCAGCCTCCCCTGCAAGCCCTTCACCATCTTCATGGCCTCTTTTGGAAACTCTAATGGCTCAATATCTTATGTTGCAGTGACCAAACCTGCATTGAGTATTTGAGGTGTTGTTTCACACCCAGCACAGGCATACCTGTGGCCAGCAGACCTGTGTGACTGCTTGTGCATCTTCATCAGCCCCCTGCTAATTACTTTCCAAGCCAGGGCCAATTTCCACTGAAGCTGAAAGGAATTTAGAGCCTTCAGAAATACAGAGTTCCCCCAAGTTTAGTGAAAATCCTCAGCTCAAGGTGAAAGACCTACATTAAAGCTCCTCCAGAGGGAAAATCTAGCAGAACTCAACCCATGCTTGCTTTGGGAGGCAGGGGGTGGACGAGTTATTAGCCAGGCAAATGGGGGACTTGGGAAACAGCTGAAAGCATATTGAAAGGAGGTTAGGACGCACAGAACATGGGGCTTGCTGTTGGTGAGCTTGTTTGGGTCAGCAGTCTCAAATGAGAATGATTTCCCTTGTGTGTGTTTAGGGGCAGCTTAGGGAAAGCAGCTTTCTTCCTGATGAAAACCAGTCTGAAACCTCTGAAAGTGATAAAATATACAAGAAAACAAAATGGCCTTTGTGGAGAGAATTCTCAGGTGCTATCATGCTTGTGTAGGCAGCAGCAATCTAATCCCAGCTATATTCTGTATTATTCTGACACAATAAACTCCACCAGTGGCGCTGCTTGTGTGCCACCCTGCCTCCCCACTCCATTTCACAAACCAGTTCTTTTGGAAGCCATAAAGCTGACTTTAAAGGTCTTGCTCACATTAATTTGGAACTCCCCTTAAATTGTATCTTGAGTTATGAAATGACAAAGTCTGGAAGCAGCTGAGTGATATTCATGGTAAATTGGTTCCATGACAGACGGGAGCAAGGCCACCTTTGAGCGCTTCTGTGAGTCCCAACAAACTGAACATTGATCTCAGCACGTTCAGGAGAGGGGGGAACCCTCATTTCCCCTCGAATGGAAGCAGCAGTGAACCTTTTTTCTCTGCTTCTAAATTCCTTTTCATGTAAGCTTTGCTGTCTCTTTGTAACCATCTGCTGTAGTGCTCTGCACTCTGAGCTTGTCTCACATTTCAGATTTTCTCATGTTTGTTTCTGTGGCAGTGGAGAAGAGCTGGAGGATGTGAGCTCTAAAAGTTCACAAAGCAAAAGAGCAACTGAGGCAAAGGACACCCCAGTTTAAGGGAATTTAAAGTTTACTGTTTAAAAATGGATCTGATTAAAAAATCCTGAGCACTTCAAATGTAGTTATCAGGCTGTTGTCTCCACCATCTTCAACATCTTCACTTAACCCTAAATGTAACCACAAGCTATGGTGTCCCTGGCTTGTTGGCAGCTGGAAAGCGGATGTATGTCTCTAAACTTAGCATTTTAAAGAATGAAGAACTGGATTTGATTTATAACATAGGATTGTTCTCTGAAGTAAGTTTTGGTAATGCCAACAGGACTTTCCCACAGGAAGGTAAACTTCAGCTCACAGCTTGTTAAGTGGAAGATAATCTATATTTTCAAGGGGCAAGAACATGTATAACCTAATTTCTCTATAATGTGAAGACAGAAGTTTGGTTGGAGGGAGTCTTTTCTTTGGATTTAGGGACAGCAGGAATAGGCTTAAACAGATTTTTTATGGGATTAAACAGGTAGGAGTAGTAAATGAGGGTGTTTTGTAGAAGAACTCTGAACAGCATGCTTTAATTCACTTTTTATATGCAGTAGGTTTTTGGCATCAAATCCTTTTTATAATTTTTATTTTAAGCATAGATAACATTTCTGTGTCATATTTTCAGACTGGTCAGTCTAATCCAGAGGTCCACAGCTGGAATCATTGGGCTTTTATCCAGCAGGGCTTTTAGATTTGCCCAGTGCCCACTGAAATGTGATGAGGTGAAGACAAAGCCATTTTTAGGTGCTTTTGAGCTGATGAAATGTTTCCTAATTGTGCCTCTGTATAATTACATGTCTGCCAGGGTTTGGGGATTCATATAGCTAAAAGCAAAACTAATGTTTGAAAATCAGAATGATCATTTGGAACCCCCAGCCAGTGCCAGACTTGGGGGGCTGCTGCTGCCCCCCAAGCCCTGACTGGAGTTTGGGGTGTGGGAAGGGACTGCTGGGGCAGCTTTGGTGCAGTTGTCACCAAGTTCTGTGTCTTTGGAGGAGCCACAGGAGCAGGAAGTGCCAAGGGGGAGCAGCCTCAGGTCGTGCTGCTGCAGAGCCTTGGGCTGAGACAGTCTGAGCTCAGCTTGGGGGAGCGGTTTGGTTTGTTTTGTTAAGAAATATAAATATGATAGTTGCTAGATGACTAGCAGAAAGGAGGAATGTCCACAGGACTGTAAGAGTCCTGTAAGGCGATGGTGAAGGAAAGGAGTCGGTTCTGATGGAGGGTTTAATCCAGAGCTTTTATTCTGGCCCGCAGGCCTCTGAATGTAGCAACAGCTCCAAACAGAACTCTGAATTTAGTCACTGCACCATCAGAACTCCTGGACCACGTGGCTGCTCGCTCTTTTACCTGGGGGAGGGGAGGAAGGGAAGGGATAGGGAGCCCACCAACCAGGTACAGGAGAGGAGGTCTCAAGGGACAAAGGACACCTGGATGGCCCAATGGCCCCTGGGGGTGGAGGGCATCTTTTGAATCTGCACAATCACTCGAAGCACTTCTGGAATGCCAGGAGTGACAAACAGTGCTCAGCAGGGGTCAGGGTGGGGAAAGGAGTGATTGACACACCTGAGAGGACACCTTCAGGGGAGAAATCAGGGGTCCTGGGGTAAACCATGAAATCACACCACAACATCGGGTGTCATTCTGTGGAAAGCCCTCATTTCCCACGGGATTGAAGGGAAGTGCCATGATAGGCACGACTCCCAAGGGCTGCTCTCAAAAGTGGTAGTTGCTGCCTCCTGCATGGGCTCAAGGTTTGCATTTTGGTGGTTTTGGGTTCCAGTCTCTCTGACAGTAAAAGCTGAAGGGACTGGAAAGCTGGGAGATGCTTGGCAGGTGTTGAGGTCATGTTCTGCTCTGGCAGGGCTGTTACTGTCAGCTCGACAGTTCAATAAAAAGAACTGAATGTTTCTTTTGGCTTGATGCAAGAGATTTTCATGTGACAGCCTCAATAATATGATCAAAATTTGGAAGAAGCAAACCTGGTTGTGGCAGCGGGAGAGGTGACAGGGCTGAGATAAAGCCTGCACAGACTCCAGGGAACACAGATCCATGCAGAATCTTTCCCTGGCATTGACCAATAATTCATATTGAAAACTGACAGTTTTGCTGGACATTTGATTTCTTACAGGAAATATTTCAGCATTAAATTTCATTAAGCTTAGAGCAACTTAAAGTAGTCCAGGAACAGAGAAATGGAATGAGCATTTACCCAAAGGAGCACCAGTTCTGCCTTCACCTAATTTTGTGCAAAATGTAGTATAAAATTCCAAAAAGAGTTAGCTGTAGATGTGATTTGATGCCTAAGTAGGATAATTTTGAATTATGACTTGTGTTAAAAAAATAAAACGTCCTCTTCAGATGTACGACAAGAGAGAAAATGGAGAGATGTGCTTATTATAGTCAAGAACTGTGATAGATAGGCATCAGTGATTCCATTTGTTTTATATACTTGCTTGTCATTTTAATGGTTTATTATCAGGGATCCAGTCAGAATTGGCAATAAAAAGAGTATAGCTTTACTTTGATTCAAAGTCTGCAGCAGATATGCCAGCAGAAAGGATAAATAAGGCATGGAAAATATGCTGTTAATAAGGGAAATACTAGTAGTTCTAAGCATATTTCATATGCTTTGTCTTTATTTTGGTTTCAAATAGAGTGTTGAATGCACTAAAATTACTAAGTTATAGTGAATAGTACCTTGAATATGGCTTGAAATATTCCATTCTAGAGCAAACCTGGGTTTGTTCTTGTAAATCTATTCTTATAAATAATTTTCAGAGAAAGAGAAAAAAAAAATATGGTCCTTTCTGATTTTGTGTACTTTACAGGAAGGGAGGATTTTTTTTTTTTCTCTAAGAACCTTGTTGCTATTCACTGCAATTCTCCACTTGAGGAGAGGGGATACCCTGGGGATTTTGTGGCATCAGGTCTATGTGTTGTTCTGTCCTTCAATGGCCAAACACAGTGTGCAAGTGAGAAAATGAAAACTGACTAAACACAGTTCAGCCTTTTTTGATGCCAAAAAGCTGTTGGCTGGCCAAGCAATGGGCTGAGGAAAGGTCAGCTGGCCCTGGGTCAGACAATTAAGCTGTGTCCTGGTTTTGGGTCACTCTCTCTGTCTAACTTAGGAGTCTTACAGGAGAAAGTCTTGATTAAAACACTTCCAAGTAGAGTAGTTTTGTATACAGTGGATTCTGTGCCTCAGGTTGTCTTTGCTAACACCTGTATATTTCTTATTTTGGGAAGAGAAAGCAAAATATTGAGTTCAGCAAATTTAAGCACTGCATTCACAATTTTAAGCAAGTGTAAAAGTGATAGGGCTGAAATGACTCTTTTCTGGACTTGCTGGGTCTGGGTCACGTACACTACTGCAGATTCCTTCTAAACTGTTTGGCTCTTTGACCTCTTCCTTTTATATTCACTAAGGATATAGGAAAAGATCCCTATTTCTTTTAAGACAGATCTAAAAAACCTCAACGCTTAAAACCCTGAAGTGACAGAAAAGTCTGTAGCCTCCATGGCACCACCTGGTACCTTTTACCTTGAGACTGATCAATCTGCACAGCATGGCAGGGAGGAGAAGCCAGCCTGCTGTGTTTTACTCAGCAGCCAAGCACAAACCTGATGGTAAAATCCATTGCAAGAAAGAATCCATATTGATTTTACACAAAAAACTGCTCTCAGCCACTGGTCTGGAGCTCCAAATCAATGGGTTTGTGTGTGAGATCCGCAGGGTCCTGAGCCTGGTGGGCAGGTGTTGCTGCAGTTCAGTGATGTCCCCAAAATCCACAGGGGAGAATCAGCTCAGCAGTGAGGAAAACAGCAGCAAGACTCAGGGCAAACCGAGGAGGGTGTGGAGTGCAGGGTTCATTAGCAGGCCAGGCAGGTACAGTGCATGTTTAGTACTGCTGGCATGGAAATCTGCTGAGGGAGACCTTGCTGCTACCCCATTGATTGCAGGTGCATCTGGGAATATTTTGCACTTGTATGACTGCCTGCCTGGAAGCTCCCAGACAAAGTGGAAAAATATGTTCAGTGCAAGAAAATAGAAAAGCATGTTTCTCTTTCCAGGCGACAGGTTTGTGGATGGACCTCCTGATCTTTCCAGAAAAAATGGGTAACAGCTGGAAAGGATCTGTGACAGAGGTTTGTGGGGGGAAAGAAGGAGAATAAAAGGAGAGACAGGGGAGGATTTTTGTGGCTTCAAAAGGGAGGAAGAGCTGAACTAGACAGCAGAAGTCCACAGTAAAGCATGTTAGAGAAGCCAGGTGTTGCCATTGCCCTCTGGTGAGTGTTCTCATACAGACACTCAGCCTTGCAGGTGGCAGGTCTGTTATACAGCCCCAGCAGAGCTTTTCCAGCTAAATTGTCCTTCCTGTGCTGGATCCAGGTCCCCAAATCCTGATCCTCATTTTCAATCACCCCTTGGCCTGAGTTTGCTACAGCTTTCTTTATGGTTCTGGCTGAATTTCTTGAATGAATTTCAGAAATTCTGGCTGAATTTCTTCATCTGTTTCTTTTTTTCTGCTTGGAGTCTTGGTCTGGAGAGATCTGAGATCCATCATATAGGATCTGGGACTTTTGGACAACAAATTGTGTTTGGCTGGGTCAAATCTAGGTCTCTCAAGGCCTGGGCTTATTTAGACCACATGGGAAGATGAATTAGCAGTGACATATCCAGGGCATTTTGGACTGACTGCCTGTGCTCAATAAACATGACACCTTCTGGCCATGGCAGCAGCCCATGGACATAAGAGCTGAAGTGCCCAGACATAACTCAAGCCACAATTCAATGCTTAAGTACCTGTTCAAACACCCTGAAGAGCTTATGAGCAATCATTCATACTTGCCACCCCCAGCACCCTGAGATTTACCACTCCCCTGTTAGGGAATGTATTTGAAGGTGACTGAGGGCCCCGGGCTCCCACAGACTCTTTGATTTAAGAGTGCTGCCTTATGTGAGCATCTCTTTGAACAGAAGCCATCAATACATCCTGACCTTGCCTTGTCCCTGCTCTGGGTGTGGGTGATCTCTTCAGCTCTTCCATGGTTTCTGGAGTGGGGCCATCAGGTTTTGTGTAGGCAGATTTCCCAGACTGTTACACTGGAGTAGAAAAGATGAAAGTTGGTTTTCAAAGCTGCCTTAGGAAGCTGCTCTCTGTTCCTTGTGTTGTTCAAGACTGCCTGTGCTGACTGGAACTGTGAAATGGTGTGGAGTGGAGAGCACTGGCATGAGTACAGACAGAAACACCTCCTTGTACTGAGACCTCCAACCTGCCTGGATGGGATTGCACTTCCAAATCAGAGGAAGTGGTGGTGGCGGTGAATTCCAAGGCAAAGGGCTGTGCATCAGGGAGGAAAATGGCTTTGGGTTTAAATGCAGTTCATCACTTCACTCTGCCCAGTGGAGGGGATATGCAAAACCTATCAAAAGCAAAATATCAAAAGCTCAGGAGAATATCAAGCTCAGGAGAAAGTAACTGCTCCTGCTTTGCTGTTCCTGGATGTCCTGACCCCTTCTCTCTCTCTCCTCAGCCCCAAGGGCTCTTTCTATTCTGTGCTCTCTGTTGCTTTTGAGATCTTATAGGCAAACTGTGTGAGGGAAAAGGGTAATTCCAGGAGGAGGGAGGCCAGTTCTGCTGGTGGGCACTGGAGCCCATAGCAGGAGCCTGGGCTTCTTTCCTTGCCCTTCACCTGGAGCCTTTCCTTGTTTTATGGATCTGCTCCCTTTCCTTGGGGTTTTTCTGCTGAATGTTGAATGTTGGGTGGTGCCACTCAGTTGCTCTTTGTGGCCATTAGCAGAGGGCTCAGCAGTGTTCACATGTGCAGGGGGGTCCAGGACAGCAGCCCCTACAGCCAGGGAGAAACAGGAGCACCCTCTGCAATGGATGTGCTCTCACAGTGAGCAGGGAAGGGCAGCCTCAGCCCTGTGGAGGCAAGGATGCTGCTGGAGGGGCTGAAACTACCTCACACAGAAATGGGAATTGGTATCCAGAGCCAGGGCAGTGATGCTGAGACCTCTGCTTGGGAACAAGCCCAAAGAAAATTCCTTGCAAAGCCTTTGGATTGCTTTCACAGTATCCAGAGGTCTGTTCATTTTGCATGTCCATTTTCCCAGTTATTTTTGATTGTCTGGCTGCAGCTGTTTAAACAGTGGGCTTGTGCATACTTGCCCTCTCTTAGAGTTTGGTCCATACTACAAACATTGTAATTCTGAAAACTGTAATGCATTGCAGACAGAAATATATCCATGCTAGGGATCCCTGGGTACAACTGGGACTTGTGGCAGCAGGATATTTTATGGTCCCTTTACTTGGGTATACAAGGTACTGGTGTGGTCAGCCAAAGGCAGGGTGCTAAAGTCAGAGCATAAGATATTAATGAGGGACTGTGGGTTTGTACTGCAACCCTGCTTGTACAGCCAGGGAGATGGCAGAGAGCTGGTCACAGGCAAGGAGGATCTTTTGTCAGGCTGTGCAGAGGGACATGCAGCAATGAGCCAGGGTTTCTGTACCTTGGAAGGTGAACTCCATGCTCAGCCTGCTGCTCCAAGGGCAGGTGACACCTGGGGACAGCTGAGCAGAGCCAGGACTGGGCTGGTCAGCCTGGGGATGCTCTGGATGCTCAAACCAGGCCTTTTCTCATGGCTTCATCTCCTCATTCCTCACCCCAGTGGAGGGGGGTTTTGGTGGTGGTTGTTTGAACTAAAACAGTGTTTTAGCTACTGCAGTTGTTCTGGGATTGATGATTTAAGGCAGTATTTGACGTTTTAAGGCAGATTGATGTTAATTTCTCTCACTATGCAGCTGTATTTTAGAGAATGTTGTCACTTCTCAAGATGACAGTGCTTTGTAAAAGTAGGAAGTGGCTGTTGCCTGTCCCTGCCTGCTGTCCTGTCTGTCCTGTCTGTCCTGTCTGTCCTGTCTGTCCTGGCTCCAAGGGCTGGACATGGGAATTCTGCCTTTCACCACTGTGCCACTCTAAGCCAGCACAGTTTGATTTGCAGCCATGGGAGTGAGCTGGGCTTTCCCTCCAGTGCAGACCTCTGAAATATGTGCAGGTCAGGTCCTCGTTAGTCAGACAGAGGAAACACAACATCTTAATTAACCAGGGAGTTGTTCATGGTTGTGTGTGCACTGTATGGAAAGTAACATGGTAAAGAAACAACTGTGGTGGCAAAAATACTTTAGTTTAGGTTTTTATTTTTAATTTAACCCATCAATTTTATTTCTCCTTTTGACCACAAGCTGAAATTGTTGTGATTTTGTTGTTTGTTTGGGTATTTTTTCCCCTTTCCAGTCCCTGGCTGAGATCTCTTAGGTGTTCTGGGTCTGACTATCAGGCAGCTGCAGCTCTGCCCTTGGCTCTCTGGTTGTGTTTGCCCACAAGGGTCAGGGATTTCCAGCAGCTGCTGGGAGTCTCGGCTGCATGAGGAATACAGCATGAGGCATGAATTCCAGAGTTTTCCCTTGTTTATCTAAGAGGGAAAACAGGAACTAAGAGGAAAGCAAGAAGGTTTTATGAGCTCTGAATGAAAATGCCAGCACTCCATCTTCCCATGAATTTGTGTCTTTCTGCCTGACTCCTCACCTGTAGAACTGGGACATTTCTAATTTTCAGTGTTGTAAGAAGCAGCATCGTTATGATAGAATCACCCAATTACCTCATCACTCTGCAAAATAATGATTTCCAGGTATTTTATTCAGCTTTGGGACAGGGAGTGTCTGGCACAGCTGGCACCTCCTTGGCAGGAATCCTTTGGAGATGCATTGCTTTCTTCTGTGCTCCTCTTATAACCTCTGCTTGCTGCCTTTGATGCTGATGTTCTGGTTTAATAGGACTCATCCTTTTACTGCAAGAACATCAGAGTGCTGTGAATAAGAGTTTGCTGTGCTTTAGTTTCTTCTTGTCGTCAACTATGGATGCCTTTTAGCTGGTTTATTTTTTTTCCTCTGGGTTTTTTTTTTTAAATTTTTTCTTGTTCCCCATTAGAAGATGTGTATTAGGGAGTAGGATCTCTTAAAAGCTTTATTTCAGAATTTAAAGTAAACACTGCTCTTGCTGCTTTTTTTCACGGCTCTAGGAAGTTATGGTAGTTCAACACTGAAATACCCACTAGTGCCATTAGCTCACAGATCTGAGATTCTCTCAGCTTTTGAGAACATGACTCATTACTCCATCCTATTAACAGCAGTGGAGCTGTTCATTTTTACTCAGGGTTATTAATTTAATAATATTTATTTTTAACTTAATTTGTTTTCTTCTTGATATATCTTTTTTTTTTTCAGCGCTCTTTCAATAGCCAAAATCTTCTTTAAACTCTATTACAGGTAAGATGATGTCTCGTAGATTTTGACTGCTGGGTCAGTATTTTTCCCTTCCTATTTTTGGGAAGAAAGGGATGAACAACAGCAGTGTTGTGGCTGTCCTCTGGTAACTCTCCCAAGGTGTCTGGAGCAAGGCCAGTCCCTGGTGCAAGGCAGGGCAGCTGAGCTGTCCCTGGCACTGGGAATGTGCATTTCTCACCCCCGTGGCCTCAGTGCTGAATTCCTGATGCTCTGGAGCAAAGATGCTCCTGCAGCTCTTAGAGTGCTCTCTGCTCCTCATGGAAGGTTCTGGTGCCTTCAGGGAGGAATGGTGGAGTCCTTAATGAAGGACTGGAAGAGCAGGAGATCTCCGAGTGCCTCACAAAGCTGAGGTAAAATGGGTGTGAATCCAAGGAATTTTTCTTTACTTCATCCATATTCACTTCAAGTGTTTGCTGTGTCATAGCTGCAACCTTCCACAAGCCACTATAAATACCTCATTTGTTTTTGTGCTTTGAATCCTAAAATTTATTGATTTTTATCATTCAGATATCAATTAAACTCTGTCTCTACACATACCAACAGTTAAAACAAATAAATTGACAGATACAATTAATATCTGCTGGAAGAATTTTATAAATCCTTGTTTTAAAAAATAGTCATGTATTTTTACTTTATATATACTTACTTCTCTTGCTTTTAAAATTGTGTTTAAAAAAGAAAAGAAAATGTTTTTGAGTTTTGGTGGGAGAAAAAATAAAGGGTAAAGAATGGTGGGCATAGTTACTGAGACCAGCCTGCTCAGTTCTCTAAAACCCTGCACCAGTGTCCCTGAAAAATAAAAGATGAAAACAAAAACCATAAAACAAATAAACATGAGAGCACAAACCAGATATTTAATAAAGCCATATTGACACTAAACATGAGCAATTATGATGCAGTCTAAAGAGAGTGAGCGAATAAAATGTTCAGGGCAGAATTGTTGTGTTTCCTAGTGGGATCAGGGGTTCTGTGGGAGTGGGAATTGCCCATTTTACTCTGGGCTGTTTCCACTGGAGTTTCCTCTGAGCTGCCTCCAGCGCTGGTGCTCCAGATTTACACCCACAATTAAGGGCAGGTGGAATTTATGGCTTTTTGATTAGGCTGTTGCAAATGTTTAGCTTTGGGCTGGTTTAATGAGCTGGCTCAGGTTATGAATCACCTGTGCCATTCATCACAGGGGCAAAACTTTGGGATGTGACTGGCAAGTGCAAAATATGTGTTTGCAAGGTCACACAGCAACTATATAACCCAGGACTTCTAATTTAATGAAGAATGATGCTTTCCTGGCTTAAATCCTTGCAATGGAAGGAGCCTTTTGCTCAGTTGAATAGAAGAAGACAGCATGATGCATCTCTAGGTAACACTGAATTTCTGCATTTTAAATGTTTGTTAAAAGATGCATTGAAATAAAAGCCAGGAGTGTTTGCATTCCCAGTCACACCCAGAGGGGCAGGGAGGTCTGGGGTCCCACAGCAGCTCGTGGTGATAATGTCATGTCCAGGTGTATTACACCAGGGATATTACAGTCAAGAGCAGCCCACAAACGTTACAGGAAATTAATCCAGCAAATATATTCTTTCAGGGTTATCAGCTCATCTGAAGTAGCATCAAAACTCAGCCCATAATACAATCTATTCAACATTTGTTTCTTTCAGGCTTACAAGGAGCATCCTGTCCCAGAGGAATGCTCTGCATAATGAAAGACCTGCCTGCTGAGAGATATTGGATGGGCAGTTCAGCTGCTGCTTGGGGAGAGACAAACTACATTTGGCATAAAAAGTGGGAGCAGCAAATTCCTCTACATGTATCTATAAATTGCCAGGCATGATTCATCAGCTGAGGGGACTGGAATTTTTGGTGGTAATGAAATCTTGCAGAGTCATACATTTACCAAACTCTGCTGCCTGATGACTGATAGCTTTTACAGAAGAATCAAAGTGAGCAGCCCTTGCTGTAGCTCAAATATTCCGCCTTCCAAAGAGATGTCCTTCTTCTTAAAGTTGCTAATCTGCCATCTTCTTCCCACCCTAAAAAATGAGTAAACACATTCCTTGTGTCAGCAGAGAGCTCTGTGAAGGCTGCCTCGGACACTGAATGACTGAAAGCACTGGTGGAACCCCTGTGCCACAGTGTGAACTTGGCACCAAAGCAGAGAAATGACTGCTTGGTACTTGAGCCTGCTGAAATGCAGTTCTTCCTGTCTGGATATCACTGTGATGTAGTCTCAGCAGAATATTAAACAGTTAATCTGAAGAGAGACACTGCATCCTTGCAGGAAATCTGTAAAGGTCTGTAATACAAAACAGAGTATTTTCACCGGGTTTTGAGACTTACTCTTCTGTATGCAAAATGGTAAAACCAGCAGCAGTATCTTCCTTTGCTTTTTTTTTTCCCCAGACTGTAATTGAGGATTTTGGTTCTATATCACAGGGATAAATTGGGGGAAAATAGAAAGCATTGCTTAAAACAATGGAGGCAAATGAAGAGAGAATTCCTTGGTGCACTTTGGAGTCTTCAGTTACTTGGATTAGAAGACTCTTAAAAAAACTAGAATCAGTTTGCTTTAGACAAGAGATGTTCTCTGGAGGTTCATTGTTCCACTGCTACCAATCTGCAGTAACAGGAAACTTCTGTGATGAACTTATAAAATTGCCTGAACAAACCATTTTGAGTGGAGCCATTTCTTTTCTTTCTGAGGGAACGCAAGCTCAGCATGGAAGAGTGCAAATGCATTTTGGAGGCACTGATGGAAAACACCCTGACAGTAAAATCTGGAAGGCTTAATCATGGCAAAAATCACTGATTTCTGACTTATACATTCTTTCAAATAATTATTGCAGTTTGTGTTTGGGAAATCCCCCAGTGGTGGTGGTGACAGTGCTGCAAAACACATGAGTTAATCCATGACAGCACTGAAGTTCAGGGGGCTTCCACCTCTCCAGGCACAGTCAGAATATTTGTGGGACAGTCATTAAGAAATGTTTACAGTCCATTGACTATTCCACATGCACATCTTTTTGTGGTCAAAGTAATGAAAATATGGAGACTACTCTGATACTTGGTGACTTTAGACTTTAAAAAAGCCCATCTAATGAGTTTTAGCCACCTCATTATATGCTCTTGTGATGTGGCAAGTAAATATTGCTAATCAGCTGCTGGGGCTAAACATTTTTGATCATGGGCAATTGAGATTGAGGCTTATTTATTTCACCATGAGGCTGGAAAAGCATTTTTCTGTGGAGTAATTATTTGTCTGCATCTGTGAAATTGGATTAATAATTTTATTGACTCCCAAACTAATTCCTTGTTTGAGATGCTCCCTTAAATACAAGCTAGGATGTGCCCAGATTGGAGTTTTCACGTTTGGGGGTGCTGAATTTGCCAGCATTGATGATACAAGTTGGTTAGTTACTGAAATTGAACTAGATGAATTTTTAAGTGATGTGCAAAAAGCTGCAGATTAAATTCTGCTTTGTGCTGAAGCTTTCTGCTGAATTGTTAAGGGTTTATGCTATAAATATGGTGTCTTAATAGCCACTTTTTCCCCTTAACTCACCTGAAAGTTATTGTATATTAAGATGCTGACTTCTCAGAGTACCTTGATACTTCCTGCAGGGGAGTTATTGATGCATTTTGACAGATTTTCAAACAGGTTGTCTGTATGAAACAGAACTGTACAAAATGTAGCCTTCCAGACGTTAACGTGTAATTTGTCATTGCAGGAACAGTAAAACAAGCCTGGAATGTGTCTCAATTTTCTGAGCAGCAAATGAACAGAAAAAAAGAAAAAAAAAATCTCTCTGTGAGATACTTGTTGCTTCTGGCCCAAAGGAGTCCTGGGGAGAGCTGTGAGTTCCAGGGCTGAGCTGTGTGGGGTGTTGGAGCAGTGGAAGTGGCTGAGCGTGGGGCTGGGGACGGTGACAATGACAGGCTCCTCTGATCTGCTCCTGGAACAGCTTCTGACCCAGCCAGCCAGCCTCCCCAAGAAGTTATTTTCTTTTTTCTGTCCTGTTCTCTCTTTCCCCTGGGGTTCTGCCTTGCCATGGCTGTGCTTGCTGCCGAGGAGGGGATCCCAGCAGGAATTGTGTCCCCAGGAGCCATCGCAGCCAAGAGCTCCAGTGCCCACATCCTCCTGCCCTTCATGTCCTTGGCTCAGAATTAACTGTAACAGGAATCCCATGTGTAAGCAAAAATACTGTCAATATTGAATATTTTAAAACTCAGCCCGGGATATTTTTACCCTTTTTTCAATGCAAACTATTAAACTCTCTTTCATACAGGGCAATTTTTTGATATAAGGTCAACACAAAAACTCCTCTAATATAAATCCCTGTACCCCTTCTTTCACTGTAACAACCGTTGTGAGAACTGCTGAAAGTAGGTCTTGATCTGGCATTTAGTATTCTAAGAAAATCACATGGTTGTGATTATTAGGTTTAGAAGTTGCCACTGATTTCACTTTACCAGGACTGATGCTACAATCCCTAATGAGAAGGGCAAATTACAGGCATCTACATTTCAATGTCCACCAGAGCCTTCCAGATATTTTGAGCCCTAGAGGAGGCTGTTTTACTCTTCCTATCCTGTATGGCCAGTAGCACCCATTTTATCTCCCATATTAGAACATGGTTGTGATTATTAGGTTTAGAAGTTGCCACTGATTTCACTTTACCAGGACTGATGCTACAATCCCTAATGAGAAGGGCAAATTACAGGCATCTACATTTCAATGTCCACCAGAGCCTTCCAGATATTTTGAGCCCTAGAGGAGGCTGTTTTACTCTTCCTATCCTGTATGGCCAGTAGCACCCATTTTATCTCCCATATTAGAAGAACAAGAATGCAATTAATGCCTGTCTTTAAGCAACTGGACAGTTTCCAGCCAGTATGTCAGTGTCCGGCTTAAATAAACACTCAACTGCTTTCTTCAATGGCATCAGCAGGGCTCAGTGGCTGCAAAAGGACTCAGTTGTATATTTGGCTTTTATGTAACAAGAAGTGGGTTTAGACTGAGCCACCTCCCTGGAAAGAGAGCAAATTCTAAAACAGAAACAGGTTTCCTAAATTTTATTTGGTGTCTCTGTGTGTGAAACTGGGTGAAGCCGTAATAGAATCCAGACAGTGAGTGGCACAGTAGCAAACCTTCCTCTTCAAAACCCATCCCACCTATCCCCAGATCTGAATAGTTTAAGAGCTTTGGGCTGGTACAAGTTAATTGATCTGAATGGATAAAGGTATTTATAGTAACAGGGAAGAGAGTGACTTCCTCGCTGAGGAAAAGAAAGAAGAATACAGTGAGAAGTTTGGAGAGAAAACGGGAAATGTGATGTTTGCATGAATGGTTTGAGATGTCTGGTGCCCTTTCTACATTTCTGGTGGTTTTGATTTGTGGCCATGAAGGACAAGGAGGAGCAATTGAGTATATGTGGGTGCAGGAAGGAGGGGAGACTAATCAGTTAAGGAGAATGTGAAGAAAAAATTAGGAAGAGCAGGACAAAAAAAAAAAAAGGAAAGCACGTTATAGAATGAGGAAAAGGTAAACCAGAGAAATTTCATAGAGATAGGAAGGAAAATGTGGAAAACAGGAAAGAACTTAAGTGAAGAACTAGAAATACCTGAGAAGAAGTAAATGATGAACTATCCTGAGAAATAGCAATGATAAGGAAGAAATACCAACTTATTTTTGTGGAGTTTTTAAACCCACATTCACTTATATCTCTAGTTTATCTTTTAGCTGTTACAGGCAGAAATACTGAGCTCTGACATTAGCGAAAGTACGGTTTTAACCTTTTTAAATCTGGATTTATAGCAGGGGAAGCTCTGGCCTCTTGGGCCAGAGCTGAAGGTCCTGACTGCGTGCCTGGAGTGGGAGCAGCCCTTTGCAGGGTCAGCACCAGGGGAGATTGGGCTACAATTCCATGGGATATTTTTTCGGGCTGGTGGATGCCAGTGATGATTTGCAGGTTGATGTGCGATGCTATTCTGACACTAGGCAGCCCGGGACTGTCACAGAAACCTTTCCCCAGATTTTTATTGTATTTAGAATTGCAATTTAGTTTTATCTCCAAGTATACCTGAAGCAGCTTTTCTCAAAGCAGCAGGAAATAGATAAAAAATGCAAATGAAGCCAAATGATGCTGTACCAATCTCCTTAAGGAGTTTCATTCAGTGACATGATGTGTAGTCCCTTTTTTGCCTGGGTACAAAGTTGATTTTAGCATGTTTTTAGCAGTTCTCTTGACTGTGTGAGGGCAGAAGGAGGCAGAGAGACCCATGAGGTGTGGAGGTTCATGAGGCACAGAGGAAAGCCAGTGTACCAGCCCAGTAATGGTGGCAATTACAGCGGCACTGGGGATAGCAGTGGCTTCTCCTTCAAGGGCCACACCCTGGCAGTGCCACAGCCACAGTGGTGGCTCTGCCCACATGCCTCCAAGATGGAAGCAAAAGAGGGCTTGGTCACAAGATCTCACATTTTTATAAGTTTTAGTCAATTTGCATACAGGAGTTAACTGCCCAATTAATAGCTTCAAATGATGAAGTCTCATCCCCCTTGCTTGCTTGCCCGCCCTCCTCTTTTCCCGTTGTTTGTGCTTTGGGCCTGAAGTTTGAAGGGATTGTCCTTGAGTCTCCAGCTAGAACAGGACTGCTTTGTCTTCACCACCCTGTGAAAAGATCCTCCTTAATATAAAGCTAAATGCTGCACACCAAAACAGAACAGGAAAACTTAAACCCCAAGGTATCAGTTTGGTAATGATTTTGGGCTCAATCTTGCCAGGTGTTGGTGTCTCAGCTCCCACTGGCCTCAGAGGCAGGTGAGGCCCTCGGCCCCTTTGCACCATCAACTTTTAGTCCTTCATCTCCCCAGGAACGTGTGTTTGCCTCAGGGGATGGAAAGGTGTGTGGGCAAAATGTGAGCTGCCTTCATTTGCCCTTCTCTTTAGGGGCTGTGGCACCAATTCTGTTGAAATTAAGTCAATGGCAACTTCCAAACCCAATAACACAATCCTGTGATTCTCTGAGGTTTTTAAATGCCTGGTCAGATCCTACTTTTGGCAACCAAATCTGAGATAAATGTTAGTACCTGGAATTAGAACATAATCACAGGTTTGGTGAACAAATAAATCCTGATCTGCTCTCCCACTGGCTTGATGGATGCTAAGGCAGCCATTGGAGTTTATGATGTGACTGACTTGCATATTAAAGAGGCTTTAAGAAAGAACTGACATAGACAATGTTTTGTGGCTTATTCTGTGTGAGTGCCTGAATTGTCTTTGACAGGACTCAGTGCAATACCTTTAAATGCCCCACGATGTATTGGGGATTGTGTGACTCATACAAGGGCTTTGAGACCTGAATTTTACTTTCCTCTGGACTTGTTTGACCTCCCTGTCTCAGTTTTTACCTCCTCCAAAATTAGTTAAATAGACATATTGTAAAACTTAATTAATATTTTTTTATGTTTTAAAATCCTTGAGTGAAACATAGAGATCTGTGAAGGTATCATTTGAGAGCTTAAGTTCCTTCGTGTATTCCTACCCCAGCTGTTAACTGAAATAATCAGAACTCCCGGTCATGGATTGCTTAGGCAGGGCACTGTAAAACACGAAGCACCAGTGTACAGTAAACTTGAAAAAATTCATAGAATAAGAAATAGAATCTGTTCATCGAAGGCCACAAAGCTTTTTTTTTTTTTTTTTTCATTTTATTTTCTGAAGAAACAGAATACAGACAAGAATATGGGCTTCAGTTAGACGAAAATATTTAATCTGTCCCTCTGTGTTGTCTCAGTGGCTGCCTCATCCTTTTTAGGATTTGGATATATAGACTTGAAATAGAGAAAACAGCAATACAAACCAGCCCTCTCTGTGTGAATGTTGAGCATTATTCAAGCAGCAGGGAGGGACAGAAACTGCACTGGATGTTTTCCACCTCCATCACAGCTCCTCACCCCTACCAAGGCAGGCAGCAGCAGTGAAGTTGTGGGGCCTCTTTGCCTGTCAGTTCAAAAGCTAACAGATTGTTTCCAGGGCTGCATTACCCTGTAGTGAGATTCTAATGAAAGTTTCAGACTCACTTGTATGTTTTTAAGATAGTGCCATAAACATTTCCTCCAATACAGCCAAGTGCAAAGTGAATTGCTTTGATTTACCTCCCCTGAAGTAGGGGTATAATAATTTCTTATAAACACGAGTGACACAAGGCAAAGTTCCCATTGAAATAGGGCATTTTAGTGCTTTTATCTCTGCCTAGAAAGGACTGGAAATCAAATCTGTCAGTAAAGGCTGTTAACTGTTTAACTCCTGCAAGCCCTTCCACAGAAGTGATGCTGTGGTGGCACTTGAATTAACCTGTAATGTGAGCTGGTAAAGAGCAGAGTAGCTCCTTTGTTCCTGTAGCATAAAGCTGGTGCTAGGTAAGCATTCCCCATTCACACACTTGTGCTCTCTGAAGTAGGATATTTATCATTCCTCATCCTAGTCCAGTAATTAGGAATTGGGACCAAAGGGCACATGAATATCTGGATCCAGCACTGTGTGTAACCCAGATGGAATTCTTTCCTTTGATCCAAATAAACTTCAGATGAAGTCCATGGAGAAATTCCTTCCTCTCCTCCACCTGTGCCGTGTGAAAGGGAGGAGGAGGCCACCTCAAAGCCCGAGCAGAATGTTCCCTGCAGGAGCTGGGGCCAGCACAGGGTGTGACAGCCCGTGAATCCCACAGGGCACAGGACAGGCGCTGGCCTCGTTTGCTTCAGGATTCTCTGAAATGTGCCTTCATCTTGTGCTTGGGAATTGGGATTTGTGCTTACGGTACTTGATATTTCTGCATGGCAAATGAATAAGCTCAGGAAGGGCTTTTCACACCCTTCAGGAGCCCAGGGAAGGTGAGAGCTACAGACAGCAGGATTGCAAGGTGATGCCCCCACCTTCCTCCGGGAGACACAGTGGGATTCACTTTTAAAAATGCAGATGCCTATCACTTTGCTTACAGAGTTTTGCTCTATTATAACTGATTGTGAAGGGTTTGGGAGGGACTCTGTCCACACTTAAGAATTTTGCAATTTGAGGTCTCAAAAACATGTTGATGTTATCTGGTACATTTCTTTTTTGGTGAAAATGTTAATGCTGCAATTACTGAGAAAGACAAACCTTGGATATGTAAAACAAAATAATAACAGTCTTGTAAACAAGTGTGTGTATGATTGCTCTTGACATTTTAATTTGCCTCTTGTTAAAAGTACATTTCCTTGACCTGAAGAGCCTAAATTTGAATTAATTTGAGCATCTCAGGGCATCAAGATTGCTAAAACTACTTCTAAAATGGCATAAATAATACTGACCAAGAGGAGGTATTTAATATACAATCATCTCCAAATAACAATCTGTTTTTTTAGTCAATATCCTTCCAGAGCACGTTTCCCAGCACACCTCTGCCTGTGGGTTCCCTTCCCTGTTGATTTGCTGTGGTCACTTAGCACCAAGCTGCTCCCAGCCCGTTTCTGCTGGCCTGTGTCCCAGCCTGGCTGGGTGAAGCCGTGCAGAAGCTTTGTTAGCCAGCCCAGCAGTGTTGAATGCTCCCGGTACTGCTTTTGATTTGCCCTGTTTGCTAGAGGGATTTGGGAGAGATGTCAGATGTCAGACAGGGAAGTGAATTTGCATGAAGTGAAAAGCAGCACAGTGATGGCCCTGGAGCCTCCAGTTCTCTATCAGATGGTGCACAGAAGAGAAGCAGAAATAATTCCCAATATTAACTAAAGCTGCTGTCACAAAAGCATTTCACACCTCCTATGCCAGGGTTTCCCATGGAAGCCATCAGACTGCTGCTTCTAGCATGACTCTGCATTTGGATAATGCTTCAATTGTCATGTAAATTTTACAGTAAGCAAATACAAAGTCCCAACACGTGTTTAACTTGCAGGAGATAGGCTTAATTTAACAGTGCTTCGCTCCTGTAGGTGGGAAGATGCATTGTGATGGTAATTATGCTGCATCTTCTCTCACCAGCTCTACTTCCTTGAGGCTCCTGTCTCTGCCAGCTCCCTCTTCCATCTTGCAGAGCTCACCCAGAAGCTGTGATCACTTTCAATTGCTGTGTGGCAGTGCAGGAGCTTGGTTAATTGTGTTCTGGGCAAAGCTGAAGGACAGGGAGATGTCTGCGTTGCCGTTGCTCTCTCTCAGCACATGTGTCGGGGTCGGGTTGGCAAGACCCCAACAGTGTGAAAGTCCTTTTTCCCTAGCCTGGCAGCTGAAGAAAAGGTCTGGAAGGCATGAAGCTGAATTTTCAAGGTTGTTTATTTCTTCTTATCTAAAATATTTTCTCTCTGACCTGCTGAGGTCCACCTAGTACAGAAGCCATGGCAGTCTGCCCTGAGCCCTGGACGTCTCCCACATTATTTACTCAAAATTACGTGTACCATGTTTACAGTTCCCGTACCAATACCTAAAATCTATGTTGGACAGGGTGTCCCTATCCTAGACCAATAGAAAAGTGTCACTGTCACACCGAGCCATGGAGGACAAGGAGAAGGAAGAAAAGGCTAGGGCACGCCCAGATTCCTCCATCTTGTACCCCTGAATTACATTCTAAAAAACCCCAAAATTCTACTTTTTCACCCTGTGTCAGTTCCCCTATTACACTACTCGAGCCCTTTTGGCTTGTAGTTGCTCATATAAGGTTGGCAGCCTCTCCCATGGGCTAAAATCAAAGCCACAGATGTTTTTGACTTGTTGCCAAGGTCCCTGAGCCCCCTGCCAGGGTCTCAAGGCATCCAGAGCAGCCAAAGGGATGTTCTGGACTCCAACACACATGAACCTGTCCCAGTTGTCTGTGATTCATTTTGAATCAATAGTTCTTTAAATGTACAGCAGAAAGTGTGATTTAAAGTCAAATTCATCTAGATACATTTAACAGTGCTTAAAAAAATTTATTACCAGCTGAACTGGTAGCAAAATGGCCATGCTGCTTATGATTTGGCCAGCATCCTGACTTTCTTGCTTTCCAGATTATTTTTGGACAGTTTGGCAAATCTGTACTTTCAGGCAGTTCAGCACATCTCCTCGTAATACAACATAAATTGAACCGTAAAAACTAATGGACTGGAATACATCAGGGCTTTAAAGACTTATGGCCAATTCTATATATTTTGTGCAGTGAAAGAGGCTCTCAGCCTCAGGTCTGTCATAGGAAAACTCAACCTGAAGTTGAAAAACTATCCAAGCTATCCTGTAATGGCAGTCTGTCAGCTCTGGGGAATGGCCTGGCTCCTCTTGAAATGCAGTACTTACAGGGAAATTCTGATTTAATCCCCTCTTTTTGGGGCTAACGTCAGTGCTGCACTAAGGAAGAGAGAAAAGAGAAGGTGTGAGCTGAGTGAGCAATTCAGCGGAGGACAAGTGGCAGGAGACTTGGCCAAGTGGTCAGCAAGTGCTTCTGAGGCTGCCTTTGAGCCACCTCTGTGGGCAGCAGCCATCCTTCCTTGAGGCAGCAGATGTCCCCTTCTTTCCTGTGCTCCAGCGCTCCTTAAAAGTGGGAATGTGTCACTTTCAAGGAATGTCATCTTGCTGAGCCATAGCCTGCCCAAATGCCAGGCTGGCTCTGCTGTGCTCTCAGAGCTGCTCAGCCCTGCTTTGGTGGCAGCAATTCCTGGGGGTGGCACCCTCTGGAACTGGTGCCAGTGTCACCGCCTGTGCACCTGGGCACGGCCTGTCACTCACCCCAGCCTGGCATCGCCGTGTCACACCCCACACCCCCCGTGCCTCAGAACCCAGCGGGGACAGCAGAGGGAGGCCATGGACTGCTTCATGGCAGGATGATCTCATCTCCCTTCCCCGGACCTTTTCCTAATGCCTTTGGTACAAGACCCATCTTGGCTGTTTTCTTCCCAGCCTTTTGCTCCACGTTTTATGGTCAGCAGTCCCAGCCATCTGCACCCCAAGGGAAGTAAGTCAGCTTGATGCCAGTTAGGTGGAAAACTGAGGAAAAAAAAGATGGCCCCTGACTCAAATAAAATGCATTCAGTTCTACAAGATATAAGTCTGCTGTCACAGTTACAAAGAAATCTTATTTTTCAGGGGACAAGAATGACATTTTTGGGGGTGGGGGAGGAGTTTTTTCTTTATTTTTTTGATGTTTCATTGGGGTTTTTTGTTTGTTTTTTGATTTTAAACTAAGTAGATTCCAAGAGTGCCAAAGACATTAAATATATAGTGATAATATTAAATTATTAATATTAATTAATTAAACAAACATTATGTTCCTACAAGCATAATAGAAATTTATCCATGACTTGCTACTGATCATTTGTTTGTACATTGACTTCATACAGATATCTGAGTATTTCATAAGTGTAAATGAATTCAGGCTCGCTGCTTACTTTTTAGATAAATAGTAATATAATTCTTTTTAAATAATAAAGTAGCTTGCCACTACTGTTTAATATGTATTTTTTTAAGTACTAGGGGTGCTGGAGCCAGATTTCTGTTATATTTGTGTCTGAGCTTACTGACATTTTCAGCTGGAGTATCAGAGAATCATGGAATGCTTTGGGATGGAAGGGATCTTAAAGATCATCCCATCTCACCCCTGCCATGGCAGGGACACCTTCCACTGTCCCAGGCTGCTCCCAGCCCCAGTGTCCAACCTGGCCTTGGGCACTGCCAGGGATCCAGGGGCAGCCCCAGCTGCTCTGGGCACCCTGTGCCAGGGCCTGCCCACCCTGCCAGGGAACAATTCCTAATTCCCAATATCCCATCCAGCCCTGCCCTCTGGCACTGGGAGCCATTCCCTGGGTCCTGTCCCTCCAGCCCTTGGCAATTGTCTCTCTCCATCTTTCCTGCAGCTCCTTCAGGCCCTGCAAGGCCACACTGAGCTCAGCCCAAAGCTTCTCCTCTCCAGGTGAACAGTCCCAGCTCTGCCAGCCTTTCCTGCCAGCAGAGCTGCTCCATCCCTCTGCTCATCCTGGTGCCTCCTCTGGGCTCTCTGCAGCAGCTCCAGGTCCTGGCTGTGCTGGTCCCAGGGCTGGGGCAGCTCTGCAGGTGGGGTCTCACCTGAGGAGCAGAATCCCCTGCCCTGCTGCCCACGCTGGGGCAGATCCAGCTCTCACCTCCAGCTCTTCAGAGAGCAGCTCCAGATCCCTTCCTGAAGCCAGCCAGGAGTCAGGGATGTCCCAGCGAGGACTGGCAGGTGCAGGGGCTGTGTTTGTCACCTCAGAGCCAGCCCATGGCTGCCCTGGGCAGTGTCTGACCTGTTCTTGCCAGCGGCTCACACACAGGCAGGGAACAATGCAAAATTCTTGCTCAAAATGCATTTTTGTTCTTTAGTCACATTTGGTCAGATGGGTTCTTCACTCTGTGAATCACTGACTGCAGAAGCATCCATCCTGCAAAGCACAAATTAAACACTTAAGGGTTCAACGTGATCTACAACCACACAGAGACACCTGCAGAAGGGAGCTGGCAATTTCCTTCCATTCCTGTGCATTCCTTGGGCTGGGAATGGCCTTTACTTCAGTGCCACCACGGCACAGCAAATTCCAGCCAGGCTTTGCCTCAGCTCTCACAGAGAAGGACAAGAGGCACCAAAAATGCAGAAATGTTGCCCTGAGCTTACCTGCTCAACAAATAGATTTAAACTGAGGGTACAGAATGAATATTTTAATTTGTAGGGTAATATCCTAATTTATTTTGTATATCTAATCTTTTGTATTCTGTGTACCTGCCTTCTACTGAGTGTTATGGCTTGTATAAAACACTAAATATAAATTGTGTAGTGTGTTATAATACTAATATATTCTGAATGTATTAGGTCTCAGTCTATCCTCTGAGAACCTGACAATGAATATTAACTAAAGCTGCTGTCACAAAAGCATTTCACATTATAGCCTTGGATAATTTGTAATATATTGAATATTTTACATTTAATGAAAAACCATTGGCTTGCATCTACTAGTTTAGAATTAGTTTTGAACCAAGATAGCCAAAGCATTAAAATGACTTTATGTCAGTAAGTACATATGTTTTTAGGTTTTATTTTGTGGAAGTTCTTTATTTGGTGCAATTCAGACATCAGTAATATTTATGAAAATTACTCGTGCAATGAGCTGTTACTGTCTCAGGAATTGTTTTCTTTGTCTTTATGGTCCATAGATTTGTCTCACTTTGGGGGCTTTTTTTGTTTAAATAATTCAAATTATTCTTTTTATTTTAATATGATCTAATCAGTATGTATCATGCATTTTAATGTAATAAGAGTTTCTAATTATTTAGAACCATTATTAGTTTTCTGAAATTCAAGGGAATTAAATCACAATGATTGTAGTTCCCTATAGCATTGCCAAGGAAGTTCTTAGCACTTAAACTGAATTTCTCAACTAGATTTTTTTAAGATGCTTGGCAGATTATATTAAATTGTGTTAAATTTCAAGATTTTATCTTTATTTTTGATAATGACATTAAACTGCTGTTTCTTCATGCCAGTCTGGTTGCAGAGAATGAGGTTTGGCTTTGCTATTTTTAAATGTGGGTACCATGATTTAAAGATCGATTGTCTTGTGCCTGTCCATCCCCATGTCCCCCCACCTGTTTTCCCTTTTTGTGATTTTCAATTCCATGGTTGGTGAGGTAGAATGTGGGATATTAAGACCAGAATTTTTGGTGAAGTTCACTTAATGCAGCAACAAAAGAGGAGCTGTAAAGTCTTGTTTATCAGCAACGACAGGTTTTTTATCACAAGTGATTTACCCAGTCGTGTGCCTTTGCTCTGGCCAAGAAACACTGTCCTCAGTATGTGTCTGTTGTCAAAAGAATCTTCATTTTGAGAAGAAAAATATTTTAAAACTGTAATTTTCCAAAAGTACGAATGAAATTAAATCTTCACTGCTGTATTGTTCTTAGTTGGACCTGCATGTTTATTTCTTAAAATCTCCATGCTCACTGTAGAGGACTAGAATATTGTAAATGGGGGGAAATGGCATGGGATTAAGGAACATCTGCAGACTGCAAAGCACAGGGAGACTCGTGACTCGGGGGGGGGGGGGCAAGCTGAAAATTAGTAGAGATGGGGAAGGATTTTGTTGTTCTGTGCCTGGCACTGCCTGTAATTATTAATTTCTGGAGGTGGGGTGGACCTGCAGAAAGGACAGGGTGGGCACAAGAGGGTGTAGGGCTCTGTGCTAGTGCTTTTAGGAAGTTGGTTTTGCTGGAGAAAAGCCTGAAGCTGAAGACAAGGTTGCCATGGATTGGCCTTTCCAGTGATGCCCAAGAGGCAGACTTTGCTGTCTCCATCCAGTTGAAGTGGAGGGTTCGAATGGTTGAGAACATTAAAGGAATGAAGGCTCCACAAGATCTGGCACAACAAGAAAGGAAATAATTTATTAGGGATTTCATTGGACTTCATCTGAAGTATTGGGGGCTACATTGGATTTTATTTGGATTACTGTACAGTTGAAAAAAATTTGAAAATTGCCTACAGTATCTTCCAGAGCCTTGGGTGCCTCTGGTTTGACTTGGAAAGCTGGGAATGGAGCAGAAGGGTGAATGTCATGTGTCTGAGCAAGTGAAACACCCAGGATTCATCTCCCAGCAGGGATATAACAGGATCACTCAGATCACTGTAGTGAGGTACTTTGATGAGGATTAAGCTACAAGAATTTAGGACTACAAAATACAGTCTATATAAAATGACCTCACATAATTGAAAACCAACACTGGATGAACAAAATAATTTGGTTTGCCCTCACTTGAGTCACTCTGTAGAAAACCATGTGGAGGTTCTATGCTCAGACTTTCATCCCAGAATGATGCTCCTGACTTTCCATGGTCGTGGCAGAATTCACACTGTCCCAGGACAATATCTTAATGCCACTTTCTTTCATGCACTCTGGATGTGGTTAGAATTGAATCATACTCTGAATTCATCAGCACTGTTTTTCATTTGTAACAGCCTAGAGCTTTGGGGGTTTCAGAAGAATTTGCTTCAGCTTTCTTTTTCATTAGAATTTATTTGCAGCCGAGGGAAATTCCAACAGCCAGAAGCATCATCACATAAATTAACGGGTTGATCCCACTCCCTGGCAAGGCACAGCTTTGGGGCAAACTTGTTAAACCCTGGCAATACAGGTGTGCCTCTTCCTTCTGATTTTCTAGTTTAATAATTAGAAACTTTGAGGTCATAATTTACAAAGGCAAAACACTGATTAGCTGTTTTAATTAAATTATTAACAGGTTAATATGCTTTGTATGCTTTTCCTAGAAAGACTTGGATTATTTCATTGCTTCAGGAAACACGAGGGGTTTGTTTTTTCCTTGAGACAGTGCTGGGTGCCTGTGCTGGGAATGGGAATATTTGGGGTGAGGTTGGCAGGTTTTGGGAAGGGTCTGGTGGCTGCTTCAGGTCAGCTCTGTCAGCTCCTCCTCTCCCTCTGGTTTTTGGTGCTGTGGCTCTGTAGAACTGCACCCAAGGAATCCACCATGAAAGTGCACTTGGTGACTTCTGTGTGGGAAATTTTTTCAGGTGGATCAGAGAATTTCCACATGTTTCTGGGATGCCTGGTGGCCCAATTGAAGCTTTTGAGCAGCATGATCTGAACAGAGCTGGGGAAATCCCAGGCACTGACCTGCTGTGCATGTCTGAGGTTTCAGCCCACAGGCTTCTGGTCTCCCTCTGGAGAGAGGCTTCAGCTCTGAACCCTTCCCTCTTACAGACCCCAGTTTATGGGGCTTGGAAAGCCAGGGAAGGGCAGCTGCCCACAGTGAGAGCTTTTTGGGTTCAGAGAACATGCAGGAGACAGTGGGAAGTTGAACTAGCCTTTCAGAAATCATCTTCAGAAAGTCTGTGCTACAAGAACATAAAATTGAATTTCTTCCTGCAGTTTGTTATTATGTCTGGCCCTGGAATGCCCAGGTAGGGTGGTGTTGCTTTAAATCTTCACCCAAATTTTAGGAATTATTTATCTTACAGGGCTTTCCATATATATGTATATGGACACAAAGGTGTTGCAGCTGCAGCTCTCTCAGAACTCTGCTGCATCTCCATGGATGCTTTTTCCAAATCCACAAAGCATCAGCTCAACTCCTCTCACACGCAGCCCAACAGACTTTGAACAGCACAGAGCATTTCTCACCCCCATTCACTCTCAGAAAAAGCTACTTTGCTGATAGCAACCTGATTTTGAGTGTGGACAAGGCTGAAGTAATTTCATTGCATAACCTGCCACTTAATGGCTACAATTAGCTGAATGAAATTTCCCACAATGGCTGGAGTCAAAGTTCTAATGATATTGCTCTTGGCAAAATGCACACTTTCCCCCCTAAGACTCCACAGTTGATTATTAAAAACCTAAGGCATCATTTAGACTTCCCCACTCATATCTATCATAAAGAAAAACAACATTACATACGTTTACTGCTGTCACCTGCTTCCTTCCCACAATACATGTGTTCTGCAGGATATTAAAAAACCTATGATGCACAAGTGAGTCGTAACAAGAAAACCAATTACATCTCTATCTTTATTCAGAGCACATAAGGTTTTGGGCTGTTCAGACAAAGATACAACATTTTCAGGCAGACAGTATTATTGTTCCATGCTCTGTGCAGTTTAGGATCCTTAATAAGAGCTTTCTCTTGAAAGCCTTTCTAGAATATTTTTGCATGTGTTCAGCTGAGCATTCACATGTGAAGGTCCAGTGCAGGGCAGAAGAGGGCTGCCCAGAGAAGGACCTGCTCCTGTCCATGTAGAGAACAAGCTCTGGGCTCTTGGGCTGCTTTTGGCAGTGTCCTGGGCAGAGATGGAGCCAGTGGTGGGGCTGGGAATGCAGGGACGGTTGGGTTTCACTGGGCTGTGGTCTCACTTTTGATCTCCCAGACTTTGCCACCTGAAAGTGTCAGGAGCAGAGTGTACAATCTACCTGTAGAATCTAAACATGTTTTGCATGTGCAGACCTGCTGTTCTCAGAGACACAGAGCTGATGGCATCTGGAGTCAGCCCCTCCTGCTCTTGAGACAGTGGAATCAAGGAGGAACAAGAGCTCATGGCAGGAGCAGACCTGGATCTCATCTGTTGAGTGCCCTGTGGATGTGAGCAGTTCAAATGCAACTCCCCAAAAGGGCAGTGGAGGTGGAGGGGCTGCTGGGCTCTTCAGCTCTCTGGTCTGGGGCACACAAGCCTGAAAATGACTGAAATGGTCCTAGGTTGACTCTGAACATGGGTCCCTGCAGGAGCAGAGGGGGCCTCAGGAACCCTGAGTGTCATTTTCCCATTACGTAAAGCATTTTTAGAGCTGTGTCTGCTGTCACCTTTCTGAGGTTCTGTGGGTGTATTGTGGCTCTTGGCCACGTGGTTTTCCCCAGCAGGAAACTCAGCTGTCCCTGTCTGGTGCCATGAGGAGGATGCTAAGGATTAATGTTTAGTGCTCCTCTGCATCACATGCAGGTGTCTTTTCAGTGTCTTTCTAGTGTGAGATCCTGGGACCTGAGAAAGCAAACAGAAAGGCTGCCTTTCAAATCTGGATTTTCTAACTGATCATTTGTTAGTTGCCTTTACCAGGCATTTTCTAGTTTGTCCTGTCTGCAGAAAAACTCTTTTGCAAGACAAACCTGGAGTTTCTGCAGGACAGCACAAATGTAGGTTTGTAAATTTGTGTGAGGTTTATTTTCAGTGGGCAGAGGAGACTGAATAAAAGGGCCTGTGTAAAACACACCTATTAAGGGAATATTTTCAAATTGTTGCTGTAAAAACTGTTCAGATTATGATGATATTCATTGGTTTGGCTATGAGGAACCAATGGGAACAATTCTCAAGTCTTCTTTCAGTCCCCTGAGGACCGACAGAGACATTTTGAAGTATTTTGTTTTGTAGCTGTGGTGCACCAGCCAAGCAGTGTAATGGAGCAGCCAGAGTTTTTATGTGTGTGTGGGTCAGTGCAGGTTAAATCTTCAGTCTGCTTTTGAACTGCGTCATTACTGAGAGCACCAAGTGGTACCGAGTGGGGGCTGAAATTGCTGTTAGATGTGGGATTAATGGCAGCAGCTAAAGTTGCCAGTTTGTCATGCAGACATTAATGGCTTGGTGGGATCATATTTAAAACTATATGTGTGGATAAAAAGAATGCTGCTCTGCTTGCTATGCAATTTTCAAGCAGCCTGTAGAGACTGGACTGTGTTGCTCCCCAAACAGGGGGGAATGACAGGGACAAAACACAAAACTTAAATTGCTTAACCTGCTTAAATTGTAGTGTTATACATTGTCATTACATAAGTAGGGTATTGTGTGGAAAAAAAAAAAGAGCCTGCATGTATATTTTACCCTTTACAGATAAGTAAATTAAATACCTTATTGCAAGTAGTCTTTGGTTCTCTTAGAATGGAAAAAAAAAAAAAAGTAAAAAGTAAAATCAAGTTCAACATCTGCTTGGTTTGCTCAGCCAAGAACTTGCCTTTAAAGCACAATTGCAGGAAAAAGCCCAAGTGCTAAGGTCAGCAAGCAGCAGAGGCATCACTTCCCAGTAGATGTGTAGGTGTACTGGTATTTTCAGAACATCTCTGTATACATCTCTGTGTGAGGTCTCTTGGTCTCTTGGTTTCTGCCACATACCAAGATTTTTGGAATGATGAAACTGTTCTGCTTTTCCATTGCAGTAATCATTGGAATCTGTGTTTTCCTTGCCTGGGGCCCCTCTTGTTGCAAGGTACCTGGCTGGGAGAAGCTCTCCCTGAGCTCCTGGGACACCTCAGCTCTGTGTGGCCACTGCTCAGAATGAGGCAGAGGAAAACAGGCTTGGCCATAGGTATGCGGTGCTGCGGAATTCCCCTTTCAACTGAAACTTGGCTGTTCATTGCTCTCCATCAAGGCCAGTGCGTTCTGGTCCATGTGGGGAGGGTAGCAGAGGGGTGGGACACGCTGGGTACTACCTGGTGGATTTTTGAAAGCCAAGCCACTGTAGTTCCTAAAGATTATTACTGCACAGGAGTGATGCTGGTGTGTGGTAGCACATTTCTGTCTCTCTCTCAAGATTTTTCATAGAGGTGTACAGAGAGAAAGAAAGGGAAAACAATTTCTATTTCTACTTCTTGTTTTTCTCATATAGAATGTGCTTAAAGAATTGTTTACTTGAGGTGATCACTTAATTAGATTCTGGTGAGGCTTATTTGGGCCTGATGACCAATCAGATCCACCTGTGTCTGGACTCTAGAGAACAGGGTCACAGGTTGTTAGTTAGTTAGATATGGTAGTTAGAGAAAGCAGGTTTGTAGTTTTAATATCTTCCTTTAAATAGTATATGAATGTATTATAGCATAGTTATAATAAAGAAATCATTCAGCCTTCTGAACTGATGTTAGACATCATCATTTCTTCCCATTGGGTTCACCTGCATTTTACAATACTGGTGTCAATACTGTCCCACGGGGCATTCACCCTCGGAGCCATCCCCTGCGTGGTGATGGAACCTCTGGGGGCAGTTCAGCTCGTGCCCACGTTTGTGGCTAAAGCCCCTCAGGCCCAGTGTGAGCACAAACTGCTCGTGAGTAAGTTCCCTTTCCTCCCCACGCAGTCCCAGCAGCTGGTGACAGCGCTGGGGTTTCCATGCCCTTGCCAGCGGCGCTGCCCCTAAAGCAGCCAGCTGTGCTGGACCCTGGGCAGGGTTCGGCCAGGCCCCCGTGCTGTAGGGCATGCGACGGCGCTGCCCCTAAAGCAGCCAGCTGTGCCAGACCCTGGGCAGGCTTCGGCCAGGCCCCCGTGCTGCAGGGCATGCAACGGCGCTGCCTCTAAAGCAGCCAGCTGTGCCGGACCCTGGGCAGGCTTCGGCCAGGCCCCCGTGCTGCAGGGCATGCGACGGCGCTGCCTCTAAAGCAGCCAGCTGTGCCGGACCCTGGGCAGGCTTCGGCCAGACCCCCGTTCTGCAGGGCATGCGACGGTGCTGCCTCTAAAGCAGCCAGCTGTGCCGGACCCTGGGCAGGGTTCGGCCAGGCCCCCGTGCTGCAGGGCATGCGACGGTGCTGCCCCTAAAGCAGCCAGCTGTGCCGGACCCTGGGCAGGATTCGGCCAGGCCCCGTGCTGCAGGGCATGCGACGGCGCTGCCTCTAAAGCAGCCAGCTGTGCCGGACCCTGGGCAGGCTTTGGCCAGGCCCCGTGCTGCAGGGCATGCGACGGCGCTGCCTCTAAAGCAGCCAGCTGTGCCAGACCCTGGGCAGGCTTCGGCCAGACCCCTGTGCTGCAGGGCATGCGACGGCGCTGCCCCACGGGCCCTCGCTGCTGGCAGCTGGGATGCTGCTCACCGAGGGCTGCAGCAATCTGCTCTCCACAGCTCCAGACCTCTTAATGTTTGTGGGGAAAACAGCTCCTGCCGGGTGTTGCTGGTTGTGCCGTGTTTTGGCTCGGGGCTCAGCCCCCCTGCTCCGCGTTGATGTCCGTGAGCTCGGCACAAGGCTATTTCCTGGCAGGGGTAACAGCAAAAGGCCACAGTCTGTGGTGGTATGGCTGTGGTGGCCTTCCCTGTCTGTTGTGACCTGCCCCGGGGCAGCCCCAGCCTCCTGGGCTCAGAAATGCACTGCAAAGACAATTTGACATTCCCTCCACCCTTGGAGTTTAGTGCTGCACTCGTTTAGTGAGGTACTGGTGATACAGAGGGAGCACTGAGAGTAAGTGACCAGGACACCATTTATATCCACAAAATAACTATTAATATCAAATTACCCGATCAGAATAATTTATGAATTTAATTTAGCTTTTCTTACATTTTAATTTCCTACACAAGAATCTAGTTTATACATGTTTAATAAAGGTCTAATGTCAATAAGTCATGTAGCTGTATTTATTTTAGGAAGTTGTGAGGACTTGATTTTAAAACAAAACTGTCTCTTCATAAAATACTATATTGATAATTGTGCAAATATAAGGAAATTCTCTTTGGGGATGAATATAGACAGGTGGATCTTAGGACTGAAAAAATGCTCTATGAAAATGGCCTGAAATCTGCCATGTCATATTTCAAATTAATTACAAACTGCTTGTGAAAAAAAACCTGAGTGTTTTTTAAGTCTGCAACAAAATAATTCATACTGAACACATACATGCACACACACACACACACACACACACACACACAAGCAGTTCTGGGCACTCAACCCTAGAACTTGCATTTTTCTCCAAATTTTAATCACAATCAAGTTCAAACAGTTTATTTTGCCTAAGACTTCTAGCTCAAGTAAACTTAAAAGACTAAAAAAATTAACCAAAATCTCACAATCGATCCTCTGGGAGACCTTTCTTCACATAGCCCTCCCAGGAGCCTAAAATAGAAAGAAGAGGTCATTAAACATGTTAGCTGATATAAAAAATAGAGACTGGAAGGGGAGAGGATGGAGATATAGAGAAAAAACTCTAGAAGCTACAAAAAGAGTGGACATTTTTGTACTTCTGGTGACACATTTGGCAAACAAACAAACAGGGCCAGCATGGACAGGAGCCATGCCCTGGGGAGCTGCTGCACAGAGCACTGAAGCATGGCCCCGGATCTGAGCTTGAGCAGCTCAGGGCACGCTCTGGGCCAAATAATTGCTGCTCTTTTCATCTCTCCTGTTCTCTAGCAGTGACAGACAGGTGAGGAGGTGTGATGATGAGGGATTTTAGCTGTGGGGAAATCAGGGTTCCTGGGTTAGCTGGGATTGGGAACCACAGAGCTCTCAGCAGAGAACACCAGAGCAGGAAGGTGCAGCTTGAAAAAAAACAGTTCATGGGAGGTGCTGGAGGAGATTTCAGCAGGGAACCTCATGCAGAAGGGGTCCCAAAGTGTTTGGGTGATCTGTGTGTGTGTTTGGTGCTCTATTTGTGTGTGTTTGGTGCTCTGTGTGTGTGTTTGGTGCTCTGTGTGTGTGTTTGGTGCTCTATTTGTGTGTGTGTGTTTGTTGCTGTGTGTGTGTTTGGTGTTCTCCCTGGGTGTGTGTTTTTGGTGCTCTGTGTGTGTGTGATTTTGGTGCTCTGTGTGTGTGTTTAGTGCTCTGTGTGTGTGTGTTTGTTGCTCTCTGTGTGTGTTTGTTGCTCTGTGTGTTTGGTGCTCTGTGTGTGTGTTTGTTGCTCTGTGTGTGTGTGTTTGGTGCTCTGTGTGTGTGTGTTTGTTGCTCTCTGTGTGTTTTTGTTGCTCTGTGTGTGTGTTTGGTGCTCTGTGTGTGTGTGTGTGTGTGTTTGTTGCTCTGTGTGTGTGTGTTTGTTGCTCTGTGTGTGTGTGTTTGGTGCTCTGTGTGTGTGTGTTTGTTGCTCTGTGTGTGTGTTTGGTGCTCTCTGTGTGTGTTTGGTGCTCTGTGTGTGTGTGTGTTTGTTGCTCTGTGTATGTGTGTTTGTTGCTCTGTGTGTGATTTTGGTGCTCTGTGTGTGTGTGTTTTTGTGCTCTGTGTGTGTGTGTTTGGTGCTCTCTGTGTGTGTTTGTTGCTCTGTGTATGTGTGTTTGTTGCTCTGTGTATGTGTGTTTGTTGCTCTGTGTGTGTGTGTGTGTGTTTGGTGCTCTGTGTGTGAGTGTTTGGTGGTCTCAGTGTGTGTTTTTGTGCTCTGTGTGTGTGTGTTTGGTGCTTTGTGTGTGTGTTTGGTGCTTTGTGTGTGTGTTTGGTGCTCTGTGCATGTGTTTGGTGCTCTGTGTGTTTTTTTGGGTGCTCTCATTTTGTGGTTGCTCCTTGGGTGCTGCCTGGTTCCATTTTTGTGTTCATTCTCCAAATCCTTCCTGAACCCAGCTCCCCATCCACAGCAAGGTGAACCATGTTCCAGAGGAAGATCCTGCTGCAGAGCACGGGTACCTTTGCTGCATCCCGGGGGGGAAATGCCCTGGAAATCCCAGGAATGGGCTGAGCAGTCAGGAAAGAGCCTCATTCATCATGCAAGAATTGGGTAATTCCATCCCCGACTTCCTGCTGCCACTCCATTTGCTGCTGCCTGTTGGTGCCTAAGTGGTGAACACTTGAGGCAATACATTAAGACTTGAAAGGAACAATAAATTTTACAATTAGTTTAGCAAACACCAGCGATGGTATTTCTCCCTGTTGATAATTACAAATCAATTATCTCGTATGTTTTAAAAAATGATAACTCCCATGGTGGTGTTGTGCAGCAAATGTTCTCAGAAAGATGTGAGAACTTCAGGGCCAAGTGCTGGAGTATGTGCAGTGGTTAGCAACAGAAATGTCTGAACCCTGAAGCAATCCTTGTGTGAAAAATGTAGTGAATTAAGGTCAGCTGGAGCAAACTGCTGCTGAACATGGTTAGTGTAAAAGAGAGAATCTTCAAGGAGGGAGATAATGGGACTGAATTTTTATGTCTAATGAACTGAAGATCCAGGCTCTGATGCAATGTTTTACAGTCTGTTTATTGTACTATAGGGCTTTTTGTTCAATTCCATGAGCAGCATTGCAAGTATGAAATAAAGTTTTTCATAACAAACTAACGACTGCATGAGTCTGATTTCAACAAATCAGTATTTCTGTTACAAGCAATGGTTGAGTTGGTTATTTGTACTAAAAGGGTTACAATTATTTACTTTAGCACTATACATAGGCTGTTAGACTTAACAGACAAATTATCAGGGTAAATCCATGCTCTAATATTGCATATCTAACTGTAATAACAGAGAGATGAGCAAAGATGAATAGTTTTTGGAAAATAATGGTATTTTTAAAGAAAAGTTGTATGAGAGAGGCCTGAAAGGAGTGGAGGGGCTGCCTGCAGTAAGGCAGGGCTGGGTGGGTGTGTGGAGTGGGCTTTTGGCCACTGCTCCAGGCCCCTGCCAAGGAGCTGCCTTGCAGTGACCACCAGAGACATTTGATGTGTTGCTGGGTGTTTCCCACAGATGCTGCATCTCCCCCGTGTTTGAAATGTCATTTGCTCCTGCAGGTGTTGGGTGTGGCTGCTCTCACTCAGCATCTCACTTGTCCTTCCAGTTTGCTGTGAAGGCTCCTGAGGAGGTGAGGACAGGGGTAACATATGGCACTGTGCTGGCATTAATCCAGATGTGGGACTGCACCGGAAATTACAGAGACACAGACAATGTGTCAGAACCCAAACTAACAGCACCCACACCAACTCAATTCCTGTATGCAAATGTTGTGCTCGCAGGTGCAGACGGGATAATTGTGCATGGAAATAATCACAGCCCATTTGCATGGGTAATTTGTGTATACAGTGATGGCATATGCATATCTACTGGTGCAAAAACTGCTTTGAAATCCAGAGAATTACTGTGGCACTGCTTAATCCCTGGGAGCAGGTTCCCTTTTGCAGTGCCTCTTTGCCCCCATGGATATTGCAGTAAATAGAGCAATTGCATGTGAGATGTCCTTCCATGAACAGAGCAGGGAAAGGTTATGTCAGAAAATCTCTTCTAATTTTCAGAAAAAGGAATATATATGTGTGTATATATATATATATATATATATATATATATATATGTATATGTCCTTAAGAAAGCACCATTCCCAAATTCTGTCCTGCTTTGCTTGGGAAGTGAAAACAAAAAGGAAAGAGAAAGAAGCTCTGAAATGGAAGAAAGAAAGAACCCAGGCTGAGAGAAAAAGGGGCTCTCAGTGAAACTGCATCCCATTTCATGATGTAAGCTGCTGACATTGCAGCTTCATGGCCTTTCCCAACAAACCTGACAGGCTTTATAGCAGCTCTAAATTAGAGTATGGAGGAAAGTACAAGTGGTTAGAAAGTGAGAGCAGCAGGCAATTGCTGTAGAGTTTGTTGTCACTTTTAGTCCTAGTGAAGCCTAAATACTACATTATTATCTGTTTTGTTGACAGCACCTGCAAAAGTAAAATGAAAAACAAAAGTCTTTGACACTGAAGTGTTATCTGTGTTAATTTTCCATGTTTTGCTCTGAGGGAGCGACATTTGTACTTTTAGACTTCTGTAACTGCAGCTTTCCGCTGTGCTACTGTTGTATAGCGTTTGGGATTAAAATGAGTTTAAAAATTTACCAAAGTGCTGCTTTGGCTCCTGCTGTATGTGTGCAAGAGGAATGTGAGTCATTTCACCATTTCTGCTGGTTAATAATTTTAGATGTGTTTTGTGCATGTGTCTGAGAGCTGACAGCACAGATCTTTAGTACCTAATAACATTATGTCTTGCACATGAGATATAATAGGATATATTAAATGGGGCTTATACTAAAAAGATTTATTCTTATAAGTTCTGCTGCATGGAAACCTTAGGATTTGTAATTGTTTTCTGGCTAGGAATGAAATTCTGGTGTAATTCAGTAGCATTTACAATGAACTGTGGTGACCCGACACACAGCATTTGGATTGAAGTGATCAGCACAGCACCCCACATGAGCATGAGGCATCATAAAACCACCTGGGGATTTACACTGGGACCAACAGAGGAACTGGTGTCCATAATGCTGGAATAACAAGAGCCTGGGTGTAGTTTCTCAGAATGTTGCTCAAAACAAGTTCCCCACTGAAGCAAACCCATTGCTTTAGTTGTTACTTTAAATCAAAAGTTACACCCATTTTTAATTGCAGAAAGGGCTTACTTTGGGTCCCATGCTTCTGGAAGATTATTTATGATGTCCAGAATCAGTAGTTAGTCCCTTTAAAGTGTTTTTTTTTTTTTTTTTTTTTTTTTTTTTTTGACAGGCACATCTGTCAGTCCAATGGCATCTTCCATGTGTTGTGGAAAGCAGGGAGAATCTGTCAGAGATCTGAATCTTGGTGGGGAAACCTTTCCCTGTAGAGTTAGACTTGACTTTTTCAAGAGCCTAAAAATATCTTTTAGGCCCGTGTGTGGTGTATGCTGCTTTCTTTTAAGGAGTTTTAAAATTTCAGTTTCTTTGGGAGGATCTGGGTATTCCTGGGCACATTAACACTTTTCTGTTGCTTGACTTTGAATGTGGGTGGGTTCACACTGAGAAAGGTCCCTTTACATAATTTCCTTTATTTATTTCTCTCTATATTAATAGGTTTCTGTGCCTACTACAATTTATTGGCTACATAAACTACAAAATCTGATGTACTTTATGGTCCAGCACAGAGTCAGTTGTGTCAGATCCATGACATGGGTGCAGCTGATTTGTGTAGGGATTCAGAGCACACAGTGGGGCTGATAACAAACCTGAAAGAACACCATTCACCTTAAAACATCTTTCCATTAGAGTATGGTAAAATCTAGAGAGCTTGACCTTAGTGGGGGTTCATTATAATTTCCTCTTTCTGTGACAATTGGCTCACAGCCTCCCATCACGACCCTGCTGTCGCAGCTGAAGTTTCAGTGTTGAGGAGCTCAGGCACCTGGAGGGATATGTGGTGTGAGAAGCCAGGGTTCTTGCAGGTGCAGGTGCTGTGGGGAGGATTTTTGCAGCCTGTGTTCTGTGCACTTGGAATTCTCTATGGCTGGAGTGAATTTATTAATAGGTTACTCATCATTTATGGGCAAGTGTTTGCAGGTCCCCTGGAGTTTCCATTCAGGAAGCAGAGCAAACATCCAAAATAATCCAGCTGGGCAGCTTTGCTATTCATCTTTTCCTGCATGCCTTCAGCTGAACACAAGTGATGAGTTGTCCACAAAATAAAGCGTCAGTTTTTATTTATGTCGGTCTCGGTGGTAAAAAGGCATTTCTAGTGCTAGAACCGACCCTAATTTTTCAAACATGAGTCCCTGGGGACTGCAGGCCTGAGGAGAGGATGGGCTGTGATGCAGAGCTCTCCCAGCAGGGGCTTCCAGCAGTGCTCCTGCCTGGCACCCTGGCACAGCAAAGCACAGCGAGATCACACGTGGGCAGCTCAAAATGATGACAGGCACAAAGCTGATTATGGGCTCCGTTAATTCCCTGGATTCAGATCAAAATGTCTTAGAAGCCAGAACTGCTGCTGGGTTTAACAGTATGGATTACACTGCAGATTATTTCCAGCTGTTTTATATATATATATATATATATATATATATATATATATATAGTCAGGATCTTTCCTATGGATGATCACTTTGTCACTCCTGGAGAAATGGCAGCTAGCTGTGGGCAGAATCAGGCTGTGAACCTGCTCAGCCTGACAGGAGCAGCAGTAGAATAGAAGCGTGTGTGCTTTGGCTGGTTGGTTGTTTCCTTCCAGCTGGATGGGTGAGGCACAGAAATCTCCTCCAGGGTGAGCAGTGCAAGGCAGCAGCAGGAGCACAGGGACAGCACAGGACCTGGTGAGGGCTGAACGTTGTGCTGAAAGAAGTTATCCAAAAGACATGAAGAAAATTGTTCTTAACCAAGAGCTGTATAATCAGCAGAGTTTGCTGATTCAGCTGGCCAAGGTGGATTTAAAACTGAAATAGTTTTTGTTGTGGGGAGCAAAAGGGTTCCTGAGAGCTGCTCCTGCAATTTCTCATGAACTCTCTCAAGGCCACTCATTGCTGTGTTTCTGTGTTCTTCACTGACATCCATTCCTTTGCACTCAGAAAGACCCTTGAAAATACAAGTTAGATGACCTCTGCTGACTCCCAGTCATATTAAATTCCATGTTTTTATCAGAGGAATTCATTACCCTTATTGTTAAGATACAATGAATAACTGGCAGCTTTTTGGAATTAGCAGCCTGATGTTCTATCTTAGATGGCACTTTGAACATACTTTATATGCTTTGACATTTTATTTCATTTAATATTGTAGGATGCCCCAAGGTGCTTTAACCTGGAGGCTGCTATAAAAATAAAGCTGAAATGCATCCCAGGAGCATTTTGGGAAAGCTTGGCTGTCGGGTCATTGCTACATGGATCCAACAGTTAAAATACACAGTAAAAGAGTTCCAATAATCCACTAAAAATGCATCATTTATTCCAGTTTATCCATGCCAGTGTGCAAAGAGAGCTCTGGAAACCATTGCAGCTCCTCTTCCTAAAACTGCACACGGAGCCATTCTGCCTTCCAGAGTGAAAGCCTGACACAGAGTGAGATTTGTGTGAGGGAAGAAGGGAACTACGATTCCTTCACAGCCAAAAATTGTCCTGTTTAAACTTTAATTTTTCATGGAAAAACTGGGGCAAAGGATGAGCTAAACCAGCAGTAGTGAAGGTAGGAAAGCCTAAATAATGCTGTATATCCCGAGTGTCTCTTTCAAGCTGTTTTGCTCAATTTCTCTCTCCCAGCTGCACCCAGAGCAATTCTCCAGGTGATGTGAGAAGGGCTCATCTTTTCTCCTGTGCTACTGAAAGATTTGGAGTCAGAGGCTGTACACAGCCCTGCAGTCTGTGGGTGTCCTTGGACACTCACTGGGAAGGGCACTGGAGTTTAACTTTCACCTTCAAGGGAATGTTTCCAGGTAGGGTGAAGGGCAGATATTCTGGTGAGATAGGTCTCTTAAATAATTTCTATAACTGTGAATAAAACAGATTATTCTGAATCCTACAGTCATCTGTAAGAAAGAAAATAGTCCAGCCCTACAGACCCCAACCCTAGAGAGAGATTGTTCTATTGTATTTTTACAATTAAGATAATAGTCTATGATTTCCTCCTTGTTATCTTAAGGATAAATAAGCATTCATGCAAACCCTGGTTATTAAGAATCCTAACTGCTGTCATTGTTGTATAGCTTTTTATGGCCTCAAAAAAAAGCTAGGAGATGGAGCATTTGTAAGTGCTTTAATAACTGGTTGTCACTTGCTAAAGAATGGACACCAAGGATATCAGCTATTCACACACAGAGCCACTCAAAAGCTGCAGAATGTAGAGTTCTTAATTTCAAAGTAAAGAGCCAAGTTTAGTGACTGGTAAAGAAACCAGCTTTGTGGTTTGCAGGGAAGAGAGGTTTTCTGTGGGATACAGGGTCTCAGCTCTGGGCAAATCCTCTGAGGCAGAAACGCACTCTGGCCTCTTACAAAAAGTTTCTCCTCCGTTCCATGTTGGTTCACGTAGTGGTGCAGGTGGAGATAAAGCATGTTTTTTAAACTTAAAGGTTACTTTACTCAAAGAAACTCACTGAGTCACAATACCAACTGACTTGGGGAATTAATTCTCAAATCAATTTGGTAGCATCATCTCAAAAAAAAAAAAGCATTTCTATACTTTAATTTTTTGCTTATATATACAATTACATATACCTGTACATGCAGGAATAACTATGAGTATTTTGTTATCATCTAATAAAAACCTCCTGAATGCTTAAAAATTTGATATAGCTATTCACATCTCATGGCAAAGCACTTATCTCTTGTGTACCTGAATGCTGAAAATTTCATTACCAGTGTGTGAATTTGCTCTTTTAGATCCTTCTTTAAAAGAAAAAAAAAAAAATCAACAATGTTGAAGTCTCTGGAACAAGCTTTACTTTGTTTTAATGTTGCTAGTGTATTGAGAAATATCACATCATATTAACTTATTTTCTTCTGGTTCACTTGCTTAAAGGTAACAGGACAAAATGCATTATTGGCTGAATTTTAAGTGCGTGAAGTAGTTTAAAATCTTTTTTTCCCCCTTTGAAGAGTAGCTGTCACCAATGCACAGTGATACAGTGATTAATTTCGGATTCTCCAGGGATGGCTGGCAGTGATTGGGTTCCTGCATTCCTATCCCAACATCACAACCTGATTCACAGCTCATTTCATCACAACTGTGCCACAGGCAGTGATCAGTCTGTTTTGTGGGGCTGGGATGGGGCAGCATGGCCAGGATCTGTTTTGTGGGGCTGGGATGGGGCAGCATGGCCAGGATCTGTTTTGTGGGGCTGGGATGGGGCAGCATGGCCAGGATCTGTTTTGTGGGGCTGGGATAAGGCAGCATGGCCAGGATCTGTTTTGTGGGGCTGGGATGGGGCAGCATGGCCAGGATCTGTTTTGTGGGGCTGGGATAGGGCAGCATGGCCAGGATCTGTTTTGTGGGACTGGGATGGGGCAGCATGGCCAGGATCTGTTTTGTGGGACTGGGATGGGGCAGCATGGCCAGGATCTGTTTTGTGGGACTGGGATGGGGCAGCATGGCCAGGATCTGTTTTGTGGGACTGGGATGGGGCAGCATGGCCAGGATCTGTTTTGTGGGGCTGGGACAGGGCAGTGTGGCCAGGATCTGTTTTGTGGGGCTGGGATAGGGCAGCATGGCCAGGATCTGTTTTGTGGGGCTGGGACAGGGCAGTGTGGCCAGGATCTGTTTTGTGGGACTGGGATGGGGCAGCATGGCCAGGATCTGTTTTGTGGGGCTGGGACGGGGCAGCATGGCCAGGATCTGTTTTGTGGGGCTGGGATAGGGCAGCATGGCCAGGATCTGTTTTGTGGGGCTGGGACAGGGCAGCGTGGTAAGGATCACAGTCTGGAGCTCACTGTGACCCCTTTATTCAGGTTGGCTGGAGGGAGCTGGTGACATGCGGGATGGGAACGATGGTTCTGTCCGGGAAGTAAAAGCTTTAATGACAAAAATATCAAACGTAGAAACTGCAGAGTAGAGGGGCAAGATCCAAAGACAGGGTTGTGGTGAACATCACGAGGCACCGGGGTGTTCTGAGGGCAGGGGTCCAATCATGAACAGGAACTCGGAACAGAACCTTATTTGTGTCAGGTTCTGAACTAGCTGAGAACAAGAACCAGAAACCCGACCTAATACAGGGTAGTACCATTAACATATTGGCTCCTAGGACCACACTCTTCTCACCATGACCTGACTAGATGTCACTTTTTCAGTATCCTGTTTCCCACTGATACCTTAGGTTTTAAGTTTTTCTGTTCTGTTTTGGTGTGCAGCATTTAGCTTTATATTAAGTGTTACTGGGATCTTTTCACAGGGTGGTGAAGACAAAACAATCCTGTTCTAGCTGGAGACTCAAGGACAATCCCTTCAAACTTCAGGCCCAAAGCACAAACAACGGGAAAAGAGGAGGGCGGGCAAGCAAGCAAGGGGGATGAGATTTCATCATTTGAAGCTAAGACAGTTAACTCCTGTATGCAAATGGACTAAAACTTATAAAAATGTGAGATCTTGTGACCAAGCCCTCTTTTGCTTCCATCTTGGAGGCATGTGGGCAGAGCCACCACCGTGGCTGTGGCACTGCCAGGGTGTGGCCTTTGAAGGCTCTTCAATAAATATCCACTTTATTCCTCTGAACTCTGTCTTGCCTCCATGGTCTCAGGTTGATGCCTCCTGTACATGCTACTGGGGCTAAGCCACCATTTATCTCAGCTGGACGCATTTCCACAGGCCAGGATCTGTTTTGTGGGGCTGGGGTAAGGCAGCGTGGTGAAGATCTGTTTGCAGCCACCTGGCCAGAAATCCAGAAACAGTGCAAGGCTGGAAAACCCTAAATGGCTCTTGCTTGTTCTTACAACACAGGATGAGATCCAGAGATGTTGGGAACTGCTGGAAAGTGCCTGCAAACCCTATCAGGCAGAAATACATGCAATTAATTTCTGCTATTTTCTGCTCTCACAGTGTGGAGGGGCTGTGAGGTTTAATATTTCTATGCAAGGCATTCCCTGATGAGATTCCTTACTCTGGAATCTGCAGCCCTGGTTGTACTTTTAGATCCAATATTTATTGAAACTCACCTGCACTGGACAAAATGCTAACTGTACAATTTGGGGTACAATAGATGTCAGTCCCTTGGGAAAGCTGGGAAGGATGGAGAATTAGCAGATGCGGTTGCTCATGATTAAGCTCCCACCCTTGAATTCTCCATGACATGCTCAGTGAAGGTGAAATATCATGGGTGATTCTCGTGGGGGAGACTAGCACTGCCAGGTGCTGGGAAAGATGGGAAATGTGCTGCAAAGAAGATGCAGATTTGCATATTGCCCTTGTAATTCCAGTTTTCCAATTCTCCTCCCAGTTGCTTTTGTACATTTGACCAGGAAGAACAAGAGACTCCAAAAGCATCTGCAAGACAAAGGAGCCTTTACGTGAGGATGCAGCACTGAGGGAATATTTTACAGGAACACTTCTTTGCTGCCATTTTCTCTGTTCTAGTCAAAGGCTCTGCTATCCCTCCATATTCATTGCTTGTTTTAATATACATTATTTAGAGTTTTCCCTGACCTTCATCCCTGGCTCTGAACCATGTTGCTTAATTTTGTGCATGTGGACAAAAACACTTCCCCTGTAAATGTAAAATGTGGCTCTGAAATGTTCTGGGTGTGACTGCTCACGTACTGGGGCGGGGAGGGTCCCCAGACTTCTCATGTTGCAAAGGCTTTGGAAAGATCTCCCCAGGCTGACCTGGACATCTCCACTCTGGAACTGGAAATTCATGGATTAAACACAGGTCTGAACAGAGATGTGCCATCATTCATCAAGCTGGTCAAGAATATTTCTCTATTTGAATGTCTGCCTCAGCCCAGTTTGGGAAGAAACATTCCCAACCTCCTCTTTTCCAGTTATGCCTCAGCTTTTTGTGTCTGGAGATCATTGAGTCAGTTCCATGGACCCCTATGTGAATCCAGCTGCAGCAGTGTGACGTAGATGGAGCCCTCAAATCTCAGTAAAATCCCTCTACCCACTCACCCTGGGGCAGTGCAGCTTTTTATTTTTAATGCAGGGAAAACTGAAGCTCAATATTTCACCTCCTTGAAGAAAGCATTTGAATTTCTAAACGGGCGCTGTGTTTGAGACATTATAATCTACAGCTATTCTGATTATTTTTTATTTCCCTTTTAAGCTGAAGGTGGGAATTAGGGGTGCTGCAGTCTTTGGGTGGAAGATAGTTGAATTTTGGCTTTCTGCATTGTGGAACAGAGGATTTCTGGGACAGCCATTTATACAAATGGGCCAAGACATATCAGAGGCTGATGTAAGTGCTGCCAATGCCTGAGCCTTGTCAGGTTTGTGCCTCCTGATCTTCACTACAAAGAAACGGTGCAAACATGTCACTTCATCACTTTGAAGAGTTAATTTGTCATCCAGAATGATTTTAATCTCCGAGAGCACAACCATTTCCGAATTATTTGTTTTATAACTCTGCTCTGAGAGAGAGATGTTGCTTGCTTTGATGTGCCTGTTGCTCTCGCCACAGGCAACATAAAAACATCAGAGAGCAAAATATTTACAGTGCAGAGGATCCTGCTGACCACTTGGCTGGGGCAGTGGTCACCCTGTGGCCAGGGCAGTGGTCACCCTGTGGCCAGGGCAGTGGTCACCCTGTGGCCAGGGCAGTGGTCACACAGTGGCCAGGGCAGTGGTCACCCTGTGGCCAGGGCAGTGGTCACACAGTGGCCACGCCGATGCCACCTCCCGCGTGTCCCCCCAGCCCTGTGTCCTGGGTGGCTCCCAGGCCCTGCCTGGGTTGGTTTCTGCTGTGAAAACGGTGGATTTTGGCTCCTGTGCAGTGCCTGCCCCTCCCCAGGTGAGCTCAGAGACTTTCTGACAGCTGAAGCCATTTATTATGGAATACATCCTGCGTCGAGGGCTTTTGGCAGGTTCCTGATCTGCGCTCTCCTTGTCCTGCCTGGGAAGGGGGCAGGGGAGCCATCACTGCTGGGGGCTTGGTCTCTGTCACTATGGGAATTGTCACTCAGTTCAATAATTTAGGAATCATTCTTGTCTTCATTTTCTATCCAAAACTAAATTCCAACTGAAAAAATTGCTGGTATTTTTCTCCTCAGAGTGTGAGCACTTATTGTCTAAGGTATTCAAATGAAAAGGGCTTGATGGCTCCATTCTCTTGGCACCAGCTCTATCCAGGTATTTTGTGGATCCTGATTTCACCAGTACCTTGAGCACATGCATTTTTGAAGACATTTTTCTATTTTTCTTCTCTTTTTTCCTTTTCTTTCACTTTCAATTTTTTTTTAGTTGGTCTGGAGAGGCCCAGGAGCCGCTGTATATTTAATGTGACAGAAAACTTTAAAAGTAATTTTTGTTTTTAACACTCTCTATATTTTGGTATACATACATAAAAGTATAAATAGAACACTCTTGTTAACTTATTTATGAGGGTTGGAATATTGGGATCATCAATATCATACTGCAATAGTTAAAGGTTTCATCAAGATAAAAATTTAAAGGAAAAAACAACTTTGGACACAGCTTGGTTATTGCAGTAATAAAAGTATTAAATTGCAACTGATGGAGGTGAGAAACATAAGGTAGAGAGGGAAGAGCCACAGTGACATGGAAAAAAGGCAAATATGGCAACATATGGGTATTCTACAGGCACTAGAAAGGATGGGTAGGAAAGAGACAATTAAATATCCATGTTTTAATACAAAGCCCATATAGAGTAACCTGGAAGTAGAGGCAGTTTGAAACTGCATTTTACTTGGTTTGCTGGTAAATCTTTTGGAACAACTGGGTCGCATTTCAACCCAGCAGCTGCAGTAGCTGCACTGAGAGATGCTGGTGGGCAAAGCAAATTTGCCTGGAAGGAATGAGCTGCCTTGTTTCCCCAGTGAAGTTCAGCAGCTTTGGAAGGTTTCCCAAAGCACAGGACTCCTCCACTGACATCACCAGGAGACTCTGGAGCTCTGTTGGAACAGGATGTAACAGCACAGAGCAAAGTTCTTCCTTTGCATCTTTGATTTCTGAAGGTGTGGTAACAGTATGTCACTGCCTGCCTGTGCAAACAACCAGACCACAAACCTCAGGCCCAAAGTGCTGAAAGAGAATGAAACTGCAGGATTTTCTGCCTAAGAAACCCTAGCAATAAGTAAAAACCAGTATTTTTCCTACCTGAAATGTGACAGTAGCATATAATTATATATATATGTAAACACAAACTGTTACATATCTAAATAAAAAACAGGCTACAGTGCTCAGCTTGAGTAACAAAGCTCAGGGATGTGGTTTCCAGCACTCAGTTCTGGGCATTGTTTAGTTTTATAGAGCTAGAAGTCTTAGTTTTTTTTGTGTTGGGTCATCAGCTGGGCTTTTCTTTCCCTTCCTGCCAACTGCTGGTAGGGTGTCCTATCCCTGGACAGGACAGAATGCCCTGGAGCCCCTCAGAGCTCTGTGTGCAGCACAAACCCTGTACCCTGAGCAGGCCAGCACAGTGTCTGTCCCTTCCCAGGACAGTGGTTCCCATGGCTGGGATTTGGGGCAGGATGCTCAGCTGGGCTCTGGCATCCCTGACTGGCTCTGAAGCCAATTTTTGGTTGGATTGGCAGAGGATCCTTAAGATTCTGGCACAGCAGTGAGAAAAGAATAGGTTTGCCTGTGCACAAGTCAAAACCCTGCGAGCAAGCAGCAAGTTTGTATTGACATATTCCTCCAGGAACACGGACACCTGGAATTCTGTGGGCATGTTCATTGCTGGAGCATCACTGCCCAGTGAAAACCCTGTCACTGAAAATTCCCCTGCTGAGGAGGAAGGCACACTGCTTCAGGCCCCCATATCAGAAGCAGTTATTTGGTGTGGATCCTTTTGTTATATTCCTGATTGCTGGCTCTGATAGCTGAGGCTTAATTCAGTGGCTGTGAACATGAAAAAACCTCTCTATGATAACCACTCTGTTTTGTCTTGATTTAATTTGTGATATGCTGTGGTCATCATTCAGTGGAAATCAAGAGCTGAGAGTAGTGGCTTCACATCAATTCAGCCACATCACTGCTTAAAACTGGAGTTATAATCCTTTAAATTTAATTTTGTGGGCAAATTGCAGTTGCCAGCTTCTCAATTTGATTAGTTCCAAAAACGTAAGAAATTGAAAATGCCAGGAGGCATCAGTCGTGTAAATATATTAGTGCCATCTGGAGTGGAGTGACCTTGGACATTTTGCTTGGCCTTAGTATCTTATTGTTGAAAATAATTCAGCCATTAATACTTGATTGAGTTTGTGCCTCTGACTACACAGAACTTGATTTTTACCTCTCACTCAAAGAGCAGGTGACATCTAATTTAATAAGGTATTAAATGTGCATTATAATAATTTGTTGGTTTTCTTACAGAAAAAGAGCAAGCAAATAAATATAGATTGCTTTGAAATCCACTGTGCGTGCAGTGTAGGAAAGAGAACAAAATTTCTGGGTTTGGTGACAGCCTCAGTGAAGCACAACAATTAATTTTAGAGCTACCTGCCTTTGAGCTATTTTTAATCAAGTTTTAAAAAAATCTGCTTGTACCTTAAGTCATTATCAAGTTTTGGGGAAACAATTTCTAGATTAAAATTACTTCAAGACTGGTGAAATGTTACAGTATTGTTACAGGGCAGTAACACTGAAAATACTGGGAAGAATTCTATTGATTGGAAGTGAGCTAAAGTTTCAGGGCCTTCAAAAGGTAATTTACATCAGTGAGGTGAAGAGAACCAAACCTTTGGCTCGCTGGAGTGTGCCCAAACCTCAGAGTACCCCACGTGCAGCTGATTTACCCCTGGGTGTTCAGGGGTGGCCTCACTGGCATCAGTCACAGTGCTCCTGCTGGGACATTGCAACAGGAGGGGCTGCAAGGAGCTGGTGCTTTAGGTTGTAAGGGAAAATGAGCAGCTCTAGCAGCAGCTTCCTTCTTGCCAACAGAGTGTTCATTTTAACAGCAGCAGTGTTTTACAGGACTCTGCACACAAAGCAGATTAAAGCTGGAAACACAGAAATCTGAAGTAAATTTGTAATGGGCAGAACTGTGGTGTTCCCTGGTCTCTGGCGAGGTCTGAGGTCCCACCAATCTTAGAAAGATTGCTTAATTATGGTTGAAATCTGTCGCGAGGTGTGTACATCTAACATAGTTGTTGGGAAAGCCTTTTAAAATAAAGACTGTTTCTCCAAAGCAGCAAGATATTGGTGAATATTTCAAATATGAAATGCACACTCAGAGGGAAGTTAACTGAAGGCTTTGGAGCACTCTAGGGTTAAGTTCCCATCCAGTTAGCATAAAAGCAACATCCTTTTTTTTTTTGGTATCCTTGCCTAGCCTTGTTCATAAACTCAAATAATACTATTTTGACATGAGGCTGATGTGTAAGTCCTTGGGAAAGTCACAAAGTCACAGCCACATCTGCTGCCCTGTGCAGCCCAGAACCTGTGCTGGGCCACTGGGGCCAGAAAACACAATCAATACCTCAAACCAGCAGAAAGCAGTGAGTGAAATGTGAAGAAATAATAATTTCATAAACATGATTTGCTCAATGTGTGAAATAATTGAGAAACAGGTTACTGACAAATTGCTGCAGCTGACCCATGAACTGCCCTGAGGAGGAAGGGCTGGAGGGATGGCCCTGCATGGGGCAGCCTGTTTTGGGTTGAGGGAAGGGTCAGGGTCCCCTGAGCTGAGTGGCAGATTTTCCATCAGACTGTCCCCACAGCCTGCTCTCTGAACTGAATTTCACCTGTCAGAGTTACTTGTGCTCTCACAGTAACATGTCTAATAAATGAAATTCAGAAAATGTAAAAGACGGGGATTACCAGTGAGCAGATCTCCTGATTGTTGTGGAGCAAGCCCTAAATGCCGGCAGGATTCAGTGTCAGCTCTGCCAGCTCATGGTACCACTGGTAGTTGGCTATCAGGAACTTTCAAAGCCTTACCTCACTATTGCTTATGAAGCACTTCAGTCAATTAAATCCATATGAGCCAAAAATGCAACTAAGTAAATTGTCCATGTCTTAGCAGTGACATTAAAGCTAAAATATGACCAAAGGCTGTTGTGCCAGGCTGGTCACTTGAAAAGGGACAGTGCTTACCTGGGGATTCCCATGGAACCACCAAACTCTTTGTATTGCAGGTTCACAAACCTTAAAAGTGCCAGAGAAGAGAGCAGTTTTTTTTAACAAAACTAATTGTACTTAATAGAAGTACAGATAAAGTTGAATCATTAGATGCCTTTCTTAAGAACCATAATGAAAATAGGCAATAACAGCAATGACTCCTTCTCCAGTCTCAGCTGGTCCTGGACAGAGGGGGTCATGCAAGCATAACTTTATTTGTCATTTAGAGAATTGTTAAAGACCAAAGGATCTGAGATCCAAGCAGATCTGCTAGCGCTTTCTTAAAAAGTTTTCCTTAACCATGTGTTATGTGCCTTGTGTTGCATTAAATCTTCTCTATATAGAAAAATGGGGTTCAAATGGAACTTTGAAGAATCAGATGATTGAATTTAATTGCAATTTTCCTGTCATTCTGAAAAGAGCTGTTCTGAATCCTGATGTTTCATACACCATATTTTAACAAGTATTTGTACTTGCATTATCAAAAGCCACATAAAGAAGTATCAGTTATCACAGTTTAAGGGGTTATAAGTTTTTCCTCCTTCCCCTCCACTAGGATGTAGAGGAGGGGAAGGCAAACCTTTGGAATTCTGAGGCCTGTTGTCTGGTGAGTCTTACTGATATTCCTTACAAAATACATGTTGAGAGTCATCCATCCTGTGTAAGCAGTAGGAATGACCAGCACAGAAACTGGCAGGGTTTGCATTCAGTTTGCTGCTTCTATCTGGGCCATGAAAACTGGATGCTGGATGCTTGGAATCACAGAAGTTTTGGGCTTGCTTTTTTTTTTTTTTTTTTGTTTGTTTGTTTGTTTTTTTGTTTTGTTTTGTTTTGTTCATTACTGAGAGAAATACACCTCAAAAAGATATTAAAATAGTCTTCCCCTTGCTAGGCCAGCCCTTCCCCTTGTGAGGATTTATCTCCCAGGGTCCTTGCTGCTTCCATCCACTGGGGAAAAAATGGTGTCCTTGGCTTGGGTGGGGCTTGTGTTTGGCAGCAGGGCTGAGGTGGTGCCTCTCACCCTCTCCTTGGGGATTTAGAGCACGACAGCCCCTGCAGGGGCTTTGGGTCCTGCTCTCCCCCTGTTTCTCTAAGCCAAGTTTAACATGCTGGGGAAGGCTGGAAATGAGCTCCAGGGGGGTGTGGGCACTGCTGGCACCACGGGGCTGGGTGGTGCTGACCACAGGCACTGCTCAGAAACCCAGCACCCACAGCTGGGCCACAGGTGAGCCACAGCTCAGTCACAGCTGAGCCACAGCTGAGCCACAGCTGATCTACATCTGATCCACAGCTCAGTCACGGCTGAGCCACAGCTGAGCCACATCTGATCCACAGCTGATCCACAGCTGATCCACAGCTGATCCACAGCTGATCCACAGCTCAGTCACGGCTGAGCCACAGGTGAGCCACATCTCATCCACAGCTCAGTCACAGCTGAGCCACAGGTGAGCCACATCTGATCCACATCTGATCCACAGCTGATCCACAGCTGATCCACATCTGATCCACAGCTGATCCACAGCTGATCCACAGCTGATCCACAGCTGATCCACAGCTCAGTCACAGCTGAGCCACAGGTGAGCCACATCTCATCCACAGCTCAGTCACAGCTGAGCCACAGCTGAGCCACAGCTGATCTACATCTGATCCACAGCTGATCCACAGCTGATCCACATCTGATCCACAGCTGATCCACAGCTGATCCACATCTGATCCACAGCTGATCCACAGCTGATCCACAGCTCAGTCACAGGTGAGCCACAGGTGATCCACATCTGATCCACAGCTGATCCACAGCTCAGTCACAGCTGATCCACATCTGATCCACAGCTGATCCACATCTGATCCACAGCTCAGTCACAGCTGATCCACATCTGATCCACAGCTGATCCACATCTGATCCACAGCTGATCCACAGCTGATCCACAGGTGATCCACAGGTGAGCCACAGGTGATCCACAGCTCAGTCACAGGTGATCCACAGGTGAGCCACAGGTGATCTACATCTGATCCACAGCTGATCCACAGCTCAGTCACAGCTGAGCCACAGGTGAGCCACAGGTGATCCACAGCTCAGTCACAGGTGAGCCACAGGTGATCCACAGGTGATTCACAGGTGATCCACAGCTCAGTCACAGCTGATCCACAGGTGAGCCACAGGTGATCCACAGCTAATCCACATCTGATCCACAGCTAATCCACAGGTGATCCACAGCCAAGCCACAGCTCAGTCACAGCTGAGCCACAGGTGAGCCACAGGTGATTCACAGGTGATCCACAGCTCAGTCACAGCTGATCCACAGGTGATCCACAGGTGATCCACAGGTGATCCACAGCTAAGCCACAGCTCAGTCACAGCTGAGCCACAGGTGAGCCACAGCTGATCCACAGGTGATCCACAGGTGATTCACAGGTGATCCACAGCTCAGTCACAGCTGATCCACAGGTGATCCACAGCTGATCCACAGGTGATCCACAGCTGATCCACAGCTAAGCCACAGCTCAGTCACAGCTGATCCACCGCAGGGCCAGCTCTGGCTCTGTTAGGGCAGGCATTGCTGAGCTGCCTGCTTTGCTCCTGTGTTTGTGTTTTCAGAACTGAACTTGAGTCTCTGTGCCTGGATGGGAGAGTTGATGTTTTCATTCTCCAAGTGCTTGCTGAAATGGCATAAATAGTGAGGGACAAAGACTCTCACGCTTGCTGAAGCTGGGGAACAGCAGAACAAATTTCCACTTATGTGACACTTCAGAAACGCAAGTTTGGGGCCTCAGATGGAGACAGACAGAAATGGCTAAAAAGTCACTGCCAAACCACAAGCACTCCATTGAAGGAAGAGGAATAGACTTGGCAGACAAAACAAACAATGCCGAGTGTGCTGTAAAGCCCAGCGCTTTTATTTTAATTTTTCAACTCAGCTGGAACATCACTGAGTGATTTTTAGAAAGGCTCTGTAGCTCTCACATCCCTGCCTTTTGCTCTCACAGCCATTCCTAAAGCAACCTTTTTCCCCAGCCTGCTCTCTCCAAGTTGTTTTATTTGCTGCTGGTTTTCATTGAGCTGGCACTTTGCAGAAATGTGGAAGTTCCTTTGGAACTTTTTTTGTATAACTCTTTAAGCCCTGTCCATGCAGCAAAGTTGTTTCCCTTGTATACCTCTCCTAGAAACTGTATTCCAGAATAAAAGTGATTCATCCAGACTGGAGTTAATTATCTTGAGGGAAAAACCCTAAAATTCCTTTCCTGTGCTATGTTTATCCTGGGACTTAAACCAGACCAGCACAGCAGAATTGGCAGAACAGAATTTGAGTGATGGGAAGCTTTCCCTGCAGACAAACCCAGACCCGTGGCCCAGCTGCCAGGTTCTACAGACACTCCTGACAGCCAGCACAGAGCACGTTTCCCAGGCACTGCCAAGTTCCACACACACCGAAATCCAAGGCTTCCCCTGCCTCAACAGGG